>NC_068990.1:58937404-58964382 GCF_001194135.2 Octopus bimaculoides | reverse complement strand
GCATGGAAAGCGGACGTTAAACGATGATGATGATGATGATGATGAAGTGGTTGAACACTCGACATAGAATGTGATAAGGCCGACCCCTTTCAAATACAAATCAATTCTGCTCGCTGAGTGGACTAGAGCAACATGAAATAAAGTGTCATTTTCAAGGGCAAATGAACTCATAACTTTATGATCATGAACCAAATATACCTAACCACTAAGCCACACACCTTCACATATACATACATACATAAGAAAGTCGATATAGAATATACTAAGGAAACAAGTCAGGGGCATGTTTATTAAAAATTACAAGCTCAGCTGGAGAAAAATTAAATTTAATGCTTGACTGGTGAAGAAAAAGAAATTTTACTCTATAAATTATGTAACATGTTAATATTTGTATAACAAACTGTTTACTTATTCATTAAATTACCTGTATTGCTTTATCACACCAATTAAGTTGAGGCTTACCAGGAACCAAATCTTCGAGATGTTTCCATACTATTTTCTGGAATTCAGGCATAACAGAATGATAGGTAGGATGAGTATACCTGAGGAAACACAAAAGTTGAGTTAAACATTTACATTCGAGGTAGGGAGCAAGTTGATTACATCAACCCCAGTCTTCAACTGGTGCTTATTTCAATGACCCCGAAAGGATGAAAGGCAAATTTGACCTTGGTGGAATTTGAATTCAGAACATAAAGATGGGCGAAATGCTGCTAAGCATTTTGTCCAGCATGCTAATGACTCTGCCAAACTCACTGCCAATAATCATAATGTGGTGGGGAAGGGGAAGATATAATGAAACAGTAAAAAGAGGAGGAGGAGCAGCATCAGCAGTGGTGGTGATGATTTGGGGGTATACATTTATACTCTGTCAACCCAACATTATACCAAACAGAAATATGAGTCAGCAATTTGTTAGAAATAGCAACCAACTTCCCCTAAATCATACACTGCCACTATTAAAAAAAAAGAAAAGAAAAAGGAACACATTGGACAGTGTAGTCACAAATATAGTAGGATAGTTATTATTAGACCACCTTTGGTCATAGTCTGGCTCAGTCAGGGCTAACCTGGACCCAAACAACAATAGAAAGTCTAACTATATTTATCAAAATAAAATTGATAAAAATATACATGATTTAACAATATTTTTAGTTCTTGAGATTGTTTTTAGTCTCCGGTCAGCTCTGAATGAGAAGATCTATGATCAAAAACATTCCAGTGATGACCATTCCATCTTTTTCCTTTATCCTAAATGTCCATTTTTATGATGGTCAGGTATGATGTAATTTGAAGACAATTTGGCTGCTTTTTCTAGCAGGTTAAGCGACCATGTAGAGACTCCCTTAATGGCTTGCATTATCTTTTGGTCTATATTGGCAGGTATAGAAGCGTAACTGAGGTGTTATCAGCAATTTCCATGCTGCTCTTTTCCACGCTTGTATGGGTCAAATGAAATTTGTTGAAGTGGATTTTCCACAGCTGGATGCTCTTCCTGTCGCCAACACTCACCTCTTACCCCCACGACCAGGCATGTTTGCATGGAAGACTGGAAACAAAGGATGCCACTAACATGACAGTGAGACACTTGCTTACAACTATCACATGATGTCAAGGCAAGGAGATGAAATGCATACATACATACACATGACAGATTTCTTTCAGTTTCCATCAACCAAATCCACTAACAGGGCTTTTGTTGGCCCAGGAATATAGCAGAAGACATCTACCTGAGGTGTCACATAGTGGGATTGAACCCAGAACCATGTGGTTAAGCTGCAAACTCCTAATCACACAGCCACAGTGTTATATTTTCAACTTTCACTATATAACCTTGCTACATCTATTGTACTGTCTCTAAACAATGTCAGAACAACTGCAATAAATTCTATAGAAGCCGTGATAAGTCCTCTCAGAATAGTGGATAGTTGCAATGATATGCCATCAGAGAGCCTTCTGCTTTACTCTAATGAATAATTTATAGAGAGAGAGTCAGTTCTGAATGTATAAAATTTTAGAAGAAATTTCTCATTCTTCAATGAAGTGTCTCATGTGATGCATAGCATATTCTTCAAGTGGAAGCCGAGCCAGCAAATTCTTAATAATAATCTTAAAATATATATCACCATTCAGTAAACATGCCTATCTTGGGATTTAGTGTTTCCTTAAAATACCAATACAAACATTATTTAACCATTATGTTACATTATTTCTATTGAAATAAGGGGATTATTTCTGTTAATTTCGAATAAAATAAAATAAGGAAGAATTTAATAAAATGATTTTGTCAATATTAAGCTGGTTTTTGGAACTTAAATCTACATAAAATTTTAATGGTAGGTTTTAATTTAGATCACTTCAAAACAGGAAGTTTGTTTCATATTACCAGGTGCAATCTCAAATAGGTTGAGATCAAAAGGGTTAGGACCAAGGTATAATCCTCTATATGATAACTCAGCTTACTAGAAATAGCAGTTAAAGTTCCAGTAAATCACATCTTACTGTTTTAAAAATTGCAAGGAAACCAGTGGTTTCCATCTGAGGTGTAGTGATGCTGTGAGGTATCATAAACACTAAAGGTTGTTGAAGTTTTAAATTTAAGTAACACAATTGACAAAAATAAGTAAAAGTACATATTCTAAATATGGAAGATTGGAGAGGAAGGGAGAGAAAGAGTGAGAGAGAGAGAGAATAAAGCATTGAAGATTTTCCCCTGGAGTTTATTTTTTCTATATTAAAGTAAAACAAGAGTGCTACATACACTAAATATATCGAGATAGGGTAAAAGAAGTTACAGAAACTTTGGAGACCACTACTCGATATTTTAACCCTTTTCTGTAGAAATATGCAGCCTTTGTTTCATTTAATTTTGAAAGTAATGAATTGCTCAGTCAAATAATTTGCTATTAATAAGCTGGTGTTTGCAAAATAACTTAAAATGAAATTCTAAAACAGGAAATTTGCAAGGGCGATTAAAAAAACCCCAAATGGTCATGGCTTGAACATCCCTGATCATAGATCTACTCAATCATGGGCAAAACAACAAAAATAACAACAACATCACTTAATATATTAAAGAACTTGACTACACTTCTATAAACCAAAGGGACTCAGATCTACCTACCTCTTGAGTGCTGTGTCATATACAATTAGTAGAACGGATTGTTTCTTAGGGAACCCACAGCCTGTGTTTATAGCTTTAATTTTGTTACTTCAACTATATGGGAAAAGTTTTAGGTGCACATCTTGCTTGAATTTTATGCTGGTCAAACATCTCTGAATGACATAGCTGGAGTTGGATGGCATAGTTGGGGTTTAGGATATAAATTAAAAATAAATTTTTATGGAAGTTATTAAATTATATCACTTTAAGCAGGAAGTTTGTATCATAGAACCAGGGCCAGGCTCAGGTGGGTTGGTATCATAAGGGTTAAATCTTGCATTTTAATCCTTGTCTCAATCTCAAGATCCAAGGCAGATGCTTGTCCCCATTTCTCACACTTTTAAGTGGTTGGGAGATAAATCTTCCTCATGGGTAGTATGCTGAACTATCACAAGTCAACTTTCCAGAAGGAACAGAGCTGGAGAAATTTTTTTTTAAATCAAAGCTTGACTGGTAATGAGAAAGAAATTTTACTCAATAAATTATGTAAAATGTTTATATTTCCATACTTAGGAATGGGGCTTGCTGGAAATTTCTAAAATTTCTCATTCTTCAATGAAGTGTCTCATGTGATGCATAGCATATTCTTCAAGCTGAAGCTGAGCCAGCAAATTCTTAATGATAATCTTAAAATATATATCACCATTCAGTAAACATGCCTGCCTTGTGATTTATTGTTAAAATACCAATACAAACATCATTTAACCATTATGTTACCTTATTTCTGTTGAAATAAGGGGATAGTAGCTGTTCTTAGCTTACTATCTGATATGGTCCCTATTTGGAGTCACTGATATTAAACTGACCTTTAGAACAAGACGAAGAGTTAGGAACTTGCTCCACCTTTGCCAGGATTCAACCCATCATTCTATATTTCTATGACAAACTGTTTAATTATTCATTAAATAACCTGTATTGCTTTTTCTTATTAGCATTTTCCATTTCCTAGATAGCTTGTCAACCAAAACTAAAGAGCAGCATGGTGAGTTTATTCCATGTCAGTAGCACAGCCAGTAGGACAGTCCACCCCTAGCAACACTTTTATGGGGACAACACTTTTGGGTCAGCTGAAAAAGCCTGTATAGACTTTGGGGCTAGAGGTTTAGGAGGAAGGTGACAGACTTAAAGGCAATCCCAGGTGACGCACACTCTAGCTATGCCACTACTGACCCTCCAGTTAAATTAGCTGCAAGAAAAAAACTTACTGTCTTTACTCAGACACACAATAAAATATTAAGAATGAGATATAAATTTCAAAAGTCAAGAAATAACCGTTAGTCCTTTATAATTTAGTCTGTCAGAAAAAAATATCTTTGCATCTCTTTCAACTACATTATGCTTAAGCTAAATAGTTAAAAACAACTCACCTGATTAGATATTTTTCACCTGGGTCGACAGCAATATTAAATAACAATGGCATTGATGTATGGTTTACTTGCTTGTGGGTAGTGACATTTAATATAAATTCACCAGGACAAAACTCAACACCCTGTAAGAAGCAAACAAAAAAGTATATTTTTAACCCATGATGTTATTATTTTACTCCCTTCTGTATCTCTCTCACGCATATATACATATCATAGTTCTTAACTAATACTCTTACTCTCTTTACTCTTTTACTTGTTTCAGTCATTTGACTGTGGCCATACTGGAGCACTGCCTTTAGTCGAGCAAATCGACCCCGGGACTTATTCTTTGTAAGCCTAGTACTTATTCTATTGGTCCCTTTTGTCGAACCGCTAAGTTACGGGGACGTAAACACACCAGCATCGGTTGTCAAGCAATGCTATGGGGACAAACACAGACACACAAACACAGATATATATATATATTTCCGTCTACCAAATCCACTCACAAGGCTTTGGTCGGCCCGAGGCTATAGTAGAAGACACTTGCCCAATATGCCACACAGTGGGACTGAACCCGGAACCATGTGGTTGGTAAGCAAGCTACTTATCACAAACAATTATGGTTGTAGCTGGGTGTTAGGATTGTCAGATCAGATTCACAAAATGTAGTCAAAATTTTCAAAAGATAGCAGATGGCACTACATTACATTACAAAACAGCTTACAATGAAATTTTACAAAGAAATTTTTAAATATCTATCAATGTAATTGTTGACATGTCTCCATCCGTCTATTTAGACACTGGGAACATATTTTTACCACTGTTACTAGTGTCAGTAATGACACATTACTTGGAATTAACTGATAGCTAAGCACTATTATATAAATATACATACATACATTACACCCCCCCCCACACACACATGAGTAAACGTAATGAGAAGCAAGTTAGGCAAGCCGATCTAACTATCTAGCTAGCTAGACAGACAGACAGATAGATATGTACATTTTATATATATATATATATATATATATATATATATAGAGAGAGAGAGAGAGAGAGAGAGAGAGAGATGTAAAGGTATGATCCAAGGATCAAAGCTAGCTATGAAACATATGTAGCCTGGATTTTATCAACTCCATTTCCTAATTTTGGGATATGTATGTATCTATGTATGTATGTATGTATGTATGTATGTATAAATGTAAATATAGATATAGATAGATAGATATATTAATACTTGTTTTTAAGTTCAGTTATAATAAAAATAATTTGACAGAAATCTGATGGACCGGATGTTGGTTTAGCTGGCCAAAACTTCAAAGTCAGTGTCAATAATATTCTTGTTTAAGAATGTGTGTTTATCTATATACATACAGAAATAAAGTATATCTGTACATATATAGTATATTTTTTTGTATACATATGTGGGCACGCACGCACGCACACACACACACACAAGAATGCAATGTTCAACACATATGGCAACAATGACATTATGTCTTCTTAATTTCTTGTGTTAGCATTATATTTGTCATGGAGGATGTGAAAGAAATAAAAAATTTGGTTTGAAGAAAGTATTTTATTGGTAATATATATGTGTGTGTGTGTGTGTGTGTGTGTGTGTGTGTATATATATATATATATATATATATATACACACACACACATAAGAGGGATGACCACTAAGTGGACATCCCTCATATGTATGTAATATAATTTTTCTGAATCTGCAGATTTTTCAATATGCTAGGCCACTGGTTTTAAATTGATATTGATCAAATTAATATTCAATTTTTCACCCTTATTATTTAAATTTATATATATATATATATATATATATATATGTTGATGATGACTGATGAGGAATTAGCTATGAATTTTCTGTTTGTAATATTTTTGTAAAATTTTGCTTGTTGGTTTTTGTTAAATTTTTTAAGTATCATCACCATCATTTAACGTTTGCTTTCCATGCTGGCATGGGTTGGATGGTTTGACTGAAAACCGTTAAGTTGGGGACTGCACCAGGTTCCAATCTGATTTGGCATGGTTTTTACAGCTGGATGGCCTTCCTAATGCCAACCACTCCAAGAGTGTAGTGGGTGCTTTTTACATGAAAACAATGAGTTATCAATAAGAGTTTAGTAATTAGTTGATGTGTTGGACTGATGATGATAGCATTTTAATGGATTATCTCTATATTTTCAACTGATCAATCAAGTAAACTTACCTTCTCATAACTCAAGACTATTTATTACTTACTCTTTTCTTTTCTTCCAGTGAATTTGTCCAAGTCCACAAATGAATTTTATAGTCACCATGACGAACAGCCATCAATTGATTGCCACGGTAGTAAAAAATTGGTCTACAATTAAAAACGAATCAGTTTTGTTATCTGTTACTGATGTTAGAAATACTTTTAAGTTAAAGATACAAGGTGGTATAAAAAAGTTTCCAGACTAGTTCTGCAGTGCACCAACAGATGGCACCACATAGTTGTGTGCACAGTGAGAGCTAGCAGTGGCCTTCATGAAGCAGTGTGCTGAGTGACATCACTGTGTTTGCTTCACAAGTTGTCAAATTAGTGTTTTTGTGATCATGTGTATGCTGTAGTCTGCAATTTCTGTCATGGACAGGAAATTGGAACAAAGAGCCAACATGAAATTTTACATTAAACTTGGGACGTCTGCTACAGAGACATTGAGCATGCTTTGGCAAGCTTACAGTGATGAGGCAGTGAGTCATACATAATGTTTTGAGTAGTATGGGGGCTTCAAAAGTAGAAGAACATTCCTGGAAGACAATCTGCAAGACCTGCCATAAGTATCACACCCGGAAATGTGGAGAAAATTCGTCAGCTTGTACATGAAGATCGTTAGAGGACAATTAATGATGTTTTGAAACATTTGAGGGAGGACATTTGGCAAAATCCCCCAAATCTGTGGAGTGCGAAGAATTGGATTCATCACAACAACGAAGTGTCCTGTAACCAAGCTCTTCTCACTGAGGAATTTCTCACCCAAAACAACATGGTGTTGCTTCTGCACCAGCCCTATTTGCCAAATTTAGCACCTGTGGACTTTCATCTCTTCACCGAGAGGGAAGTGCAACTCAAAGGTCAGCGTTTTAACACCATTGTTGAAATCAAGAGCAAATCACAGATGATCCTCAACTCGCTTATGGAAAATCACTTCCAGGCCAGATTCTAAAAATGGTAGGAATGCTGGGACCAGTGTATTGCTGGACAAGGTGACTATTTCAGAGGAGATGATGTTAAAACTTAGGTAAATAAGTTGTTTTTTTATTAAACATATCTAATTCAGGAACTTTTTTATACCATCTCCTACAGTTCTAAGAAAGTTTGGATTTTATACATTGTTATATCAGGTTTTGTTGACTTAAGACCAACTTATGGTCAAAGGCATTCCTGCCTTCACCATTTAATTAATTTCTTTGTCATGTTATATTTAGGACTATGAGCCAATGCATCCTTTTACTTGATCCCTTCAGCATTCAGATTACTTTGTCAAAATGTAATACTTATTTATTCACATTGTTTTGAATTAATCATATATTATCTTGTAGTCTTGAAATTTCGATGATGAGATTGTATATGTTTAGAATAACATTGTAGGGTAGGTGTGAGAGATGAGATCTGGCCAGTTTGAACATAAAACATGTAGAATATATGGGCTGGATATGGTTGGTTTAAATAGGTATCACTATGAATTTTTGAAAATATTTAAATCTAACTTATTAGTGTACTGTTTCTTGGAGAGTGTCTAAAAAGAAATATATTGATACCGCATTTGCGAAATTTGGATGAATATTTTTGGAAATATGACAATCTGAATGGTCAGTGAATTGGTGAAAATCTTGCCTAATTAGGCCTAAATGAATAATTAGCCATATTTGTGATGTCATATCTTTGAAACTGAGGTGATAATCATCTTTAAATTACAAAAATTAATACTGTCCATCAGTAGATGCCTATTTTTTATTCAGGTTCTTGAAAATAAAACATTTTTTAGCAATTTAAAAAAAGATTTATGTAAAGCCTATTTTTTAACCATGCAGTCATACCTCCATCCAACATGCTGCCCCTGTTATCTTTTATCTTTTACTTGTTTCAGTCATAAGACTGCAGCCATGCTGGGGTACCACCTTGAGGAATTTTAGTGCAATGATTTGACCCTGGTACCTTTTTTTTTTTTTAAAGCCTGGTACTTATGCTATTGTGGAGGCGCGTGGCTTAGTGGTTACGGTGTCAGCATCATGATTGTAAGATTGTGGTTTCGATTCCTGGTCCGGGCGACGCGTTGTGTTCTTGAGCAAAACACTTCATTTCACATTGCTCCAGTCCACTCAGCTGGCAAAAATGAGTAACATTGCGATGGACTGGCGTCCCGTCCAGCTGGGGAACACATACACCATAGAAACTGGGAAACCGGGCCCATGAGCCTAGCTAGGCTTTAAAAGGGCGCATTTATTTATTTATATTTACTTATGCTATTGGATTCTTTTGCTGCTGAACTGCAGAGTTACGGTGATGTAATCTCACCAACACCAGTTGTCAAGCAGTGGAGGGGGACACACATGGACACAATGGCACGCGTATACACACACACACACACACACACACACACAACAGGCTTCTTTCAATTTCCATCTATCAAATCCATTCACAAAGCTTTGGTTGGCCCAAGGCTATAGCAGAACATACTTGCGCAAAGTGCCATGCAGTGGGATCGAACCCAGAACCAAATGGTTGGGAAGCAAACTTCTCAAAGTTCTTACTATACTACCATGCCTGCACCTTCATGTTCACTTACCTTTCATTTAGCACCTACGCAATCTCTTTACACACACACACCCTCTCACACACACACACACGCACACACACACACAAGATGAGTGAGACGATAGATATAAAGAAAGAAAACCACTTAGGAACATTCCTATCTTGGCGACAGACATACCTGTCTGTAATATGGTTCGAGAGCAATGTTTCTTTCAGACTGATTCCATCGATGATTCGATCAGTTGGTATTGGAATATTGGCAAAATCTAACACAGTGGAAAACAAATCCATCAAAGTTCCCAACTGATGAGAAACCTGAAACAAGAGAGAAATAAAGTTGACAGCATTAGAAATGAGAAGAATTGTTATAGATTTCATTGTACATTAGGAAAATGGAGTGGCTAGGTCCATTGAAAGGGAGGAGAGAACAGTGGGAGCATGGGGCAGTTGATATTAATGAACAACTCATATTGGCTAGAAGAGTAGAAGGTTGTAATAGTGATGTGCTGTGGTTATACTGAAATAGAGAGGATTGGTCATGAGAATATGATGAAGTTAAATGTTTATGATACACACCTACAGATGTATCTATCTATATATTCTTTTATTCTTTTACGTGTTTCAGTCATTTGACTGCAGCCATACTGGAGCACTGCCTTAAAGTGTTTTCTTAGCTGAGTTATCTTGTTTTTTTTTTTTAAGCTTGGTACTTATTCTATCAGCCTCTTTTGCTGAACTGCTAAGTTATGGGGATGTAAACACACCAACACTGGTTGTCAAGTGATGATGGGAGCACAAACACACATACACACACATATATGATGGTCTTCTTTCAGTTTCTGTCTACAAAATCCACTCACAAGGCTTTGGTCGGTTTGAGGCTACAGTTGAAGACACTTGCCCAAGGTGTCATGCAGTTAGACTGGTTAGGAAGCAAGCTTCTTGTGTATTCAAATAATTTTGACATTTTTAAACTGGCACTCCATCGGTTAAGACAATGAGGGTTCCAGTTGATCCAATCAACGGAATAGTCTGCTCATGAAATTAAGATGCATGTGGCTGAGCACTCCATAGACACATGTATCCTTAATGTAGTTCTCAGGGAGATTCAGCATGATACAGAGTGTGACGAGGCCGACCCTTTAAAATACAGGTACTACTCACTCTTGCCAGCTGAGTGGACTCAAGCAACGTGAAATAAAGTGTCTTGCTCAAGGACAGAATGCGCCACCAGGAATCGAACTTGAGACTTTATGATCATGAGTCAAATACCCTAATCACTAAGCTACATGCCTTTACTTGTTTTGAATTAATCATGCATTATTTCTTAGCTTTGAGGTTTCAATAATTTGATTGTTTATTTGTAAAATGACACAGTAGGGTAGGGGTGAATAACCAGATCTGACCAGTTTGAAGATAAAACCGGTAGAATGGCCAGTCTGAATGCTAAAGGGTTAAGTCTTAATTCTAGTTTTAGGTCTCATAATGACTAAAAACACTGAGCAGGTTAACTTGTCATTCCATAAAATTTTGTTTTTAATGAGAAATATTCAATAGCAGCACATTCAAGTAACGATTTTTTGTCAACCTAATATGGCCGTCCCATTTTGGGGCGAATGCTACTGTTGGCAAAAAATTGTTACTTTAAAGAGCTGCTACTGAATATTTCTCATTGAGAGATTTGGGAGCAACAATACTTCTGTTTTATTAGATCAGTGACTGTGAGTCACTTAGAAAATTATATATATTTTCGAACAGGTGTTTAGCAGCGTCATCTTAGCCGAAGAGTTATTCTGAGCCAACGAAGAGAAATAATCCTGAAACAATATGGTCCATAGATACTGTTTTGTGCTGGGCGGGGGTACTAACCTCCCCTGTTTGAAAATATAAGGACACAGATATTGTGTCGTATAGCCAGCTGGAGATGATGTCTTCTGGGGCTAAACAAAAGTAGCATTCGCCCCCAAAATGGGACTGCCACATTAGGTTGGCAAAAAATCATTACTTTATATATAGATATATTCTTTTATTCTTTTACTTGTTTCAGTCATTTTAACTGTGGCCATGCTGGAGCACTGCCTTTAGTCAAACAAATCGACCCTAGGACTTATTCTTTGTAAGCCTAGTACTTATTCTATTGGTCTCTTTTGCTGAACCACTAAGTTATGGGATGGGAACACACTAACATCGGTTGTCAAGTGATGGTGGGGGGACAAATAGAGACACACACACATACAACAGGCTTCTTTCAGTTTCCATGTACCAAATCCACTCACAAGGCTTTGGTTGGCCGGAAGCTATAGTAGAAGACACTTGCCCAAAGTGCCATGTAGTGGGACTGAACCAAGAACCATGTGGTTGGGAAGTAAGCTGCTTACCACACAGCCACTCCTGTGCCTATACATATATCAGACAAGATATAAATAATGGTCATTACATATTTTTTTTTATTAGAGTAAATTTGGCTTACAGCTGTTTCCAGTGGTCATAATAGTTACATTACTGATAGGTCTACTCAATTGGTCTATTGAAAAAATTAATGCTACTTTTGTTAGAGCCATTTCTGATAAAAGTAGCATTAATTTTTCTTCGGTCATTCAATTTTTCTCAACTGATTAATAGACCAATTGAGTAAACCTATCAGTAATGTAACTATAATGACTACTGGAGACAGCTGTAAGCCAAATTTGCTCTGATGAAGGGAAAATATGTAATGACCATTATTTATACATTGTCTTATATATCAAACTGTTTAAAAAACAGTTTGACTGGTGTTCAACCATGGATTTACAATATAGAATTGTGATGAACCATAAACTCGAACCCTGTCATAATAATATTTGGAGTTCTTCACTAATCTAAACAATATCGTTAGCTAGGCGTGCCAACAGAGAATTTATAAGTATTTTGCCTGGACTGGTAATCCCTCACTATTAGCTCTGTCTGTCTGTCTGTCTGCATGCATGCATGCATGCATGTATGTATGTATGTATGTATGTATGTATATCATTATCATCATTTACCATCCATTTTTCATGCTGGCAAGCCAGATAGCTGCACCTGATACCAATTGTCTGCTTTGGTATCGTTTCTATGGCCGGATGCCCTTCCTAATGCTGACTACTTTACAGAGTGTACTGGGTGCTTTTTGCATAGCCACCAGCACCAGTGGTTTATACATGGCACTAACACAGATACTTCATACATGGCATCAGCATGGGTACTTTACATGTGACACCAGCACAAGTGCTCCATACATGGCATCAGCACAGATGTTTTAAACGTGGCACTAGCATAGGTGCTTGTGTGCATATGCTTGTATATATATATGTGTGTATTTGACTCTCCATGTCACCACCTGAACAGCGGTCATACTCTTTTATGTTCCATGGTTCAGTGGTTTCACATGCAATGACCAGTGGAATAAAAAACTTGACTTGAAACCAAGTAAGGGTCAATATCAGGAAGGACATCTACCTGAAGAATAATGCATCAAAAAGTCTTGTCCAATTCATGCTAATATCAAAAGAACTTAAAAATGGCAATGACAGTGGTAGTGAGAACAACAACATTGAGACTAATTGATATTGGTTTCAAATTTTGACACAAGCTCAGCAATTTTGGTGGACAGGGTAAGTTGATTACAATGACCCCTGTGCTCAACTGGTACTCAATTTATTGACCCCTGCAAAAGGATAAAAGGCAAAGTTGATCTCAAGCAGAATTTGAACTCAGAATGTGAAAAAAAAAAAAAAAATAAAATACCACGAAGCATTTTGCCTGGTGTGCTAACGTTTCTGCCAGCTTGCTACCTTCAGACTAATTAACTAATATCAATTGTGATTAATTAATACTTACAACTCCAGCTGGAATTTTACCAGGCCACCATGCAACAGCAGGCTCTCTCATTCCACCTTCAAATGTTGTTTGTTTTCCACAAAGAAAAGGTCCATTACTGCCTCCTAAGAAATAAATAAACTGAAGATTAACATCATCAACATCATTTAATGTCCACTTTTACATGCTTGTATGGGTCAGTCAGAATTTGTTAAGGCAGATTTTCTTAAGTTGGATGCCCTTCCTGTTGCTAGCCCTCACCCATTTCCAAACAAGGTAATATTTTTAACAGAAGCTGGACATGTTTTTGACAGAAAGCTGGAAACAAACAACCTCACTTGTATCCACACTCACACACAGGTGCTGGTATGGCTGTGTGGGCAAGCGGTTTGCCTCCTAACCAGATGGTCTTTGAGTTCAGTCCCACTGTGTAGCAAGCTTGGTATCTTCTACTATAGTTTTGGGCCAGTGAACTTGGTCAAAAGAAACTCCATTGAGTAAATATGTGTACATGAAAGTATAATACCTGTGCCTTATAAGATAGGATGAAAGTATACACACACACACATGCATGTGTGTGTGTGTGTGTGTGTGTGTGTGTGTGTGTATTTATGACAGGACTCTTTCAGCTTCTGTGTACCAAATCCACTCACAGGGATTTGTTCAGCCTAGGGATATAGAAGAAGACACTTGTCTATGGTGCCATGCAATGGGACTGAACTCAAGACCACATGGTTAGGAAGCAAGCTTCTTAACCACACAGCCAGGTCTACCCCTATACTTTAAATAGATTGTCTGCAATCTATCAAATGAAAAAAAATCATGCTTTGTTACTTACCATGAGATTTTGCATAGGTGGCAGCACCATTATCAGAGGAGAAAAATACAAACGTGTCTTTAGCTAAGTTGAATTTGGATAAAGTTTTCAAGATACGTCCAACACCATAATCAAGTTCTTTAACAGCATCTCCATAGCTGCAAATAAGTCCAAGCAGAAGAATGAGTAGGAGATGAAGAAGCAGGAGAAGAAGAAGATGCAGGAGTGAGAGAAGAAGAAGAAGATGCAAGCAGAGAAGAAGAAACGAGTAAAAGAGAAGAGAATAGCAAGAACAGCAATTCAATTATTTTCTTAACTTTTAGTTAGGAGAGGGAAAAGTACCCTATCTGGCCAGAATGTTTGCAACAGAGTAGATTCCATGAAAGGTACCCAAGTTGCCAGGTGGTGGCATTATATCAGGCATCCAAATAGGCCATAGTGGGATTTGAACTGACAACACAAAGAAAACCAGAACAAATACTGCATAGCATTCAGTCTGATGCCATTGGTACTTTTTAACAACCCTAAGAGAACAAAAGGCAAGGTTAAGCATTGGAAGGATTTGATCTCAGACTGTGAAGAATTGAAACAAACACTGAGACACTCTTAATTCATTGCTTGTTAATATCTTTTGAGCAGGTAGAAAGGATAATCTTTTAGATAGAACATTATCTTTTCATTTGAATTGGAATGTTAGCATGTCATGAGTGATATATCCAGAAAACATATTTTGTGCATTCGTTGACAACCAGATCTGAACAGTGGAATTGAAGAATAAAGAGTCAGGCTGAGAAATAACAACAGAACTACCTTAAACTCACAACCCACTGAATTAGTAATGCAAAATCTTATCTTGTCAGTCATTTTGTATAGAAATTTCATTTTAGTTCCAGATTAGTAATGATGGTTTATTTTACAAAATTTTCTATTATTTTCAAAAGTAACTGAAACGAAAACAGTATATTTCAACAGAAATTTGATAACAAAAGGGTTAAGCAAAAGCTCAGCTATTTCAGCTGATTGCTCTCATTGTCTGTATTTCAGTTAGCAGGACAGAACCCAAAGTCTTTCAAGTTCTTGCATTCGACAATGAAGGTGAAACAAAAGCAATTAAAGTAATATTGGTTTAAAATTTTGACACAATGCCAGCAATTTCAGGGAGTGGTGGAAAGTTGATTACATTGACCCCAGTGTTCAACTGTTACTTATGTTATCAAACCTGAAAGGACGGCAGGCAAAGTCGACCTCGGGAGTATTTGAACTCAAAACTTACAGACAGATGAAATGCTGCTAAGCATTTTGCCTGGTATGCTAACGGTTCTGCTGGCTCACTATTTTATATTTAAGTAATATTAAAAAACTGTGGCAATCACAAATTAACTTACAGTCCACGACGACTGGTGCCAAGAAACTGGGGAGAAGCATAAACAGGACCGTGTGTAGCATCTACAGCCCAATATAAGAAAAATGGTAGCTGTTTCTTGGCTTGTATTTCAATAAATCTTTCTGCTTCCTATCATAGGAAGAAATCAAAAATGGAAAACATGGAAGGTTGAGAATGACAATAAACTCAAGGTAAAAACATACAATTTCTCAGAAAGATTAAAAGTTGAAGGACATAAAATCTTTAAAATGGAAACAATTCTAAATCCTAATTACCTCGATATAGATCTGAGTCAGATTTGATTCACCAGTTTTCCTATTTATTTTGAAATCATCATAATATCTGAAAAGAAACAACACAGATATACTATATACAGCTTTATACAAAGTCATTAATAGATCTAAAGAACCACTGACAAACTTTCAGAAAAAAAAAAAAATTCAATGATTAATTTTCAATTCCATACTATTATTAGTATAAACCTAGTTTGCAATCAATAACTAGTTAGCTACAGCTAATTTAGAGCAATAATTGGTCAGCTATAGTTAATTTACCATGAGAATTATCGACATTGTTTGCCTTCACTATGCAATGTTCACAACTGCTACAAGCTTACTCAACTGAAAGGAAAACTTATTTGTGGCAATTTTTAATTAGAATTGGTTCTCCCATTGTTCATAAATAATTGCCATTTTTTTGTGTGTATTTTTTAATTAGATTTTGCCTCTCTCAGAAATAACTAAGATCCATAAGACTGCACAAGAAAATTATTTATTTGATGTCTGACATTTCCAATAAGAAAGGAACAAATAAATTCTGGGGAAGAATTTAAATACTCACAACATAATGGGATACAGTAACTTTCAATTTTATATGTATTTTTGTTATTTCTTTTCCATTATTATTCTATTGTTAGAGAAGTTTGTATTCATTGGGTTTAGATTTAGCATGTTTCATTAGAAAACTGAACATTATATTGATGACTTCAGATAGATTTATCCAGAATTTCCTATATAATATAACTCATGTTGGTGCTATATAAGAAGCACATGTGATAGTGCCATTTAAAAAGTACATGTGCTGGCTCTACGTGAAAGGCACCTGTGCTGGCACCATGTGAAGGGTGCCTGTGCTGGCACCATGTGAAGGGTGCCTGTGCTGGCACCATGTGAAGGGTGCCTGTGCTGGCACCATGTGAAGGGTGCCTATGCTGGCACCATGTGAAAGGCACCTGTGCTGGTGCCATGTGAGAGGCACCCGAGCTAGTACCACTTGAAGGGCACCTATATTGGTTCCATGTGAAAGACACCCATGCTGGCACCACGTGACAGTGACCCATACCAGTGTCATGTGAAAGGCACCCATCTCATCGCCACATGAAAGGCACCTGTGCTGGCACCACGTGAAAGGCACCAGTGCCGGTGCCACATGAAAGGTATCCATGCTGGTGTCATGTGAAGGGCACCCGTGCTGGCACCCCACTTAAAGGCACCAGTGCTAGCATCATGTGAAAAGGATCCATCCTGGTACCACATGGAAAGGACCTGTGCAGGATGATGATGATGATGATGTTGATACACATTTTTTCACCAAAATCAATTAGGAGTGCATGTAGTTCATAATATTAGGTAGCCAAGCTTTCCCCACTCACTTTTAATCATAAAGCACAATGTTATAAAGTTTGTTTTTGGAAGTATTTTCTTTCTGTTACATCTTTTATCTTTTGCTTGTTTCGTTCATGAGGCTGTGGTCATGCTGGGGCACATATTTCGGAAGGTTTAGTCAAACAAATTGACCCTAGTGCTTTTTTTTCCCTTCTAAGTCTGGTAATTATTCTATCAGTCTCTTTTTGCCAAACTGCTTACTTACAGGGACATGAACAAACCAACAATGGTTGTCAAGCGCTGGTGATAGGATAACAAATACAAACACAGACACACACACCTGTGTGTATGTATGTGTTCGCCATGATAGATCGCTAGCCACTACACATTCTTTATTTTCTCTCCTTGTTTCTTTCTGTGTTCCTTTCTGTGGAAGAGCGTACGCTCGAAACGTTAAAGACTTTTTCACTTCCCAAGCGTTATACTAATACATCTGTTTGTTGTCTACACCACCTGTCTTCGTCTTGTGTTTTTTTTTTGTGAATTCTCCCCCTATATACTCTTTACTCTTTTACTTGTTTCAGTCTTTTGACTGTGGCCATGCTGGAGCACCGCCTTCAGTCGAGCAAATCGACCCCAGGACTTATTCTTTGTAAGCCTAGTACTTATTCTATCGGTCTCTTTTTCTGAACCGCTAAGTTACGGGGACGTAAACACACCAGCATCGGTTGTCAAGCGATGTTGGGGGGACAAACACAGACACACAAACACACACACACATATATATATATATACATATATACGACGGGCTTCTTTTCAGTTTCCGTCTACCAAATCCACTCACAAGGCTTTGGTCGGTCCGAGGCTATAGTAGAAGACACTTGCCCAAGATGCTACGCAGTGGGACTGAACCCGGAACCATGTGGTTGGTAAACAAGCTACTTACCACACAGCCACTTCTACGCCTATATATATATATATATATATATATGAAACACATGGCTCAGTGGTTATAGCATTGGGCTCTCAATGATGAGGTAGGTAGTGAGTTCAATTCTCAGACTGTGTGTTGTATTCTTGAGCAAGACACTTTATTTCACGTTGCTTCAGATAACTCAGCTATAGAAATGAGTTGCAATGTCACTGGTGCCAAGCTATATCAGCTTTTACCTTTACCTTGGATAACATCAATCGCACAGAGGGGGGAGGCTGGTATGCATAGGCAACTACTTGTCTTCCATAAACAACCTTGTGCCTCAGAGGGTAACTTTCTAGGTGCTATTCCATTGTCATTCATGACCGAAAAGAGTTTTTACCCTATATGAAACACACACACAATGAGTTTTTTTCACTTTCTGTCTACAAAATCCACTGACAAGGACTTGGTTGGCCCAGGGCTATAGTAGAAGACACTTGCCCAAGGTGTCACACAGAGGGACTGAACCCATGACCATGTGGTTGGGAAGTAAGTTTCTTAACCACACAGCCATGCCTGCACAAAATTAGCTGCTATCATTTAAAATAATCTGATTTTTTAAAATATTCTTTAAAAACCATTTAATGAGTGTGTTTGTAAAATTCCTTCTCATGAAAGAGGGCTCTCTGTTCTAGATAGAGCTGAGAAACCCTGGACTAAACAATGTCATGTTGGATATCATCCTGGACTGTGAGTTGGCAGAGTCATTAGAACAACAGAGAATAGAAAAGCTTGCAAATTTTTTTCCATTTCTCTGCACTCTGAATTCAAATCCTGCTAAGGTCAGCTTAGTCTTTCATTCTTTTTTGGTGGTGGTGGTGGTGGTGGTGGGCAGTAAAATAATAAAACACTCACTTGTTCAGGACTAGGGAAAAGTGATATATCTATAAAGCATCTTTCGCCACAGAGTAATCCTTGTTGCTGTGAGGTAAGTGGCTTATCCATGTGAGCTCAGAAGCATAAGAGGATCTTTTCTGTTTGGCTGCACTTTTTGACATTTCAAAATTAAGTGAAAATTTTCAAATTTGGTGTATTGATGTAATTTTTCATGCTGAATCTCAGGGACTAATTCTCTCGTTCCAGAAATTTTTTAAAAAATAGTTACAGAGGTTTAAAGTTTAATCATTTTAATCCAGTCAGAAAACAGGATTTGGAAGCTGGCATTTTGTGCGTGACTGCAATCTTAAGATGGCAAAACAATGTCAACATTGTGATGATAGCACATGTCTTAAGCATTTGATGAGTGAAAAACGACAAAAAAATGAATAAACAACATGTATTTTGTAGTTTTAAGCATTCAAGAGGTTGGTATCGAAAATACAATGTAAAAAATCCCAAAACAGCAGCAGATGGATACAAGTAGGAAAACACAGTGTAAAACATTAGTTTATAAACACGTGGCTTTCCATAAACAACAACAGCAATGCTTGACTTGTTACTATGGAAACAGGCACCTATATGTCTGTGTCTTTCGATTAGCTAAAATTGCCCAGAATTTGCAAACTTTAAAAGCTATTAACTACTTATTTATTAATTTATCATGCAAATGAACTTCATGTCGATAATTAGCATACAAAACCACATCAATACATTAAATTTGAAATCAATTGGAACAAAATTGAAGAAATTGAAAAGTAGAAGCCAAACAGAAAAGATCTGCATAAGATTCTGATAGGGCCTTTTAAGCACAACAGTTGAGAGAAGAGATAGAGATAGAAACCAGACTAATATGAACTAGTTCTTCCCAGAAGTGAAAAAATGGGTTTGTATAAACATCAGACTATCTAGAAAAAACAAAGGAACAGAAGCATCAAGAACAATTCAAAAACCAACAAGATTTGGGAGAGGAAGATGTTCCCTCGGGGAAGGAGGGACACTGAAGCAGAGGTGAACAAGCAAGGATGCAATTGAAAAGAAACCCAGAGTTGGTGAAAAGGTAACCCAGAATACTACAATGACAATGATGATGGTTGTAGAGGTGGCAATGGTGATTGTTGTTGATAACATCTATATTATCCAAAGTACTCTTTGTTCTTTTAGATCAGGGATCCCCAAACTCTTTAAACCATCAACCTCTTCATGGAATCATTGATGCCTCATTGACCCCCAGGCATGTACAAGAAAATAAATGAATAATAATAATTAAGTAGATGTGCATTTATCGACCCCTTGAATAGTCCCATTGACCTCCAGGGGTTGATATCGACCACTTTGGAGACCCCTGTTTTAGATGGTAGAGTAAAAAAAGCCTGACAGAGATTATGTTATTATTTCTAGCAGGTCAAGCAACCATGTAAATCAGTGAATATCAGCAATTTTTTACCTCTGGACCCCTTTAATTCTTATTTTAGTCGACAGGACCCACATAGCCATTTGAAGTTTTAAAAAAAAATCACTTTATATTTTTATAATTAAATATTATTAGGAATACACCAGTATGACCTCAGCCCTGGGCTGAAACCAGTGAAAGATAAAAGATGAAATTATTCTTTTACTCTTTACTCTTTTATTTGTTTCAGTCATTTGACTGCGGCCATGCTGGAGCACCGCCTTTAGTCGAGCAAATCAACCCCAGGACTTATTCTTTGTAAGCTTAGTACTTATTCTATCAGTCTGTTTTCTGTTTTGCCGAACTGCTAAGTTACGGGGACGTAAACACACCACCATCGGTTGTCAAGTGATGGTGGGGGGACAGACACAGACACACAAATGCACACACACACACACACACATATATATATATACACGCACATATATATACGACGGGCTTCTTTCAGTTTCCATCTACCAAATCCACTCACAAGGCTTTGGTCGGCCCAAAGCTATAGAAGACACTTGCCGAAAGTGCCACACAGTGGGACTGAACCTGGAACCATGTGGTTGGTAAGCAAACTACTTACCACACAGCCACTCCTGCGCCTATATTGTATAAAAAAATTGTTAAAATATTTGTGTATTGTAGAAGTATAACTAATTCATTGCAGATAAATTTTAATAACAAAATCTTATATGGATATATGGACCCTGACTGAGAACCACTGATGTAGATGCTCCTTTTGGTGGCACATTGGTGATGATGATGATCATGAATCTAATGATATTAATGTAATAGTGATGACAATGGCAATTGCTGCTGCTGATGATGATGATACAAAGAAACAAACTGCCTTGCCAAGCAATCACAAATGATTGTCAGACTGAGAAAAAAAAAAGGAAAAAAAGAAAGAAAGAAAGAGAGACAGTAAGTTGCTGGTTTAATGATAAATGTTAAAGATAAGATGATGTGAAAAGCTACCAATTCTGCATCATTGCTCTTCACATAGAAATGCCAAACATTTAAGGAAGTTGGTGATTAAGATAAAAATAATGATACATCATTTAGATGCAGGCATGACTGTGTGGTAAGAAGTTTGCCTTTCAACCACATGGTTCCAGGTTTAGTCCCACTGTGTGGCGCACGCACCTTCGGCAAGTGTCTTCTGCTATAGCCTCAAGCTAATCAAAGCCTTGTGAGTGGATTTGGTAGATGGAAACTGAAAGAAGCCCGCTCCATAGATATACATGTGTGTTTTTCTTCACAATTGCCTGATAACCAGTGTTCATTTATTTATGTCTCAGTAACTTAACAGTTCAGCCAAAGAGCCCAATAGAAAAAAAAAAGAGTCCTGGGGTCGATTCATTTGACAAAGGCCTTTCAAGGCAGTGCCCCAGCATGGTCGCAGTCAGACTGAACAGGTAAAAGGTAGTTATGTTAAGGATGTACCTCCACCAAAGGCAATCCTTGATGATGAAGAGAACCAACGACAGTTAGTGTTTGTTTAAAACGTAAAAACAAGAAGCAAGGCAGATAACTCCTACAATATCAGTCGATTAAAATTATTAAACTATAGATTATGTAGACTTGAGTAGATCTGGTCTTTAAAACCAAATAGTGAAAGTTATGGATGTGTTTCGGTCTTATTAAACCTCCTTAGTTAATCAAACCGGTACTTATTTGAGCAGTGAATTGTGAAGTAGGCAAGCAATTAAACTGTCCAGTTGGTATATTTTAATTACTGTAAAGAAAGGGGTCTCTGAATGGTCCCTCCACCTGCTAGAAATAATAAACAAATCTCCATCAAATCATGATCTAGAATTTCAAAAAGGGACACATTGCATAACATGATCCTACATACACTGTACCTAAAAAAGAAAACAACACAGGATGGCTACAGTGATTGCATTAAAGCCTGAGTCTAAACAACAACAACAACAACAACAACAACAGCAATAGTAAAATGTCCATTTTCAGCCATTCCATTGTGCAAGTAATTTCCACTTCATGTTATACCAAATGTAAGATTGTATTAGAATACATATATTTGAATAAATTACCTTCCTGTCATATTCCAGTCTCGATAAACAGGAATATTTGGTGTCTCTATGTTATCATAAGGACCAAAATGGCAGTTAGGGGAGCCAAACCATTCTTGAAAGCCATGTCTTAGAGGATGGTATTTTTCTTGATGACCCAAGTGCCTAAAAGATTAAAATGAAAGGATTCATTTTTGGAGCAGTGGATCTCGAAGCAAATAAAGTTATAAATAATAGCATGTAAAAATTTGGGTTAAAAAACCTTTTGGACAGAAAAAGCCGAAGGCTGTCTGTGGGATTTGAACCTACATCTCCTATAAACATGACATGCATTCAAGCATTGTACCAAAGCAATCCTTTGAATTTCTCTATCAATTTTAGAAACTTTATTCTTATCAGTGAGACTTCTATGTTGTCGATGCCATCAGAATTTATAACTGGGAAGATAGCTTTCACGTGCAGCAGATGCACAGGAGCAATAAACACCACAGATGCTCAGAAAACAGACTACATTGCATGCCAGGGGGAGAAACTAGTAGTTGATAGCTTCCACCACCTAGGTGACCAAGTCTGTAGTTGGGGTGGATGCTCAGAGAGTGTTACCACTAGAATAAGAATAGCTTGGGCAAAGTTCAGAAAGTTTCTACCTCTACTGGTGACAAAGGGCCTCTCGCTCAGAGTGAAAGGTAGATTGTATGATGCATGTGTGTGAACTGCCATGCTTCAGAGCAGTGAAACATGGGCTGTGACTGCTGAAGACATGCGTAGGCTCAAAAGAAATGAAGCTAGCATGATCCGCTGGATGTGTAATGTCAGTGTGCACACACGACAGAGTGTAAGCGCCTTGAGAGAAATGTTAAACATAAGAAGCATCGGATGTGGCATGCAAGAGAGACGTTTGCGTTGGTATGGTCATTTACTGCGGATGGACAAGGAGAGCTGTGTGAAGAAGTGCCACTCCCAAACAGTGGAAGGAATCTGGGGTAGAGGGAGACCCAGGAAGACATGGGACAAGGTGGTGAACATTGGGCTTCACAGAGGCGATGACAAAAGACCGAGACCTCTGGAGGTATGCTGTGACTGAGAAGACCGGGCAAATAAAGTGAGTCCACAGCTGTAACCTACATCAGTGTCGCATAACCAGCCCACTCAAAAGTACCTTCGATTGTAGGATGACATGCTGTGCTTGAGGAAACCTATTGAGTCAAGTACATCAACATCAAAATCAAATCAAATGGAAATTGTTGTTGTGAGTCCCACGCTGGTAGCACATAAAAAGCACCATCTGAACATGGCCGATGCCAGTGCTGCTTTGTGTATGTATGTATGAGTGTGCGCTTGTCCTCCACCATCACTTGACAACCAGTATTAGGAAGTTTATGCAACCTTATCTTAGCAGTTTGGTAAAAGTGACCGATATGATAAGTACCAAGCTTAAAGACAAAAAAAAAGGTACTGGAACCGATTTATTTGAATAAAAATTCTTCAAGGTGGTGCCCCTGCATGGCCACATTCTAATGATTGAAACAAGAATAATAAAAAAAAATGTGAGTATTTGGTTAAAAAACCTTTGGGCAGAAAAAGTAAAATGGTTTTTGAAAATTTTGCGACAGATTAGTTGTGATATCAACCTTATTGATAGGAGCCCAGCTTAGTCCAGCCATTGTTCTATGAAACAAAACATTAAGCTTTAAAGTGTTTATATTTAAATTTAAACAAAGCAGCAATCTAGCAAAATCATTAGCATGCCAGGAAAAATGCTTAGTAGCATTTCATCTGTCCTTATATTGAGCTCAAATGTTGCTGACGTTGACTTAGCCTTTCATTG
Source organism: Octopus bimaculoides (assembly GCF_001194135.2). Lineage (NCBI taxonomy): Eukaryota > Metazoa > Mollusca > Cephalopoda > Octopoda > Octopodidae > Octopus > Octopus bimaculoides. The sequence continues at coordinate 58,940,270 of NC_068990.1, read as the reverse complement.
TCTTGGAGGTTTACTGAATCAATTGACCTAGGGCTAAACAACCACATTCACATAAACGTAGCAATGATGACAATAACAACAATCATCATCATCATCATCATTGCCACTGCTGTCGTTTACAGAAAAACAAAAGACAAGGACAGGTGTAGGAACAACCAACAGGTGTATTAGTTTTACGCTCAGGGAGAACTGAAAAGTCTTTTACGTTTTGAGCCTGCACTCTTCAACAGAAAGGAATAAGAGGAAAAAAAGTGGAGAGGGAATGAAAAAAGATGGAGAGAGAAAAACTGTGTAGAGTCCAGTGGTCCGACTTGGCATGACACACAAGGAGAAAGAATGTGAGAGAGAGGGACAGATAAAGAATGGTGAAGGGGAGAAAAAGGCAATTAGAGAAAAGAATGGGAAAGAAAACAATGGGGGAGAAAATAGTATAGAGTAGAGTCGCATCAAAAGGATTAGGATAAACATACTTGGAAATGGATGCATGGCATTCTATCAAATAATAATATCAATAATATCTATATAAATATATGCTTATGTATGTGCTTGTGTGTATATATATATATAGGTAAATGATAGGATTGCTTCAAATTTTCAGGGGTAGTCTGAGGTATCCAAGCAACCAGGGGGCTCATTACATAACCTCCACATAATAAAACAATGGCTAACTAGCCCAACCGAATTGCTTCTTCTTGTATTTGTTGCTCCATTTTCCACATATATATATATATATATATATATATATATATATATATATATATATATATATATATAGATAGATAGATATATATACACACACATACATATGCATATATGGGTACAGGACGTCACCAACAGTAAACAACATGAAATACGAAAACAAATGAGTTCAATATGCAAACGAGAGAAACAAATGGAAATATATTTATGTGTGTGTCTTTCTGTCTGTGTTTGTGTTCCCCCCGCACCCTCCCTTCGCTCGACAACCGATGTTGGTGCGTTTATGTCCCCATAGGTCAGCAAGTACCATGCTTACAACGAATAAGCCCTGGAGGCGATTTCATTGACTAAAAGGTGGTGCTGAAGCATGGCCACAGTCAAATGACTGAAACAAGTAAAAGAGTAAAAGAGTTAAAAAGTATACCATTTGCCAATGATTTTGCTTTGGTAGCCTTTCTTTTCAAGAAGTTCAGACAACAAAATCTCATGGTCAGAGATGCCCCCTACAATAACTTGGGGTGTATAACCTGAAAAGTTGAAAATACACATTGGTTAGTCAGATGGAGATGTGTTCCCTGTATAATCTTGTAATGCTTTCACATGATTAGAGAAAAAGGGGGAGGGAGAAGTTTCCATGATGTGAAATAGAGGGAATGTAATTGTAACGCTTTCACGTGATTAGTTGAAGGGAAGAGAGGAGAAAGAAAAAGAAGATAAGGCGAAGAGTGAGACAGAAAGAGGGAGAAAAAAGTGGGAGAGAGAAGCATCCATGACATGAGGTAGGGGGAATATAATATTTATTATGTGGTTAAAAATGTTAGTTGAAGGAGGAGGAGGAGAGTTGAAAATATAATTTTAGCAGAGGGGTGATGTTCTGATGGTGAGGTTAAAGAAAGGCAGAGATAGGGGGAGAGAGAGATGATGGTGGTGGTGGTGGTGATTGGATTGTGAAAAGTGTATTTTTTTTTTAATTGAACTAAGTTTTTTATATCACCTATCACTTAACACACATGCATAAGTGCAATTCCGTGAAATATTCACGTTTATTTACGTGACAATTTAACTAAAGTTTGTATCATATGTACTGGATACTATTTTTGTTGTTTATGGGGAAAATGGAAAAATAAGAGTGAATATTTATTTTATGAGTGCTGTGTATTAAGTCTATAAAATTGTGCATAAAGTATATAAAGTGAATATATTAAGTAATCATCATATTTCAATTTCTTTCACTTTTCAATGAGTAGCAGATGAGTGATTATCTTTCCATACAGACACAACACAGGTTATGCTTTCAGGTTTTTTGGATAAAGTTTTCAGAAATAATCCAGTAGGTATACCATTAATTCTGTGAAACATTCAAGGGTCCCACTAGTAAGTATAAATAGTGTGAGAATAAATGTACTTCATGACACTATACATTGAATTACACAGAGAAAATGAGTAAATACTTACCATTACGAGCATGTGCATTAGTGGTATAGAATCCATTTCTGATAGGAAGACGTCCTGTGAGCAAGGCAGCTCGAGCTAGAGAGAAGAAAAAGAGAAGAGAGAGAGAGAAAAACATGGATTTATTTTAATCCTGAAACTATATTTTAGTGTTAGCAACTGTATTTTAACACAGACTACATATAATATTAGTCTGAAATTTTGGCACCAGGTCAGCGATTCTGGGGGAGGGGATAAGTTGATTACATCAACCCCAGTGCTCAACTGGTACTCATTTTCTTGACCCTGAAAGGATGATTTCAGCAGAATTTGAACTCAGAACATAAAGATGGATGAAATGCTGTTAAGCATTTTGACCAACATGCTAGTGGTTCCACCAACTCATCACCCTCAGAATGCATATAATATTAATGCTGGTTGGTACATAGTTTCATGTTTACTCTTTTACTCTTTTACTTGTTTCAGTCATTTGATTGTGGCCATGCTGGAGCACTGCCTTTAGTCGAGCAAATCGACCCCAGGACTTATGCTTTGTAAGCCTAGTACTTATTCTATCAGTCTCTTTTTGCCAAACTGCTAAGTTACGGGGATGTAAACACACCAGCATCGGTTGTCAAGCGATGTTGGGGGGACAAACACAGACACACAAACACGCACATACACATACATATACATATATACGACGGACTTCTTTCAGTTTCCGTCTACCAAATCC
>NC_068990.1:58934065-58937082 GCF_001194135.2 Octopus bimaculoides | reverse complement strand
CTTACAAGGAGAACACAATGGGTTGGCTGAATAAAAGTCTGTCAGTAGCATTCCCTGTGAAGCCATTTCATCAATGTTGGGTGTCTCTTTGTTGGGTTCCCCCAAAATTCCCAAGTCTCCCCAACCCATCTGGAAAAAAAAAAGGAAAAGTAAGGTATGATATTGATGGTGAATTCTTTAAAGGATTGGCTTATCTGGGGCATCATCATTTAATGTCCATTTTCCATGCTGGCATGGATTGGATGGTTCGACAGGAGCTGGGGTCATACCCCGGATTCCTTCCACTGTTTGGGAGTGGCACTTCTTCACACAGCTCTCCTCATCCATCTGCAGTACATGCCCATACCGATGCAAACATCTCTCTTGCACACCACATCCGATGCTTCTTATGTCCAACATTTCTCTCAGGGCACTTACACTCTGTCGTGTATGCACACTGACATTACACATCCAGTGGATCATGCTAGCTTCATTTCTTTTGAGCCTACGCATGTCTTCAGCAGTCACAGCCCATGTTTCACTGCTGTGAAGCATGGAAGTTCACACACATGCATCATGCAATCTACCTTTCAGGGGTCATACCAGGCTCCATTGTCTGTTCTGGTATGGTTTCTACAGCTGGATGCCTTTCTGAATGCCAATCACTGGGTGCTTTCTGCATGGTACCAGCACTGGTGCCTTTTATGAAGCACCATTGACAGGATCACTGAGTAACTCTCAAAACGAAGTTCCCTCAGCTCAGAGGAGGGAATAGTAGTGAGGGAGGGGTGGCTTTATGCCAATTGATTAAGGGACAGGGGTAGGCATCCTGCAGTATAATAGGGAAAAAAGATTGCTTTCCTGCAGAGTTGTAGTTGTTGTTTAGCCAGCAAGTCAGTCATCCCTGACTGAGCAGATCTATCAAAAGCATTCCATCCACGACCATATAGCCTTTTCATTTTTTGTGGTATGGTGTATCTAAGACTACATTATCCAACAAGTCTAATATATCAAAAACGTCCTTATGTCCAATTTTTCCCCAAACCAAGAATGTATTTGGGGGGAAGTTTGACTTATTTCTTGCGGAAAAACTGACCATGTACAGGTCAACACATCGGTTTGAGATTTTGTTGAGTATTCGGAGTAATTTGCATATAGCCATACTTCAAACTATACTGATGAAATAATTTTGAAGCAGGACTGCTAATAGAACACTTATGCAGTGCTCCCACTGTTTATTGTGATGAGTTGCTCTGGCCAACCATGACTATTTATAGCTAGATAGATTAAATTAGCAAGAACTGTGCATTTTGTTCATATTAAATGTATTGCCAATGTATGTTATGTAGCACATAACATAATCTATTGTTATGTGCTACATAACAATAGATCTGCAAGAAAATCTAGACGTGCCGAGGTTCTCCAAACATGAACAGACATATGCACATTCTCCAAATACAATTGATCAGAGGAACAGTGAACATCTATGAAACATTTCAGATTTCCTCTTGTTGACGTTCTGGGACACAATCACATATACATATAGAATACATATGAGCGTTCAAACACAAACAGAAGTGAAATACCCTTGCATTCTACTGTGACAAGTACACTCATGATGAATGCAAGTACATCATAAGGCTCAATGATGCTTTTTACGTGCCACTAACATGGGTACCAGTCACACACCACTGGCATCAGTCATGACTACGATTTCACACAGACATGACAAAAGTAAGTAGACACTCCATAAAACATTGTTTTATATTTGTTTTAAATTGAAAAGGTTTATACTTTCCATTAATTGACATTTTTATATTTCAGGTTCCATAGGTGATTGTTTAATCATGCTACATACAAAAGAAGTCTTAGAATTGTCTGAATTTCAAAGAGGTCATATTGTGGGTCAATCTAAAGGTGGACATAGCATAATATCGCAGAAAACCTTGGAATCGCACTTCTTACAGTTAATAGAGTAGAAAGAGTTCACATCCCCATAGAGGGGAAGGAGTTCACATCACCTTGCTGAGGTCAACCAGGGCCCTCTGACAGGACCTTTCTCTTTGTTACGAGAGGTGTGGATGATAATTCTCGTTGCAAGGCCTCTGACATAGCAGAGCAAGTTGATGTCAGTCCCAGAACAGCTGTCAGGTATCTTCACAAACTTGGTTACTATGGCAGATCAGCAAGCAGGAAGCCACTTCTTCAACCAGCCAATACCAAGCAGAGAAAAAATTGGACCAGTGAGATGGTGGAGAGGCCACTAGCATATTCTCTGACAAGTCCAGAATTGCTGTATTTTCTGACAGTGGTCAAGTGTGGGCCTGGAGACTCTGTGATCAAGAATTTGATGTGAAAATACTGCAGCCAACAATGAAACATGGCAGCTATTCTGTGATGGTCTGGGAAGCAATTTGGAGCAATGGTCAATCAGAGCTGGTGGAATGTGAGGGAAACAAACTCAGATAAATATGTGTCCATATTGCAGAAAGGACTCTTTCCAATCTTCTCCAGGGATGAAATGATTAAAGCAGACTCTTTCTTTATGGAAGATGGGGCTCTTTGTCACAAAGCTAAAAAGACGCAAGGTTGGTTGGAAGAAAATGGTATTAAAAAGCATCCATGGCAAAGCCAGTCACCAGATATGAACCCTATTGATCACCTCTGGGGCATAATGGACAGGGAACTTTATAAAAAGAAGAAAACATCCTCAAAGCTAAATATTTTGAAACTACTGTGTGAAACTTGGCAAGAAATTCCTCAAGAGAATATTCTTCATCTGATCAGTAGCATGCCTAATAGGGGCCTCACATTAAAAAATGCAAAGGGCATGTCTATTAAATATTAGATAATCACATTATAATTTTGTTTTACTTGTTTCAGTCATTTGACTACGGCCATGCTGGAGCACCATCTTTAGCTGAGCAAATCAACCCTATGACATATTCTTTGTAAGCCTAGTACTTATTCTATCGATTTCTTTTTCCGAACCGCTAAGTTACGGAGACGTAAACACACCAACATTGGTTGTCAAGCAA
>NC_068990.1:58930603-58933836 GCF_001194135.2 Octopus bimaculoides | reverse complement strand
TATATATATATATATATATATATATATATATATATATATGCATGTGTCTTTGAGCCCCACCACCGCTTAACTGCTACTGGTTTGTTTACGTCCTCGTAACACAGTAGTTCGGTAAAAAGAGACAGCTTAAGTACCAGACTTAAAAACCAAAGTACTGGTGTCGATTCGTTCGACAACAACCTTTCAAAGCGATGCCCCAGTATGACCGCAGTCCAATGACAAACAAATAAGAGATAAATGACAAAAGCGCTTCGCGTAATTGCTTCAAACCTTCACGTTCTAGGGTGGTAGACTTAACCCGCCGTCCGAAGTTTAACATTACCACCTCCTCCATGAATGCCTTCAACGGAGTTCAGTCTCTCACCAGTGTCAACAACCTTGAAAAAGGCAGAATTACAAGTGATGCCTTTCTTTCTTAACTAAATGGGAAATGTGTGTGCGCGCGCAAAACACCTAATTGGTAGTAATGTAGATATAGCACTTATAGTAAAATGACACACTCGCACTGTTTCTTTCATTTCTCGGCAAACTATAAACACAATATCTGATAATTTCTTATAAAGATTCAAGATTAGTAATTGTGAGGCTGATTAAATCAATCCCAGTACTTGACGGATATTTTATCGATGTCGGATTCCAGAAGATGAAAGGCAAATTGCAACGAAAACGATCTGGTTCCTGTTACCAACTGCTTGGATAATCCAGGGCTTAAATAGTAGGTCTTCGTCTGACGGGGAATATAATTAATATCTGCAGTATATCTCATATACTTGAACCGTATATTTAAACAGCAACTGGCCATTATCGATAGAATGCCCAACAACTGTCTTAATAATAATAATAATAATAATGGTTTCAAGGTTTTGGCACAGGGGCCAACGTTTTTTGAAGGAAGGGGAAATCGATAGCATTGACCCCCCCCCCCCCGTGCTTAACCGGTACTTAATTTACCGATCCGAAAGGCTGAAAGGCAAAGTCAACCTCAGTGGAATTTGACTTAAGAACTCAAAGATAGGAATAAATGACACTTAGCATTTTGTCGGGCGCGCTGACGATTCTGTCAGCTCGGGTTAGGCCAGCTTTAGAAGAGGGAGTCAGCCGATATTTTATTTGTAAGTATATTGTAAGTTTAAGGAATTAGAAGGTAAAATGAGACGTTAAGGACATTTGGCTGCTTTTTCTAGCAGATCGAGCGTCCACATAGAGACTCTTGTCATTTATTCAAACACTTACGATATAAATTTCAATAATCGGTGACATTTGATCTTTGCTTTGGTTTACGCTTTGTAAAGTCGTAATTGATCGATCATTTTTTTTTATATGCAATGTGCAATCTCACAACAGATGTAACATGGTCGGGCATCAGCTGGTGTTTTAACCATTTGTTGCGACAATGATTTTAAAAAAAAATTGTTTGAACTATACGATTATAATAGTAAGAAGATGTAAACATCATGTACTACTAAAAATAGAGTGGGGGAAAGGACATATAACAACATGTGAAAAAGTGGGAGAAACAACGAGAGGGGTAGAAATGAGAGACAGAGAGCAAGAAAGAAGAGAAGAAAGAGTTTAGTTGAAAGACTAAACAAAGAATAAGTTTAAACCTACAAAACAAATCAGAGCCGGATTTAGTCGGATTAACCAAGTCTTGCTTAATATTATAACATAAGAAGTTCAGAGGAACTTACATCATCCATGAGCATAATGATAAAATTGGGTTGACCGTTGACATATCCGTAGAGAAAGACCAAAGTTAGCCAGGATAGCAGCTCCATTACGAAAATAACCAGGAAATAATGTAACCACGTGATTTTGATATCTATTGAGACAGCTGGGTGACAAAGCTGAGGGATGATTATGGAAGTGAGAGGTGGTCTTATGTGTAGCTGAGTTGTTCTTAAACTGACATATAGAATTTTCTTTGCACCCCCACTGCACGGCATCTTGGGCAAATGTATTTTGCTATAGCTCCGGACCTACGAATCCTTTGTGAGTGAATTTGACGGAAACTGCGTGGAAGCCCGTCGTATATGTTTGTGTGTTTCTGTGTGTCACCCTCACTGCATCACAATTGTTGTTGGTTTGTTACGTTCTCGTAACGTAGCAGTTCGACAAAATAGATCGATAGTATGAATACCGGACTTTAGAAATAATAGGGTCGATTTGTTTGGCAAAACCACTTGAAGACAGTACTCCAGCATGGCCGCAGTCCAATGACTCAAGTTAAAGATATAACAATTTTATTCGATTCCTTTTCCAGTTCTAACAGATTAAAATGAACTCTAACCCAATTCCAAGTTAGTTACTCTTGTAAAAGGGTAGGGCGTGTTATAAAGGAGATTTGACTGCCATTTCCGACAGGTTGAGATTCCTTCGTTAGCTGACTTCTGCATGTAATATTGGTTTTAATTTTTGATACAAGGCCAGCAATTTCGGGGGAAAGGGTAAGTCAATTACATTAGCCTAGTGTTCGACTAATACTTATCTTATCGACCTCGAAAGGATAAAAGGAAAAATCGACCTCGATGCCATTACGAACTCTAAACGTAATGACAGCCGAATTGCCACTTAGCATTTTACCCGGCAAGCTAACGATTCTGCTAGCTCGCCACCTATTTCTGATTATAGGCATAAAGCTAACAATGTTGAGGGGAGGGGCTCAGTCGTTATATGAACTGCAAGACAAGACTAATAGTTTACTTTATCGAGGAAAATATTGAAAAAACATCGATACACGTGAGGATGAAACAAGGAAGGTATCAGGGGGCCCTTGAAATGTGCTAAAAATAAGAGATAAATCGCCCTTAAATCACGTATACAAAACAATCTTATTCTTGCATAAATGTATAGATTCCCGTGTGCAGAACAAATTCGCAAAAATTTTCTGAAAATTCCCCAAAATTAAGTTATGGGGGAGGGGTGCTAAAATCAGAATTCCGCCTTTTTTTTTTTTTTTTCCAAGATTCGCCTTAATCGAAGGTCGTAATGATAATAATTGTTTCAAATCGTGAGGGGAGCGGGAAGCTGGTACTAATTTTATCGATTTCAAAAGACTGGAAGGCAAAGTCGATTTTGCGGGATTTTGAACTCAGAACGTAAAGAGCCAGAAGACATGCTGCTGGGATTTATGTCGAAACGGACACGAATTAAGGATTATATGATGTTGGTTGCCGCTCGGAAATTTTACACCAGACCACGTGCTGGACCAACGTTTTCCAAATGGTCATCAG
>NC_068990.1:58925737-58929784 GCF_001194135.2 Octopus bimaculoides | reverse complement strand
CGGTGAACGCGTACACATATATACTGACGAAATACAATTTTTTAAAATTTCATGTCTCATTTTATGGAGATTATATATATATATATAAAAACAGAGAGAGGGAGAGAGAGAGAGAGAGAGATTACTGCATTTTTGACTTTCAGACGTTTCTTTTTAACAAAATGTTCACTACCTTAAAAAAAACTATTTAAGCTAAGCAAATGACAGTCTCTAAATGTATTAAAAAAAACTATTTTAGAAAATCAGTTCTTGTGTATGTAGTGGCTTCATGCAGGCATAGCGTGGATTCGATCCTCAATCGCCAAATTTCACTTAAATGTACAACAGACTTTTCCCATAAAGAGACATTAAGTTGACAAGAGTGAAATTCAACAGATGTTCTTCCCTTAGCCGATTTATGTCTTAGTCACTTGAACTCTGCTAACTTTATGTATGTGGTGGATAGTCAAATTGACAGGTCGGTTACGACAACGATTATTCTAGTTGAGGTTCGATAATTGCAAGGACGAAGTGGAAGTTTTGAAAATAGAGAAATCGAGAGAGATCAACTGGTGGGGATTTGGTATAGATGCACTCGTACAAATAACCCTACCAGATCTGCACAATATAGCAGAGGAGGTGGAGCTCCCCGACGGAGCACGACTAAGAGTTGTAGTGGAGGGGAGACCTCCAATCTATTATAAGTGTAAAAGTAGGGGAAACATGCAGGCGGTGTGTCCCCGCAGAGAAGTACAAGTGAAAGAAATAGAGGTCTGTGAAGAGGAGATGGTGGAAGGCGTACAAGAGGAGGTGGAGAAAAAAACAGGCGAAAACTGTGGAGTGCGAGAAAATTTCTCAAGAAACAGATAGAAAACGTATGCGGACAGAATCGCCGCCAAAGAACCCTCAAAAAAAAAAAAAAAAAGACAGCGAAGGAAATGGAAACCGAAAAAGACGAAGCTGAGAACCGAAGCCAAGATACAGAGCACGAAAAAGTGAAAAGAAAGGAAAAGCGGAGGAAATGGTCGAACAAGATAATAGACAAGCAGACAAGAGCAAGGAAAGGTAATTGGAAGAGTTGATTTTAAAAATATTAAAACCGTGATTATTTACGACAAGGATTTAGAATTGGAAAAGACGATTGCAAAAATAAAAGGTTTAGTAAGGGTTAAACTGGACCCTGAAACGTTTGAAGAAAAAAAGAAAGCGATATTGGTGGAAGAACATGTGATGCAGAGACTGCAGCAGATACACCCGGACAAGTTTCAAATAAGTGGATTATACGTGGGCTACGACACCCTGCCAAGTGTAGTAACGGTAGAGGTGCTGTGGCCACTTACAATTGCTAAAGAAGAAACCTGATTATTAACTGTATGAGAGAACTGTTTAATGAAACTGCGAGTTTTGGGGGACTCGTAAGCCATTTCATCACCTCATTGTAAGTAATTCATTCCATTCATTCTTTGTACCCCACGTACTGTATTACTTTGTCTGTCCTTGTGTCCCCCTCTGTGTTATGGCCTAAGTGCCAAATAAAGAAAGTTCTAGTTGAGGTTCGAGTTTTTTTTATGTCTGTCTATCGTGAGTTATACTTTGCTGTTTATTACTTGTTTCGTTTTCTTTGAACACTTTGTTAATTTGTTTTGCTGCCTTGCGGCAGACTGTTGACGCTTTCCCTCTTCGAAGAGGAGGGTTAATCAAGTATGATGCAATACGAGGACCTCACCTCCTCGGAACTGACGTCTTCTGAGGTGGAGTTGTTAAGATCAATTTATAAATAGACGAGCAAATGAAGAAGAGGAACTTTGCAGATGTTACAAGGAGCCAGAATAACGAAATTGACTTGTTGAAGTGTTACAAGGATTTTCTCAGTAGAGAGGGATACGATGTAAAGGTGTCCCCTCCTCAAGAGATAATAAATAAAACAAAGGAAAGAACAATAATCTATAGAACATATTCAACAGAAGCAGGGAAAAATAGGAATTATGGCAACCACGCAAATTGAAGAGCATTAAGACCAATCTGGCAAGAAATTACATATTTTGCCAGAGGAACAGAATATGGAACAATAGAGGTGCGTTTCCGAGAGGCGGCTACTACTAGGCTACCTTCGGCAGCACCGTTGAAAAATGAAGAAGTGGTGCTTCTATCCACATACCTTGGGAGACGTGCTTCCAGGGTTAGGGTAGAAGGCAGATCACCGGAAATTGATGCGGCCTGGATAGCAGCCGCCGTACTACTTCCATGCTATAAAAGCTATTTTCCTTTAAATTAAAATCTATATTGAAAAAAGGCAAGACTATATTAACACTAAGTGTGACAGTTCAAAAAATTTAAAGGATCTTTACTGTTTTCTATTTTTTAAAATTTTGTTCCAATTATTTTAAAATTTAGTATATTGATGTTTTGTATGCTAATTGTGGAAATGAAACTAATTTTTTGCCAAATAAAAAGTTAACTTTTAAAGTTTAAGTTTTGAGTAATTTTAGCCGGCTTCCGAAAAAGATGCAACGGTTGTAAGGTTGCACTCTTAGGACTGTACTGCTTTTCCTTCCCTCATGGGCCAAGGAATTGACTTAAGTTCGGATTTGTGTTGAAGAACTGGGGATGAGCCACTGCACAGCTGTTGATTACAACAGCTGTGTTCGTAAAATGCACGACGACCTGCTCCGCAACCCAATTCAGATAGACGAAACAGTCTTCTCAAGACGCAAATACAACTGAGGAAGGGTGCTTGCTACCTGAGCAGTTTGTTTGAAGAGGAGGGTGTCGCGGGACTAGACATGATTTTCTTTGTGTGGTGCCATGTCGGAATCGCGACACACAAGAGGAATGCATACGTCAGTCGGTTCTTCCAGAAACCACAATTTTTAGTAACATGTGGCGGGCCTACTTTCACATTCCAGAAACTGGTTATAATTTTCAATATAGAATAGTGAACCACAGCGTCGAGTTTAATCATTCGAGAGATGGTACCACATGCAACAAGTTGTGAAAAAACAACAAAAAAAACACATGGGTCGGTGTAAAACGAGGGAATAAACGTTGTGGGACCCATCACTGTACGGTAGACTCGCATCTCTACGAGTTCGTAACGCAGGCGATATGATAATTGTAATTTGTTTAACAGACTTTTCTGAGTATCTCAAACTTTCATTCTTGAATTTTCTCTACAAAAAAGAAAAAAATCCATTGTTTTCAATGAAACTTGAAATAATTGTTTTAGGTTTTCATTACTATTTACTATTATGTCATTTAGCTTTTGTAAAAATAATTCTTTAATAATGTTCAAATGCATGTTAGTTTTAAATAAAATATTTTGGATTGGTTTGTTGTATAGTATTTTAAACAATTGAGTAAATACAATTTTTTATGACGTAGTTTTTTTTTGTAAGTGATGGTCTTGTATTTTTTCGAAAAGAAAAAAATTGATTTCAGATTTTTCCATTTTAAATTGTTTACATGTCTGTTCCTCCGTTTCACACGACTTTATTCATTAAAATTTATTGAAAGTTCAAAACTCCTTACAACTTTCGTCGTCGTTGATTTTGTGATAGGCATGTGTCACGGAGAAAATGCCAGCTTCCAAACTCCGTTTTCTGGGTGGGTTTCTGTAAATTCTTTCTGAAACGAGTGAATAACAAAATCAAATTTGGCGTGAATAATTATATCAATACACCAAGTTTTAAAATTTCCATTTAATATCAAAATTTCAAAAACTGTGACAGCAACAAAAAAAAAAAAATATATAATTTAATTTTACAAACCATTTTTTTTTTTCATCTCTCAATAAGGATTTTCTTAGGATGTACTGCTGCCGCGACAAATTTTGCTATAAAAAGAAAGAACGAGAGAGAGAGAGAGAGAGAAAACGAGATTTTTGGTCTTATACTTTTCTTGTTAAAAAAATATTCTCTTCCAGATGTTATACAACTGAAATTGTCATTTTATGCATACTTTCTTTCCAAATTCTAATTTTGTCTTTCACTCACCCACTTGTGGTGCTTGATTTTTAATCCATATTTTTTTAAACGTCTTCGTGTCGGTATAAGGAGACGACATAAATTC
>NC_068990.1:58923488-58925455 GCF_001194135.2 Octopus bimaculoides | reverse complement strand
ATTCCCAGACCGAGCGTTGTGAGTGTTTATTGAACGAAAACACCTGAGGCTCCGGCAGGGGATGGTGGCGAACCTTGCTGTACTCTTTCACCACAACTTTCTCTCACTCTTTCTTCCAGTTTCTGCTGTGCCTGTAATTCAAAGGGTCAGCCTTGACACACTGTGTCACGCTGAATATCCCCGAGAACCAAGTTAAGGGTACACGTGTCTGTGGAGTGCTCAGCCACTTGCACGTTAATTTCACAAGCAGGCTATTCCGTTGATCGGATCAACTGGAACCCTCGACGTCGTAAGCGACGGAGTGCCAACAACAACAACAACCATTTCTTTATTATCCACAAGGGGCCAACACAGAGGGGACAACACGACTGATATGGGGTCAGTGAACGAATGAAAAACATATATATGATTTTAAAAATTTACAATTATGTATAGAACGAATGAAACAAAAACATACAGGACGTAAAAATTTTGGTAATTTTTCAGATTAACATCCACACGATTACCTAATCCTAACCCCTCACACTAACACTAACCCTAATCCTAACACTAAACCATAACCCTAACTCTAACCTTAATCCTAACCCTAAAACCTTAACACCCTAGTGAAAATCGTGCAGGTGTTAATCTGAAAAATTACTAAAATTTTACAGATGGCGTGGGGACGAGTTTTCAGTTCGGACCTCACGAACCCCGCCTTTCCATTGCTCCGGGTTGTGACCTATCTCGCATTCACGAGGAACCTTCCATACGCAACTTTCTTCCACAATCTTCCATCTGTTTTCATATACTTCCTTAGTCAGGCATCTTCTCTCCAGCCCCATTTGTCTTTTTAATGCAAATTACAAGTGTTTGAATATGGAATACAATAAAATGACGAAAATAACAGAAAAGAAAAAAAAATCAATAAATAGGTGGTTGAAATTCTTAAAGCACGAAGACATTTTTTCTTAACACATAAAGCGCGACGGGCCACGATTATGGCCCAGACAAGTGCACTTAATTTATAGGCGTTTGTTGGGGGTCTAATGTCACTCAAACGCCCCGATACCCCCAATTGCAAGGGGACTAACAGTTCAACTAATGACTTTTCAGATGATGTAAAGCTTATCACCATTATATATTAAGAAGATATTTTAACTATTTTTTTGTTTTCTCTGTGTGCATGGTAGTCTCATTTTCATGCAAATCCTAGCGCTTTATGGGTTAAACGAAAGGCTTTCCCACTGATTTAAAATGTGTGATAAAAAACACAGAAGTATGAGGGAGGGGCATCTCTGCCAAAACAAAGTAATTACAACTTATGTGGGACAGCTATTTCGAAAGCCAGCCAAACTCAGGATAGACATAGGCGTGGTTGTCGGGTAAGAAGCTTATTTCTGAACCACATAGTTTTGGGTTCAGTCTCACTGCGTGACACCCTGTAGTCTTCTCCTATAGCTTCGGGCCGACCAAAGCCTTGTGAATGGATTTGGTAGACGGAAACTGAAAGAAACCCGTCGTGTGTATATATATATATATATGCATGGATATATCTGTGTATGCGTCTTTGTGTCTGTGTTGTTCCCCATCACCGCTTGACAGCCGGTGTTGGTGTGTTTACGTCCTCGTAACGTAGCGGTTCGGCAAAAGTGACCGATATAATAAGTATTAGACTTAAAAAAAAGAAAAAAGTCCTGGGGTCGATTTGTTTGACTAAAACCTTTCAAGGTGGTGCTCCAGCATGGTCGCAGTCAAATGACTGATACAAGTAAAAGAATAAAAACAGTGTTAACATCGTCCATCAAACCTGTTTTGACGAAACCTTTGTCAAACTATAGAGACTATTCTATAATGTTCTCTGATGTTACAGAATATTGCTTTCAAATGTTGGAACAAGGTCAGCAGTTTTGGAGGCGTGGAGCATGGGGGTAAGTCGACGTCAGTGCTCAACTAGTATATATTTTATCCATCCCGAAAAGATGAAA
>NC_068990.1:58921486-58923142 GCF_001194135.2 Octopus bimaculoides | reverse complement strand
GCGGACTCGCGGTCATAGAATCGCGGTTTCGATTCCCAGACCAGGCGTTGTGAGTGTTTATTGAGCGAAAACACCTAAAGCTCCACGAGGCTCCGGCAGGGGATGGTGGCGAACCCTGCTGTACTCTTTCTCTCACTCTTTCCTTCTGTTTCTGTTGTGCCTGTAATTCAAAGGGCCAGCCTTGTCACACTCTGTGTCATGCTGAATCTCCCCGAGAACTACGTTAAGGGTACATGTGTCTGTGGAGTGCTCAACCACTTGCACGTTAATTTCACGAGCAGGCTGTTCCGTTGATTGGATCAACTGGAACCCTCGTTGTCGTAAGCGACGGAGTGCCAACAACAACAAATGATGTGTAGTTACACGTTAACGACATAATTAATTCTAACAGATTCTCGAACCTTACACATTAAAAAAAACATTGTTTTCAAATATAAACTTGAAAATGTTTGTCAAGATTTTCTTCATGTTTTTTGCCCTTTAAGAGTATAATTTTCGAAATTTATCTTTTTAACTAGCATATATATGTCACTTACTTTTAATTATTTAACAACGTCTGAATCGACAATTTTCTTAGAATAACTGTCGTTCCTGGAATAGGTCTGCCACATAAAACCTAAATCGTTCTGGGTGATCTTGCACCATACAGGATGTTTAAATATTGGTTGAAAATAACGGTAAATTATGCAAGCATTATAAGAGTATAAAAATAATGGTAATAGCAAGTGCATTTAGGTTATGGAGTGTAATGTTTTAATTATTGCAATTATTAGGTTCAAAACATAGCACTGAAAATTAATCAGCATCTTTTATAGACACGGCGTGTCGGATGACACTATAATTTTGATTGAAGACTTTGTATGCTCGATAATTTACCGGGAGATCTGGATCTGACGAGGAGTCATTGAATGCCAACGACTGTTGTAGAGACTCTTGGTTATCATTTTTCTGTAATTTGTGATCTTTTATCTCAAAACCTTAAACAGCCACATCTACGATTAACTATTTAGCTATTTATTATTATTTTTGTGTGCTCATTAAACCGCCAATTACTGATTGAACAACTACGAAACGGGCAACAATTGGTGAACATTTATCTAATACCCTGATTAAATAGACATTTTTCTGACTAATTTTGTCTAATTCAGAGGTTCTCAAACTTTTTGGGCCAACGCCCCTCATGGCCACGTAATACCCTCAGCACCCCACCCCTATTTTTATGTATAAATACATGTTTTATATTTTTCTAATTTATATATACTATGAATCATTTGATATTTAATATAATACATAATTTGTATACAATACTCTTTTACTCATTTACTTGTTTCAGTCATTTGACTGCGGCCATGCTGGAGCACCGCCTTTAGTCGAGCAAATCGACCCCGGGACTTATTCTTTGTAAGCCTAGTACTTATTCTATCGGTCTCTTTTTGCCGAACCGCTAATTGACGGGGACATAAACACACCAGCATCGGTTGTCAAGCAATGCTAGGAGGACAAACACAGAAACACACACACACACACACATATATATATATATATATATATACATATATATAATAATATTATAATAAATTCATAGCGTCCCCCAATCCACTGTTTTCTATGCCCCCTTAAGCACCAGCGTCCACCTGGACCGTCTCAACGCCCACC
>NC_068990.1:58918682-58921473 GCF_001194135.2 Octopus bimaculoides | reverse complement strand
GGGGGGGGGGGGTAGCGCACACTTTAAGAACTTATGATCTAATTCAAAAGACATTTTTTCCTTTTTATTAATAGCTCAAAATGTGTTCAAACTTCTCGCGCAGTCGGCAAGGAAGTTGTTTACAGATCATTAAAAATTTCCTATTTGATTTACTGGTGTGGTTCTCAACTGGGGTCCACATGATCCCTGGGGGTCCAAATAAGATTTTGTTGTTGAAATTTATGCGCAATAAATTGCTTATACTTCTACAATACACAAAATATTAACATTTCTTTTTATACAGTTCCTAATGATATTTAATTACAAAAATATAATAGGATTTTTTATTAGATTCTGAATGGCTATGGGGGTCCAGCAGAGTAAAAAGGAATCAAAGCGGTCCATAGTGAAAGAATGGTCTAGGTGGTAAGAAGCTTGCTTCCCAACCACATGGTTCCAGGTTCAGTTCCACTGCGTGGCACCTTTGGCAAGTGAGTGGATTTGGTAGATGGAAACTGAAAGAAGCCCGTCCACGTCACTTAGCGGTTCGGCCAAATAGAACGATAGAAGAAGTACTAGGCTTACAAATAATAATTCCTGGGGTCGAATTGCTCGACTAAAGGTGGTGCTCCAGCATAGCCGCAGTCACATGACTGAAACAAGTAAAAGAGATTTTCACTTTTCAAAATCACGAGAATTTCTACCATTTTGTATAAACAAAGTCTCGGAGTTTTTTTCTTCTTCTTTTTATTAATGGAGCAGTTTATTTTTTAACTTTTTCCTTAGTTTGTTTCTAATTTAGGTACAGAACCCAATAGTTTTGTAGGGAGAGTGTGAGTTGATATCATCGGCCGCTGTATTTCCCTGGTATTTCATTTATTGATTTCGGTGGGACGAAAGGAAAGGTTGACAGCGGTGAAATTTGAACTTGTTTCAACAGCAACACCGAGCAACAAATATTTTCTTGTATTTCCTTTCTCTCGGGTGGATTTCTTTTTATGTATTCAATTTTATTTGTTTTACATACACACACTGAATACAGGCACAATGTATGTTAAGGTTTAATTATGCAGCTGTACACACAAAATAAAATAAATTTTTGTGAACCTTGAACAAGGTGGATATGAAGATTTTAGGATTCCAATCCGTAGCTAAAACTACGATACTATCTTAAAACGCGAAGAGGACGAAATGTAGCAAGAATAACAAAAAGATATCAGAGAAATGGTCTCCTGTGGTTGTTTTATTTTTAGTGCAATCCTTACACGACTTTTGCTCAGCATATAGTTTACATTTATTTTAAATGTAAATATAAAAATATTTTAATATAAAACAGATGAATATTTAAACTTGAATAATATTATAATTTTCCCGATTTCTAAGTAATGTTGGTTTCACGTCAATAGAACTTCGGGGAACATAATATTAGTTTTAATAAGTCATTCAGCATTCTTTCCCCTTGGCAGTAGCCGCAGTAGAACGTAACTTGTTCAATGGTTAAAGATGAACTTATTATCATAGCTGAAAATCTAATTAGCCTTTCTTGAAACTGCTCCAGTTAAAGTGGATTCTTATTGGTTGTTATCGAACAGAAAGCTACCGAAGAAGACTTTGATTGGTTCAATCAGAGGCCCACAAGAGGCTTCAAATTATTCCCTCACTTGGAATTCCCTGATTTCGAGTGACTTGATCGTTTGTCAATTGTAATGAAAACTTGCCCCCAAATGATTTGCTCAACCAAATCGGATTTCCATTTATAAGTTTGATAATCTTAAATCTATGAAAATGGAAACCCAAATTACAATAAATTTTCTGGCTTTATGCATAAAGTTTCAGTAATGTAACAACTATACATGATACACCGTTTGTCAAAAGTATTTTGATATTCTAACCAATCGTTATACTAACAATGTATTGGACTATTATGCTTTTAAACTAAATACAAAAGAACCGCAAGATTATTAAACGTATTTTCAATCGCATCACGTGATTTTATATATTTAGTTAATAATATATTAGTATTAGTGTAATACTATAACTCCGAGATTCGCTAGTTAAGTACTATTAAGATAATCCATTTGCACAGTGGGCATCAAATTGAATCTTATGATCACTAAAACCCCACAGCATTAAAGAAGAAGAGAAAAGATACTGGTGATCCGAACCTGCGAGGTAGTTTCGAGTTCAGCTCAACGCCATTAAATTTCACTTATGCTGTTAATTTTACATCGTTAAAATTTAGTTTTACTTTCTCGGCAGTAGCTTGTTTGTACCTTGAAGGAGTACTGACATCAAATTACACCTCTTCTTGCTAATTTCTGAAGAAATTTGCGAGACGGATGCTAATATAATTGAAAACTTTTTTCATGCAGTTTGTCATCTCAGTTTTCGAAAACGGAATTAAGCTGCTCGTACGAAACTACCAACTGATCTCACCCACCTTTCATATCCATAAAGATATATGGGAGGGTGCTGAGAAGAAGAATTAGTGACTTTATGGAGAGCCACAAGCGCTGTCTAGCTGATCTTAGCACCAAGTTTAAAATTCATTATAGCTGGGATCCCGCACTCTCTAAGAACCTCTGTTATAATCTAACTCACAGCACTTAAATAAATCGTGGCACATAATTTTTTCTCACATACGGATCTGCTCTTTTCAACATTATCCCGAAACAAATAAGAAAAAAAAGCAGAACTTTTATAACCTGGACAACTAACCCCAAGAAATCCGAATCGAACCACGAGCACAAAAAAATGTTTCGAGTAACAAAAATTCTTTACTTGAGTGTTTTTATTGTGTCCCTCATTATGA
>NC_068990.1:58913626-58918563 GCF_001194135.2 Octopus bimaculoides | reverse complement strand
ATAAGTTCCAAAAAACAATAACAAAAAAACAACAAAGTGAGGACGTGATACGGATAGTGTAATTGGACGCTCAGGAAAGGAAAGAGAGAGTGTATGACGTTTCGGGCGTAGCCCTTCGTCGGAAAGATGGAAAGTTCGGAGAATGGAAGAACGGAGAAAGAGGAAAATGGTACCGATGCCCACGAGGTTACATTGTGAAAAGACCGGAAGAGGAGGTGGTAGGGGAAAAGTTCTTTCATATATATATATATATATTCTTTTATTTGTTTCGGTCAGCTGACTGTGGTCATGCTGGAGCACAGCCTTGAAAGGTTTTAGTCGGACAAATTGACATCATGACTTATTTGTCTTTTTTAAGCCTAGTACTTATTCTATCGATCTCCTTTGCGGAACCGTTAAGTTACAGGGACGTAAACACACCAACAGCCACTCCTGCGCCTTTACTTTATATATGTAAAGTAAAAGCTTATAAAGTAAAGGCTTTTTGCCAACATATTGTGGCTAGCACTAGGAAACAAGAGAGATATTCAGTAACAGTTCATCTTCATAAGCAATTAATTGTTCTTCAGTCATTCATTTCTCCGCTGCAGCTTCATCATCATTCAAACATCATCGTTACACATATACAGTGCCAGATTTACTATTGTGCTTAGGTGTGCTTAAGCACAATAGTAAATATGGCACTGTATATGTGTAACGATGATGTTTGAATGATGATGAAGCTGCAGCGGAGAAATGAATGACTGAAGAACAATTAATTGCTTATGAAGATGACCATTTATTTAGTTGATTACAATGTAGTTACAATATGAAATAAACGACGTCGTCCCGAGTGCACATTGTTTGTAAGTGCAGTATGGTGTTTTCTGTGTGATCATTCTGTGTGGGAGCTAGCTCCATCACTGTATTGCTAGTGAACGAGACTGAGTGAAAGTGCCTTTAAAAATGGAGAGAGTGATTATTCTATTCTCGCGCGTCACTCTGACCAGAAATCGGCCTATGTCAATTGTTTGGCGTTGCCTGTACCAAAGAGATAGACTTGACATTTCTCTTGGTATTTATCAAGTTTGGCGATTATAGTAGGTTAAGGTTTCTCTAGACTTATCTAACTCCTCCATGACTGGAGAAAGTCTCAGATGTCAACTCATCCTCATTAATTTCTAAGTGCAGAGAGGAGAAAATAAAAGACCCGAAATTTGTTTGACAATTAATAAAAATGTGGATTTGGGTTCGAATCCTCTTCGCTGCAGTAGCTGGTCCTTAGATCTGTATCATTATTTCTGAGCTGAGCTGATTAAGGTGGCGAGCTGGCAGAATCGTTAGCACGTTGGACGAAATGCTTACCTGTATTTCGCCCGTCGCTGCGTTCTGAGTTCAAATTCCGCACAGGCCGACTTTGCCTTTCATCCTTTCGGGGTCAGTGAAATAAGTGCCACTTACATACTGGGGTCGATGTAATCACCTACCCCACCCTCCGGCCCCAATTTCATGCCTTGTGCCTATAGTAGAAAGGATTATTTCCGACCTGACTGAATACTGCTGTTTATTTGACTGTTACTACACATGTTAAACTGCATCCTAGTCGCTCTTTTCCCATAACTAGATAAACTCATATTTATACATGCCTAAATGTTTGCTCAAATATTGTTGGAAAAACACGAACAGAAAGTAACAGAATATTTTGAAAGAAAATTAAAATGTTGATAGACAAGCTACCTTTCTGTCATATATAAGTGCTTCAATACTTCCTATTGAATGTCCACCATAATTTATAGGGAGTAAATATAAGAAGTTCCACCAATCCAACATCAAATGATTCGAGATGGAATGCAAACAAACAAGGATTGGCTACAGGAAATGTTATGATCAAGCTAATGAAAGTTTAATAAAATAAACATAGACAGGCAGTTGTTAACTGCATGACAGCATTTGTAAATTGATTATGCCGACCTATAATTATAATTATGCAGAAAATGACAGGAAAACCATAGCTAGTTTCATGTGACGAGCCTATGAAACTTTTGGTTGCATGAGGCAGAAACAAATGGTTATTAAATAATATGTATGTATGTATGTCTCTTCTATTTTTTAATTATTAGAAATCTTCCACTGAGGAGGGAGCCGGTTTCCAACAAAGAAACAAAGCTTCATCTTCGGGATGTAGTTAACACAGACAAATTCACATTTGGAACTTGAGAAAAGTCTTGCATATTTTTACTGTTCCACTCACAGATTGCACTTGTAATGCACGAATCAGCCGGTCAGTTTCTCTTTCTGAAAATCCCACTTTACCAAGATTCTCTTTTAAGCTTTTACTAACAAAACTTAGTGTTCCGGTTATTGGCATGAATATGAATTCATAATCTGAATATAGAAGCTGCGAGATTTCGAAGCAGTTGTTCGTAGATACCCTTTTTGATTTTTCAAAGAGATATTTATATCTACAGGGCAGCTAACCTCTATGATGGTACATACCTTTGCCCCTCTGTCCCAAGCAACAATATCCGGCCTGTTATGTTTACATTTGACAAAAGTTTTGATGGAAATATTCCACCAGTATTCCTCGAGTTGGTGTTTAGGAATGTATTCCAAAGCAGAACGATTTTCTAAATTTATTTCAGAACAGTCTTTCTTGAGGATGGTATTGTAAATTGTTTTAGCAACAACATCGTGCCGCATAGGGAGATAGTACCGTGACGACATTTTAGGACAGCCGATAATCACAAGCGTAATGTCTTCCACAGAAACATGACGTAGCCTACACATGTGGTTGCATCTTGGGTTTACAAGAGCATCACTGTCTCTCTTGTTCACCAGGTACTTTGTGGCAATCCCCTGTTCCTGGATTGCAAACGCATAGCCTTCAAAGTGTAATGTGGTGTAGTGGTCTTGTGTCCAAAATAGGCTGCGCTTCGTGTCAATTCTACTGTCTTTAAGCTTCCTGGCAACATACCCATGCATGTTTTTTTTTCTTTATGCCGAGTGCTTTCCATCCAGGTCTTCTCTGAGGTAAGAGAGCCCAGCTGTTTTGAGGCTGTATAGATCATCAGGAAGAGAGTGCTTCATGAGGAGCTCACTGCCAACTCGTACAATGTTGCTCATTTCGCTTTTCAGCACTGCATTAATATATTTATTTTTGCTGCTGTTGTTTAGCAGATGCTGCCTGAGTGATATCATACGACATTCGAAGGCCATCTGCACTGATCTCAGGCCTCTACCACTTTCATTTCTTAGGTAGAGCCTGTCAACATCATTGTTTCTGTGGAAGTTCCCTGTTGTCAGGATTTTGCGTGTTTTGATACCTATGTGGATTTCCTCTACAGACCAATCAAGTATCCCAAATGTTGGGATCAGCACTGGTACTGCAAATGCATTGTAGAATATTGTTTTGTTGTAAGAGGAGAGTTCCGACTGCTATATTTTCCTGATTCTGGTGTAATATTCTCGGGTCACTCTATCTTTATTCACAGTGTCTTCATATGATACATTTTCGTCTATGTCTAGGTTCTTGTAACATTCTTTCTGTAGAATGGGGGAGGTAGAGAGACCGTTGATGCACAGATTTTGGGTTTGGGGTACTGACTTTCCTCGTTCTATAACCAAATATGAACATTTCTTTTGGCCAAATTCCATGCCTATATCAGCTGAAAATGTTATTAATTCCAGTTTCTTTTTGGCATTGTTAACACTTTTAGTATAAATCGTCTACAAAGAAATTATGAGTTACATTGATATTTCTAGCAGTTGAAGACCCTAGCATGTAACCATTTGTTTCCTGCAGCAGGAACAATAATGGATTCAGTGCCAAAATGAAAAGACATACAAAAAGACTATCTCCCTGGAATATTCCCTTTGAAATGCCGATACTATTAGAAACAATTATGCCTTCTTATAGTCAAACCATAATGTCACAAGGTTTCTGCGTTGTTTTCTTACTTCAGACAGTACGGCTTTGTTTATTAAAAGTTGTTCGGCACATCCCCACACTCCCTTCTTTCCACCAGCCTGTTCATCAGTCACAATGTTGTTCGACTCACAATGGTCCTGGAGGAATTGGTTGAGGCAATTGCGTACAGTTTATACATAATATTTAGGCAAGCAATATGTATGTATGTATGTATGTATGTATGTATGTATGTATGTATGTATGTATGTATGTGGATCTTAAGTTTTTTCTAACCATTTGAATTTTTTTTCTTCTAATTTTTATCCTCAGTATGCAAAACTATATCAGAACTCCATTTTTTGAACATAACCTGGTAAAAATTCGTAAAACGTTAACAGGTCGTAGGAAATTTAACAAAAATCCATAATTGACACATATTTGTTCTTTCCTCTCTATTTTTCTCTTCTCATCTATACTTTTCGTAGAAGGGCGTACGCTCGAAATGTTAAAAAATTCTTCCAGTTCTCCTGAATATCAACCTTATAGCTCTTGTTTGTTTTTTTTATTTCGACTTGGCGTTTAACATTTTTTTGTAACAACTATACATACTAAATATACATACATAATACACACACACACGTACGCACACACGCACGCACCCCCACTCCCACATATCAAAATGTAACCACATGTGGATCGTTGGCGATTTTTTTCTCCTGTCTTCCTTTTCTCTTGGACTTTCCTCCGTCTCCCTTTTCTGACGAAGAGCTTTGCTCGAAACATAAAACCACCTTTCTTTCCTTCTCTGAGCGTCTGCTAATACTTTGCATGTACCACGTACTCACGTTGTTGTTTTTTCTTGCGTTTGTTCTTCGTTTTTTTTTTGGGGGGGGGGGAGATTTACTATATATATATATATATATATATATATATAATATAATATAGGATAAATTCTTTATAAGAATTTATCAAGTAGTCAGCGTGAAAAAACCTCAAAATGAAAAAATAACGAAAAATTTTCGTAATGTAAAAAATTCATCATTTCATCATA
>NC_068990.1:58908124-58913033 GCF_001194135.2 Octopus bimaculoides | reverse complement strand
ACACACACACACACACACACACACACACACACACACACACACACACACACACACACACACACATAGGAAGGCTTCTTTCAGTTTCCGTCTCCCAAATCCAAATCCACTCACAAGGCTTTGGTCGGCCTGAAGCTATAGTAGATGACTCTTGCCCAAAGTGTCACACAGTGGGACTGGACCCGGAACCATGTAGTTTGGAAACAAACTTCTTACCACATAGCCACATAACGTGTATATCAGCATTTGAACAAATATATGGGTTTTATTAGGATTTTCTCATGTTACAACGGTTTTATTATAGTTTTCATATCAGCTAATTCTTTTGTTTCTCATAACTTCCAGAAAATTGGATAGTTTTTCATGATTTTTCCACAAATACGTTTCTGGCAGTGCAGATTCCGATCATATCGGAATCTTTTGTAAAAAATTTTCTGCGGGTGGAAAGTTGAGTTTTAGAAAATTCATATGAGTTGGCTTTGTTTCCTCATAACTTTCAGAAAAATTAGAATTTTTTAATGAAACTTTCTACAATTACTTTTCAGAATGTGTAAGTTACTACTATATCAGAATTTGATGTGACAAGAAAAATAGTGAGCACACACGCACACATACATACTGACACACATCACAATTTTTTCTCGAAATTTCAAGTTTCATTTTGTAGATGTATGTGACATATGTCAGTATGTATGTGTACGAGCCCACCAGTTTTTTTTTTCATATTAAATCCCGATATAATCGTAACCTACACTTTCTGAAAGGTATGCATAGGAAATTTCATAAAAGATTACCCATTTTTCTGAAAGAAAACCGTCTCGTGTGAATTTTCCTCACATAACTCTCGGAAAAAAATTTTCATCACGTAGTTTGATATTATCAGAATCTACATCATCTCAAGCATATTTGTTTGACAATTTCGTTAAATAAATATCCATTCTTTTGGGAGTTATGAGGCAACGAAGTCGGAGGGGCACATATGTGTAGGAATGCCTATTTTTCTAGTCAAAGCATTTTCTGATATAGACAAGTACTGATTTCCGAAGGAATAAAGGAAAGTAAGAAATTTTCTTTGCAGCTTCAGATTTCCTTCGTAGACTCATCAACAACGACAAAAAGCATATTCTGAAATAATGACTCCAGACATATCTCTGGTCTTCAGTATTTGACTGGGTTTCTTCAAAAAATTTCTTTCGTTTTGTCTCATTTGCTTGTTCGGAGATATAATGTATCCAAGAACACATTATCCAATGATTTTTAAAAATTTGTTTTCCTTTTACAAAGGGACGACATAGTGTAATTTTGAGGGCAATTCAGCTGCTGTATCAAGCAGGCTAGAGGCGGTTTTGAGTCTCTCTTAAAATGGTTTCTCTTTACCTTTTAACTACTGTTTCCTACTCATTTCTTTCTCCCTTGGTTAAAAATGAGCCCCCATGTGGTTGTTTGAAGTGCAAAAAATAGCAATAAAATATCTCTCAAATCACTCTCTTTTGGGGTTACAAAGGAAATACAAGATAACAGACGCTCAACCCAGAAACAGTGCCAATGCGGAGAAGTAAGTTGGCATTCGTCCTGCTCATAATAACAGCGAAATCTTTCTCAAATCATACTCTATTGTCAATTTTTAAAGATAACCCTTAGGGATTGTCACCGAATATATGAACTTCAAAGCAGTAACGTAATATTTAATTCTTACAAGACTTTTCAATGCAAATCTGATACTTTATTCACGAATGATAAATTATAATTTATTATTCATGAATAAAATATCATCAAAGCGTCAAATGTTTTTTTTTCTATCGTGAGGGAACTAAAGATATTGAATGTGCATTTTGTATGTTTTTGTGTGTAAGTTTTAAAGAATTAGACAATAGCAGAAAATTTTAGGAAGAAAGAGTTGGAGTTGTAAAGCCCTCTTCATTAAACCCGTGTAAGCCCATTCATCTAATTCCCGAATTTTTCTGAGATTTGACTGAATTTTGCGAGGGCTCTTTGAATGGCTATGGGGGTTCACCAGAATAAAATAGTAATCAAAGCGTTCCCTAAATAAAAAAAAGTTGAGAACTCCTGATCTAAATGATAGCAGCATCTATACACAAACTACAGAAGGGCGATAAGTGCTCAGCCAGCAGAAACTTAGGCGACAATGTGGGTCTAGTGATGAATTTTTTGCATAATATGTTCATGTGTTGTGACGTGTGGTGAAACAAGTTTAGAGACCGAGAAAAACTATTCACGATTTTCATTTCATGCATCAGTGACTTACATTTTCCCAGAAATATAATTGTTTTCATTTCATATAAAATATACGTACGGTTTACATGTTATATTAAATGTATGAATGTTTATATATTTGATACATTGGTACGTCGCAAACAGTATTTACATAAAATCCCAGGATGTCACTCATCACTTTCGGTTTCTGACGTAATTTACTTTCATTTTTTAAGGACAATTTACTTTCACTATTTTAGGACGGTAAACTGCCTGTTAACTGCTATCATAGTCCTCAGGTTTGGAAACACAGGTTTACAAATGCCTGTGAACCACTTACGGTTAACATGCAGTTTACCGTTTTAAAAAAGTGAAAATAAATTGTCCTAAAAAATGAAAGCAAATTGCTACAGAAACCAAAAGTGATAATAGTGACATCCCACAATTTCATGCAAATGATGTATGTGATATAACCAATGTATAGAACGTATATATGTTTTAAATAACATGAAAACTGTACATTTTATATAAGATAAAAACAATCAGATTTATGGGAAAAGAAAATAGTCAATGATGCACAAAATGAGATCCGTGAATAATTTTTCTCGATCTCGTAATTTGTTTGGTCATGCATCGAAACACATGAGGATCTGGTGTAAATAAATCATCACTAGTCCCACATTGTCGCCTAAGTTTCTTCTTGGTGAGAGCATCCAACGCCCTTCTGTAGTCTGTGCATGGATGCCATCATCTTTTGAGTCAATAAAAACTGAGTGAATGGTTAATAGCTTGGTATATTTAGGACAATCTACTTTCATGTTTATTTATCATTTTTTTTCTTACAAAGGTAAAATGCAAATTCTCAATCTACGCTACTTCGCTCATGGACGTCGACTCTAATTCTAGAGCACAGTAGGTCGGTCCTTCATTATAGATTTTGTAGTTATGATCTTGGTCCAGGTGTAAGGTTTGCTAAGCCATACGCAGGATGTGTTTAGGAGACACCACTTGTGTGGATGGCTATTGGATCACAATGAGCTCATCCTTCTCTTGAAGGTCATGTTTTTAGTCCTGCAAGGTGTCTGCAACACCTTCCTCACCACTAGCGTAACTAGTGTGTGTGCTGCCGCGCGCGTGTGTATATGTGTGGATTCAGTTTTCCACCCATAGGCCCCACAAAAAGTACATATTGCCTACAGCAGACCTAAAAGTGGTGTCACCAGGAGCCTACCGCCCCTTTCGCTCCCTCTAGCTACTCGAGAACTCCTCACCTGGCAAGTTAACCCAAGATTTTTTCCCCCTTTCTTTTAATCTTCTCAGAATTGATAAAATAATAATACAGCGTAGATCTCATGCTGCTAGATTTCACCATATTCGCTTATCAAAAGTAATCGTTTTTGTTTCACTTTGCTCTTAATGTGAGCATGTGATATGTGAGTCCATGTGCGTATATGTGTAATAATTTATGCGTTTTTGTATGTGTTTATGGGCTGGTATTCATCTGTGTGAGTTCACGTGCGTATGTGCTTATGTCTATGTGATATGCAAGTGTGTAGAACCGGATTAAGGTATGGGCTTTAAGAACTGCAACCCAGGAACTTAGGCCAGCTGGAGGGCCTCCAGGGATTAAGTGAAAAGTTGTTGAAAATATCACTAGGACCTCTCAGTATCTGTAACTCAGAGACCTACGAAATCTTAATCCGGCTCTGTGTGTGTGTGTTTATGCTTTTGTGTATATATTTATGTGTGATTTGAAATGGGATGTGAGTATGTGTGTGTGTGGTGTGTACGTGCGTGTTCTGTTTGCTGCTTATATGAGTATGTGACGTATGTTTGCATGTGTAATGTGTGCGTATGTCTGTGAGAGAGAAAGAGACAGAGAGAGAAAGAAAGAGAGAGAGAGAGAGAGAGAAAGAGAGAGAGAGAGAAAGAAAGAGAGAGAGAGAGAGAGAGAAAGAGAGAGAGAGAGAGAGAGAGAGAGTGTGTGTGTGTGTGTGTGTGTGCGAGTGCTTACATCTATGTGTGGACCTTTTTTGTGAGAGACGATACCCTGTATGTGTGCATGTGCGTATGTGTGTGTGTGTGTGTGTGTGTATGAGAGAGAGGGAAAGAGAGAGAGTGAGAGAGAGATGGAGTTTGATGGGTGGGATGAGGGAATGTAAGGGTCAGGTAGAGGTAATGTTGTGTGTAAATCAGTCATTTATTTCAACATGTTATGCAATGACAATAGGAGAGATGCGAATATTGATTCTAAAATTTGTATTAAATAATCTAGTGAAGATATTTAAATTGGAAATGCTGGTGGGTGGGGCTAGAGAGGATGCGGATGGCCGGTTGGTTGGTAAGATGTTGCAGCAACTTCAGCCGTGATTGCACTCAAATGCACACGGCTTTGCCTTCTCTGGCATCAGTTAATAACAGAGCTAAGCAATCAAATTGTAAACTTCTTACTTAAAGTGTAAATTGTCAGTGAATTAGATAAGACGTGAAATTTGGCAGATTACGGTAGATATTGCTGTTGTTATTGTTGTTGCTGTTATTATCATTGTCGTTATTATTATTATTATTATTATTATTATTATTATTACTTTAAGAAAAGAGGTGGTGGTGGTGGTTGTGGTTTTGTTGTGTGGGATGCGATGGAAAATGAGTGACAGGGATGTGGGAGGCGGAGGATAATGGGGAGGTGGTAGCGATG
>NC_068990.1:58903407-58904074 GCF_001194135.2 Octopus bimaculoides | reverse complement strand
TATATATATATATATATATATATATATATATATATGCATATGTGGGCACAAGATGTCACGAAACGTGTACAACAAAAAGTACCAAGTACGAGTACATGGAATATGAATGATTGTTTGGAACAATGAAAGACACAAATGGAAAACAAGATAAACAACACAAAGAACGACCCTTCATCAGTTGTTGTTTGTTTTTCTACTCTCGTATTTCGAGTATTTAACAACAATATACGCTTTCGATAAAACAGTTGCTCCCTCAAAGCAAATTAAATAAAATTTGGGATTTTGTGGAGGGTCAAAATTGGTAACACAAACAGGAGAGTAAAAACAAACAGGAAGGGCTGCTAAATCAAGCTTGGACAGGAGACAGACAAGAACATGTCTTCTTTGTTCCAGCTACAACGGAGAGAAAGAAAGAAACAAATTAGGAGAAGAAAGAAAGATGGTCGATGGTGACATGGGAGCCACATGAGCAAGGGAGGAGGAGTGAGGGAGAGAGAGTGACAGTAATAGGTAAGAATAGTGGGAGAAGAGGAGGTAAAAAAAATAAGAGAGAGAAAGAGAGAAAAACGAAAGAGTAAAAAGATCGTATAGAATGCGCATCAGAATTATTTAGATAAAACTTACTTGGAAGAAGATGAGTAGCGTTCAATCATATATATATATATAT
>NC_068990.1:58897457-58902708 GCF_001194135.2 Octopus bimaculoides | reverse complement strand
TATATATATATATATATATATATATATATATATTTCGTATGTGTATTTCGTGTGCAAGATTCTTGATGTGGATACGTGTGTTGAAAGAAATACAATTAAATACAATTATATAAATTAATAAAGGACTGAACCAGTGCGTGTGTTTATTACCGGCATAATGCCTCTCCCAAGGTTTAATTGTATATATATATATATATGCAGACTCCACAGTGCTTAATGCTTGATGATGATAGTTCTACAGAATATAGATATCAATAAATAGTTTATTATAACAATATATAGAATATAATATCAACCAATAGATTATATTTATTGTATTCATCGATCATAGTAATGAAAAATAATTACAATATCTATAAATGGATGATAATATTGGTTTCAAATTTTGGCACACGGTCATGGTGCTTATTTTCATGACCCCGAAAGGATGAAAGGCAAAAGTGACCTTGGTGGAATTTGAACTCAGAACGTTAAGAGGGCCAAATGCTGCTAGCATTTTTCCTGGCGCGGTAATGTTTCAGCCAGCTCATCACCTTTAGCGGATCTTAGATTTTAATATCACACAATTTACCAATAAATAGTATATATAATGTTGATAAATAAATAAATAATTGAATAAATTATATATTGGAAGATAAACAAATAGATTATAATATCTAATGATCAATAGATTAAAACATCTGTGAATAAATAAATTATAATGCCATTAGATAAACTATGGTATTAATAAGCAGATTATAATATCAATAGAAAGATTATGTTATCAGTATATAAGTTATAATATAGACATTATCAATCCATAATCAATAAATGAATAGATTTTAATGTCAATAAATTGATAAATAAATGGATTATGATATCAATAAATATATTATATCATCAATAAGTGGGTGATAATATCAAAAATGGATTATAATATAAATAGATAATTACATTATCAATCAATTTGTAAATAAATTGATTGTAATATCAATGTATAAACAAATGGAGCACTCCATCAGTTACGACGACAAGGGTCCCAGCTGATACGATCAACGGAACGGCTTGCTCCTGAAATTAACGTGCAAGTGACTGAGCAATCCACAGACACGTGTATCGCTAACGTAGTTCTCAGGGAGATTCAGCGTGACACAGAGCGTGACAAGGCCGGCCCTTTGAAATACAGGTACTACTCATTTTTGGCAGCTGAGTGGACTGTAGCAACGTGAAATAAAGTGTCTTGCTCAAGGGCACAACGCGTCGCCGGGAATTGAACTCACGACCTTACAATCGTGAGCCGAATGTCCTAACCACTAAGCCACGTGCCTTCATGCATAAACAAATAGATTATAATATCAATCAAGCGATTAGAGTATATTATCAATAGGTGCAGGCGTGGCTGTGTGGTAAAAAGCTTGCTTCCCAGCCATATGGTTCTGGGTTCAGTTCCATTGCATGGCACCTTGGGCAAGTGTCTTCTATGAAAGCTTCGGGCCAACCAAAGCCTTGTGAGTGGATTTGGTAGGCGGAAACAAAAAGAAGCCGTTGTTTGTTTGTGTTTGTCTCTCCACCACTGCATAACAACCAGTATTGGCGTGCTTACGGCCCCGTAACTTAGCGGTTCATTAAAAGCGACCGATAGAATAAGTACCAGACCTAAAAAAAAAATATGTACACAGGGTCGATTCGTTTGACTAAAAATTCTTCAAGGCAGTGCCCTAGCATGACCGCAGTCTAATAAATAATGATACTTAAATAGATAATAGATAAATTATATTATGACTAAATATGGACCTCTTTTCCGACTTCTAGAAATCCAGATATAATGCGAAATATCATGCAATATTCTGTACCCCATATTGAATAAACAGACTATGTTTTTAAAGTTGGTGAATAGTTTTATTATTTACTTTTTCATGTGAAGTTATGACTATTATATGTACTCTGCTAAAATCATGTTCTTTACTTTTCTTTATTTATTTTTCATCCTGTAAACATTATATATGGTACTACAGTATAATATATTTTAAGAATTTTAAGTGGGTCAATAAATAGGAGTGCCGGTGATGCATATGATGACAACTGTATAATGAAGTGCTGAAATCTAATTGTGGAGGGTACCTGTGGAAATGGGTAGACCTAGGAAGACATGGTGAGAAAGGATCTTCGGACGCTTGTCCTCATTGAAGAAATAACAAGGGACCGGGAGATGTGGCGATTTTCTGTACTTGATAAGACAGGCCAAGCTAAGTAAAATCGATATCTTCCACACATACAGGCTTGTTCTGTCGGGTACCGGTGTTACTTAAAAAGTACCCGTGCTGGTGCTGTGTTAAAGCACCCGTGACGGTGCTGCTTAAACGCACTCGTGCCAATGGCACATAAAATGCACCCAGCACACTCTGTTAAGTGGTTGGCGTTAGGAAGGGTATCCAACCATAGAAACCATGCGACAACAGAAACTTAGAGTTTGGACAGCTCCCAGCTGGCTAGCTCCATGTCAAACCATTCAACCCATGCCAGCATGGAAAGCGGACGTTAAACGATGATGATGATGATGATGATGAAACAGACCCTGCTGAAAAATGTATTAATTTGAATCTGTTAGATACAATTTAGTTCGTTAATTTTCATAGTTTATCTTAAATTTTAAGTATATATTTAAGTCCTCCCACCCAAACGAAAAAAAACATGGAAAATCTAAAAATTCATATTCAGGCGGCTTCCAGTCCTAATTTTGCTGGATATTTGGTCTCATTCTGTAATTATCAGCAAAGGTGGTGAGCTGGCAGAATTGTTAGCACATCGGACAGAATGCTTAGGTGCCTTTCTTCCAGGTTTTCATGTTCTGAGTTCAAATCCTTCCGAGGTCAATCTTAGCACTCATCCCTTTGGGGATTGATAAAATAAAGTACCAATCAAATACCGGAGCTGATATAATCGACTTCTCCCTTCCTCTCAAACATTGTTTGTCTTTAATCATGCAATGGATCGGTGACCTGTTCACCTTTTCAGTGGGAAATGTTGTGATTTCAATCTCTTATATGCCAAAGAAGCCAGGTAACAGGTCTTATGAGCCCTAGGCACACACAAAAAAAACAAAAAAACAAAACAAAAAAAAAAGCATACTAAACCTTTTCGTTGATTATGATATGAATAAATGAATTATATCATCAATTGATACACTGAGGCGATGAGCTGGTAGAATCATTAGCACGCGGGATGAAATGCTCAGTGGTATTTCGCCCGTCATTACGACGGTGTGTTGAAAACTTCCTGGCTTTGGGCAAAAGAAAATACAGGAAGATTATGATGTTCACCAACGTATTTATTGCATCGATCTATTGCACATTCGTTGCAGCGATCCTTCAGTTTTCTAAGCCCTGTGTAGGAACTTGGAAGGTTGGGCCTCCAACCAGACATTTTGCGATACTCTTAAAGGCAGGAGCTTTTCAGCACCTCCTTGTATATTCTGTATATTCCACTAAGGTTGACTTTACCTTTCAACATTTCAGGGTCGCTGAAATAAGTATCAATCATGCACTGGGATTGATGTAATCAACTAGACCCCTTCTCTAAAATTTCAGACCTTATACCCAGAAAAAGAAAGAATTATCAACGGATATAATAAATTTATTTCCAGCTTTGGCACAAAGCCAGGAACTTCTTGGTAGAGGGAAATAGTGAATTTTATCGATCCCCAGTTTTTACTGGTACTGACCCTTTACAACTGAGTGGACTATAGCAACGCGAAATGAAGTGTTTGCTCAAAAACACAACACATTGCTCAGTCCGGGAACTGAGCCCAAGATCTGACGACCATGAGTACAACAACCTAACCACTAGGTCACATGCCTTTACTATATTGCCAGAATCTGGCAGAATCGTTATGCACTGGGGTCGATGTAATCGACTTAATCTCTTTGTCTGTCCTTGTTTGTCCCCTCTATGTTTAACCCCTTTTAGGCAATAAAGAAATAAGAATCGTTAGCACAACAGGCAAAACTCCTAACAGTATTTCATCCGTCTTAACGTTCTGAGCTCAAATTCCACCACGGTCGACTTTGCTTTTCATCCTTTCAGGGGCGATAAAATAAGTACCAGTTGAGCACTGGGGTCGATGTAATCGACTTAACTTTCTCTACGAAATTGCAGGCCTTGTACCAAAATTTGAGATCAATATTTGTAATTAAAAATTAAGACTGCATAAATAGAATTCTTGTTTCATAAGGGTAAACACGTTAAGTACAAACCTATAGTAATCTATGACTTTGATAGCATTTTAGCAATTTAGTATTGTAGCTATAAAAACACAAATGAGTGAAAGTAAAAGAGACTAGAATATTTTGTTGAGAAGTTTTCTGAAATCATATTTTCTGATAGTTCCGTTTTGAAAGTAACGATGGCTTCATTATATAGGAACTAAATGACAGGAATACCTAATGACAATACAAGCCGGCATATTTCTTTCTGTGAGAGTGAACTGTGAGGATTCTTTCAATAGACATTCAATCCGTATGTTCTTGACACTTTCTTGGCTCTGCTACTAAAGCTACTTTAGTAGCGGTTCCTTTTCTTTTCAAGTCAAAATTATGTCTCGTTTTAGATTTGTGTTTGTTGCACAGTACAACGTGTAGCAAAAGCAAATGACTGATAAATGATAGTAAGTCTTCATTGGCACTCAGTTTGATGTGAAGACTTGTGTTTCCACTACCAGTTTTAGGTGTTCCTGACAGCGCCAACTGAAAAGCTAATGATTAAAAATGGCTGACTAATCAAATGCAACGGTAGAATATTTAAGGAACGTCTGTCTATGACAAAATTGGTTACAAAAATATAAATAAACAAAGCTAAAATAGTATAAAAAGCTCCCCACCCAAACCCCACAAAAATGTTGGTATTTATGTTTTCTTTAGAATAACAATTTGGAAACCACCAGAAGATAATCAATTTTCGTGCGGTAGATATGGAGACATTGTGACTGTACATTTTACTGCTAACTAACTTCCGTTTTTTTTTCTTTCTTCGCTCATGTATGTATTTTCTTGTTTTGGATTTATATTTTTAGTGTGGAATATTTATGTAATTAAGGATGCTGTAACAGTAAATCCTCGAATGTTTACTAACCACCCACCCACCCATCCATCCATCCATCCATCCATCCATCCAGCCAGCCAGCCAGCCATCCAGCCAGCCAGCCAGCCAGCCAACCAACCAACTAACCAACCAACCAACCAACCAACCAGCCAGCCAACCAACCAACCAACCAACC
>NC_068990.1:58889495-58895000 GCF_001194135.2 Octopus bimaculoides | reverse complement strand
TATATATATATACATATATATCTATATATATACATACATACATATATATGCATATGTATATACATATATATATATATATATATATACATACATATATATATACATACACATATATATATATACATATATATACATACATATTTATACATACATACATACATATATATATATATATATATATATATATATATAAATACATGCACACACACACATACACACACACACACACACACATATATATATATATATGTGCGACGGGGTGGGGAAACATGCAGCCACATGCACACACCTTCACACATACATGCACATATATACTCACATATGCAGGGTCACCGAAAACAATCTTGTTTTCACGGCAAATCAAGACTGCTGTTGGACTCGCGGAGATAGGGTAAGTGGGGCTTTTCTCAGAATTTAAGGTTTAAGGTCCAAATAAATCTCAAATCAACACACACACGCGCGCGCGGATTGTGTTTCACATTTGTAGACGCATATGTTGCAGCGAGTAATCATAACATCAATAAAAATGACAACAAAAGTCGATATGTGGTTTTTAATGAAGTATCTCATATCGATTAGAATATTGTTTAATTGTTTAGAATCACAAACGTTTCGATGTAAACTTGACATTTTCAACAGAAATTGAATTGTTATTTATAAAAAGCAGAAATTGAATGTTTACTCTTTTACTTGTTTCAGTCTTTTGACTGTGGCCATGCTGGAGCACCGCCTTTAGTCGAGCAACTCGACCCTAGGACTTATTCTTTGGAAGCCTAGTACTTATTCTATTGGTCTCTTTTGCCGAACCGTTAAGTTACGGGGACGTAAACATACCAGCATCGGTTGTCAAGCGATGTTGGGGGGACAAACACAAACACACAAACACATACATATATATATATATATACATATATATACGACGAGCTTCTTTCAGTTTCCGTCTACCAAATCCACTCACAAGGCTTTGGTCGGCCCGAGGCTATAGTAGAAGACACTTGCCCAAGATGCCACGCAGTGAGACTGAACACGGAACCATGTGGTTGGTAAGCAAGCTACTTACCACACAGCCAAAAAAAACTCGCCAAAATTTCAATTCAGTTCATATTTGTAGAGCTGTAGACATAAATTGCCATTTGAAATATCTTTTATTATATTAAATGAAAACTTGAGAAAATTTACTTGGATCTTGTAAAAATTCTTTCAACGACTTCAGATTCTCACCGGATATTTTTTTTTTCAAGTTTTCTACAGCGATGTAACTTCTTTATTATCAATTTCCAGAAAAAATGAATGTAGTTTTCGTCATTTGCATGCAAAACTATAAATAATCTGGTGAAAATTTGAAATACTTCAAGTGGCTGTGGAATGAATTTAACAAGATCCATATGCAGTAAATAGAACCTCGGCTTTCGAACAATTCTGATCACGAATAAAACGTACTTTATCTCCTGTCTTTCTCATATTCATTTAATACAGTAGTACCTCAGTTTACGAATGCCTCTGATCACGAATAAATATATCTATATCTATCTGTGTATAATATATAAAGCACGATTTATTCGCGATCAGAGCTGTTCGAAAACCGAGGTACAACTGTACTTGCCTAAATGCAGCAATTTTAATTGATTCAAATCTATATAGCACCAGCATCTTTTAGTTTCACACAATTACTTTTGTAAAAGCATACCTAGATACTTACAGAGAGGTTTTACTCCATAAACTTGAAAAAGGGAGAAGAGGATATTTGTTAAAGTTTGATCTATTTTAAATTATAAAGACAGTTTTATCATTATATATTCGTTTATATAAATCAAAGTGAAAAAAGTGTAACAAATATATCTTACTCTCGATTTTAAATGTTTCTGCTATAGTTTCTACTATTTTGGGAATGGTGGTAAATCGATCACATCTATTCCCTAGCGTAGCCAGAGTGTGTGCCGCCCGGGGAGGCCCTTCCCTCCCCCCCCCCACCACGATCCCACAAAAAACACATTGCCTACAGCAGACCTAAAAGTGGTGCTCCTTTAAAAGTGCCGGATCTAGTCTTTTTCATTCGCAAAATATGCATTTTCTAAAAGGAAGTAAAAAAATCTGAAAATCGGCTATAATAATGCAGCCTTCCAGTCTCATTGCTTTGAAGGTAGATGTTGTGGTGAAAAAAAAAATGGAGAAATAAGTTACAGAGGTTTAAAAACCGGAAAAAACTGGGTATTTTTAGTCAATAACGTGACAAAAATTTTCTGCGTTTAGCGGAGTGGTGTCAACTTTAAGGTTGTGTCCTGTGAATTTTTTTTAGTTTAGCATCTTACCTGTTAATTGTAGATTCCTAAATAAACAGAAATACCTAATAAAATCAACATGTATCATCTTATTGTTTCTTTTGTCTCTTCATTGATTGTATGCTATTATCATTTAAAAAAAATTGTTTTATTAATATATTTGTCTGCATGTGTTTACTTTATGCGTACTTCAGTATTATGTATAACTGCCATGTATTTATGTAGATCATTAATATATAAGTGCATGTGTGTGTGTGCGCGCGTGCGTGAGTGTGTGTGTGTGTATACGTGCGTTTGTGTGTGTGAGTGTGTGTGATGTGGTGTGGTGTGGTGTGGTGAGGTGTGTGTGTGTGTATGTGTGTGTGTGTGTGTGTGTGTGTGAAAAGGGGGCATCTGTCTCCAAAATTCCAAAGTTGAGTAACGTTTTTATGCTCTGATTTCTAAACTACGATAAGAATAACACTGGTCAACAGAGAATTTGTCCCAAAGATAAGAATACTTGTATCTTGTATGTTTTTGCGTGCAGAATTCAAAAATAATGTCAAATAATCTGTATCAGCCACAGTTTCTCAGTTCCACGATATCTCTCTCAGTTCCTGTTACGTGGGCTAAATTTCAGTTAAGCTGATAAAATATGAAGCTAACGGTTTAAGAAATACTCCTAATTTAAATGTTTATGAATAGAATTATCCTAGTGAAATCGTAAATCCAGCTATCTGAGTCATTGAGTCCCCAAAATATATGAAATGAAAAATATGTAAAAGTACTAAGTGTGAAACAACAGCGGCACAGGCACCAGTGAATCACAACACGACGCGCGGTTGTCATGGTAACAAGCTATTAATTCTACGCTGTCTGTTGAGTGGCTAAAATTACCCAAATTTTCCAACTTTAATTCCAAATAACATCAGATTCTTTAATTTACGCGATAAAGTAATTGGATGATCGTAATCAAAATTCAGAGTTGCATCGATACACCAAAATTGAAAGCAATCTGAGCAAAATTAAGCGGGGCTCATTTTGCGAATGAGAAAGATTAGATCCAAAGTGCCACGCTAGTGCATCTATGATAGTGTGTAACTGGTATCTATTTCATCGACCCCCGAAAGGATGAAAGACAAAATCGACCTCGACGGAATTTGAACTCAGAACGTAAACACGGGCGATACTCTGGATTTGAATTTTTAATAAAGCGTTAAACAGTGTGGAAGACAGATATTAGTTTCAAGTTTTGACACAAAGCCAGCAAGTTCGTGGGGAAGGGATTAGAAGGGATTAGTCGATTGCATCGACTAAAAACATGAAAAGCAAAAATCAACCGGAGCGGAATTTGAACTCAGAACGTGAAGACGATCGAAATGCCGCTAAGCATTTTGTCCGGCGAGCTAACGATTCCGCCAGCTCGCTACCCTATGAACGATTCATATTAGCCATTCAAAAAGACACAGATATTGTTAGTTTCACTTAAACATCTATTGTATTTTTGAATGCACTTTGTATGTGTCTTTCATGCTCTAAAAGTTTTAGTTTCAACACATAGTCTCAGATCAAATCATTTGTCTGGCAATGTACACCTCCGAAACAATGAAAATCTTTTCAAAGAAATATATTTTTCAGAAGTTTGAAATATAAATTTTGATACAAAGTTTCCGCTTTGGAAACTTAACGCTTTTTTCTTTCTTTTATCAATAGCAAATTTATATTTATTCAGTGACATTCAGTGATATTTAATCGATATCACGAGGAGAAAGAGACGGATTACATACATCAGAACATTGATTTTTATGTATGCCTTAAGTTCATAAATATAACTCGTAAAAATATGATAAATTAAATACCTAAATATATTTCTTTCTACTATATGCGCAAGGCCTGAAATTTCGGGAGATGAGGATAGACGATTACATTGATCCCAGTACTCAACCGACACATATTTTTATCGACCCCGAATGGATGAAAGGCAATGTCTTTGGCAGAATTTGAACTCAGAATGTAAAGACGGACGAAATGCCGCTCAGCATTTTCCCCGGCGTGCTAATGATTCTGCCAGCTCGACACCTTAAGATATCTAAATATATTAAAATACTTGACAGTGAAAAGAAAACTTTTTGGAGAAGTGAAGATATAATTACCACATTTGATAGCCCATAAGATGCACTTTAAGCTACTGTCATCCCTAACGCACAACATTAAGGCTAATTTAATGCAGACACTCTCTTGTACCTACTCTAACTCAGCAATAATATTTACTTGAAAGTAAGGCTGTGGGTCGGCAGAATCGTTAGCACGCTGGATGAAATGCTTAGCAGTATTTCGCCCGTTGCTACGTTCTGAGTTCAAATTCCGCCGAGGTTGACTTTGCTTTTCATTCTTTCGGAGTCGATAGATTAAATACCAGTGAAACACTGGAGTCGATATAATCGACTTAATCTGTTAGTCCCCTCCCCCAAATTTCAAGCCTTGTGCCTTTAGTAGAAATAATTATTATGACTAAGGGGGCGAGCTGGCAGAATCGTTAGCACGCCGGGCGAAATGCTTAGCGAGATTTCGTCCGTCTTTATGTTTTGAGTTCAAATTCTGCCAGGTCGCCGAGGGATAATATTTATCCCCACTTAAATGTGGATGTTTTTTTTTTTTTTTGTAATAGAACAATAAGTAAAGTTTGTTGTAATAGAATATCCACGTTTAATTGGAGATAAACATCACCTCTCATTCATATTTAAATCTCATTCATTATTTGCATTCATTTTTATATCTTAGGATGTATGACATACCTTGCATTAATGGAGGAAGTGTCACTGTATTGAAATTATTATTCTGTCGTTCCAGTTGTTTTACATCTTCTGTTTTGTTTCTCAATTGAAATGTATTCAACATCCTCATTCATTTTCAAAATGAGTGAATTTTATTTTCAAGGGAAATAACCCCGTTATTTATGTGTAAGAGTTATCTTCCTTGCTTCAATAGTTCTTTAGCTGATACTGGATTAGTTTTAGGCTTGGAATCTCCGTTATTCAGAGAAGAAAAAGATGATGATGACGGTGACAGTTACGACATGACCCAGCAACAAATTGTTCAAATAGTTAAGAAAGAAAAGAAGAAAGAAAATAGGAGCAAAATTTTTTCTTCATTGAAAAAAAATGTTAAATAACGATTGACTTCATTCTAAGAATAAATATTATATATATATATATATGGGAGAATGTACAAAAAAAAAAAAAAAAAA
>NC_068990.1:58888353-58888797 GCF_001194135.2 Octopus bimaculoides | reverse complement strand
TGAAAGGCAAAGTCGACCTCGGCGGAATTTGAACTCAGAACGTAACGGCAGACGAAATACCGCTAAGCATTTCGCCCGGCGTGCTAACGTTTCTTATTTCTTTACTGCCCATAAGGGGCTACACACAGAGGGGACAAAGAAGGACAGACAAACGGATTAAGTCGATTATATCGACCCCAGTGCGTAACTGGTACTTATTTAATCGAATCGACCCCGAAAGGATGAAAGGCAAAGTCGACCTCGGCGGGATTTGAACTCAGAACGTAACGGGCAGATGAATACCGCTAAGCATTTCGCCCCGCGTGCTAACGTTTCTGTCAGCTCGCCGCATTAATGGTACTACTACTACTACTACTACTACTACTACTACTACAACTACTACTACTACTACTACTACTACTACTACTACTACTACTACTACAACTACTACTACTACTACTACTA
>NC_068990.1:58882936-58888343 GCF_001194135.2 Octopus bimaculoides | reverse complement strand
TACTACTACTACTACAACTACTACTACTACTACTACTACTACTACTACTAGTAGTAGTAGTAGTAGTAGTAGTAGTAGTAGTAGTAGTAGTAGTAGTAGTAGTGGAGAAACACGACCGAAGATTACTCGAAGAAAGCGTCACAAAACCTGAATCATCTGACAACGTGGGCAGGTGCTTTTCCTCAGCTTGTCTTCCTACCAGCAGAAACACGTTCAGATCAGCGCCTTAAACACATCATCTTCTCAACTCTTAGTCACCTTTCAGAAAATTAATGAGAGGGAGTGGGTGAGCACTGCTGTCTGTCTGTCTGCTGTCTGTTTGTCTGATTGTCTGTCTGTCTGTCTGTCTGTCTGTCTGTCTGTCTGTCTGTCTGACTGTCTGACTGTCTGTCTGTCTGACTGTCTGTCTTTCTGCCTCTCTCTTTCTCTCTCTCTCTTTCTCCCCCCTCTCTCTTCGCCCACCCTCACTTTCCTTTTCTATTGGGACTTGAAAAATATTGAGAGAGCTTGACCGAAGAGGAAGGTATCTGGTCTCATCCACTATACAACCTCTTTTGCCTTAGCCACCAGAAAGAAGAGCACTGCTTATCCTTCCTGAAAAAGAAAGAAAGAAACGAGGCTGGTGGGCCACATTCTCTCGATGGTTGGTAGACGGATCCCTCCCATCTGCGATAATAAATGTTCGTAAAACTACATGATTCAGTAATGCAGGGACACTGAAAGACTGCGTCCAGTGTGGTTTCGTTACTTTCCGTACATCTCGAACAGGGTCAACTGACATCCCCGCCCCGTGCCTGTTAAGTTTGTCTCGAACTGAAAATACTCTCACGGACTCCGGCAGCACTGCTAGACAAAGGATTTATGGGCCGAAAGTTCCTCGGCACAGACCAACCAATTGGTTCATATCGACTCCTAAAGTTCCACCAAGATCGTCTGGTAGACGATGGTAATCGCCTGACAAACATTTCAGATGCTAAGT
This sequence comes from Octopus bimaculoides, assembly GCF_001194135.2. Classification (NCBI taxonomy): domain Eukaryota; kingdom Metazoa; phylum Mollusca; class Cephalopoda; order Octopoda; family Octopodidae; genus Octopus; species Octopus bimaculoides. The sequence goes on along the minus strand of NC_068990.1, from coordinate 58,887,364 downwards.
GTCGAGTCTTGGTTTTCGTATGACTTAGGATTGCAGCTCTGTCAGGGAGACGAGTTGTGGAAAGATGTGCCTGACAAAAGGCGCCCACACCTGCTCACTGTCTTGGGATATCTGAAGACACTGCAGCCTATTTCTGAGTGAGGCTGGCCACCCTATTCGTTACTTCGTCTTAGTTCCTGTCCATCTGGAGGGCCAAACCAAGCTGGGCATCCAGCAGTTTAATCTGTTCGTTTGTCCAGTCACCTACGGCATTGTTTGGCAGCATAGACTTACTTCTCCAGGTGCCAAGCTGCAAACTCTCCGACTTGTCGGATTTGCCTTCATTTCTGTCAACGCTTCGTATTCCTTTAACACAGTGCCGATCACCTCCACTTCCATGGTATCGACATCATTACGATGACATCATATCCACATGTTGACACTACCCATTCAAGAGTCCTAAACTTCGTTTGTAATATTCTAACTTCAGCCTGTACATTTAGAAAAGATGAGAGAGGACGCACTGATAGGCGGACTACCGAGCAAGTTAGATTGAAAGCGAGTTCGGAACTACCTATTTTTAGAACTGATACTTTATCTTATTGAGTCCGGAGGGATAAAAAGTAAAGTTGACTTCAGCGAGATAAGAAGAATCAAATACTAAAGATTTCAAGTCTTTTCTTTATCTTAAGTTATCGAAACTAAATATCGGAGTGGATAGTTTATTTAAAAAAAATCAAACCAGAATGTTTTATAAGGATTTGGGGTAAAACACTGAAGTACTCTATTCAGTATCGTTTCTACTCCTCTTACTGCTGATAATAGGGACTATCAGAAGTGCGAATCAGAATTTTCTGGGCTAGAAAATGTACCTAGATTTTGGCAATAGATACTAGATTTTTCTGTGCAAATATACCTTGCGGCTGGCATTACGTATTAGCTTTTCTATGAAAGGTACCTAACTGTTGGCAATGGATACCAGACGTTTCTGTGCAAAGGTACCTGCTGGCAATAGTTACTAAACCTCTAATGTGCAAATGTACCGATATATTAGCAACAAATTTCAGATTGTTCTTGGTTGCGAAATGTACCACACTTTTGGCATTAAATACCAACCATTTCTAGGAAAGATACCAAGTTGTTGCCAGTAAGTATCAGTTTTTTTGCGGGTCTGAGAAATGTACCTAGCTTTTGGCATTAGGTACCAAACATTTTGGGAAAGTACTTAGCTACTGAGAATAGGTACCAGACTTTTCTGGGTTGGGAATGGTACCTAACTTTTGGTTATAGATATCAGATTTTTCTGCATACAGGTACCTAGATGTTGACAGAAGATACAAGGTTTTCTGTGCAAACTAACCAAGACCTTGCAATTAGGTGTCAGACATTCTGAGGGCTGGAAACGGATCCTAGTATTTGAGATTATGTATCAGGTTGTGTAACCCAGAATATGTGAAAAAAAAAACCCTGGAAAAGAAAGGGACCTTACTGACAACAACACCGAATGAGATACTCGGTATTACTTACCTTAAAATGAGTTGAACAACTGTACATCACACCGGTTCGAAATGTTGCTCTAACAGCATTATACAATGACTAGGAAAAAGAAGTTGGTTTCACGAGTTTATTTGTTCAGTAACAAAAACCAATGATTACAAACGATAATCGAAAAAGTCGTTCTGTTTCTTATTTTTCTGTTACAAATACATATTGAATCATTCTATAAATTAGATAAAAGAACTTCTTGACCATATGAACAGATCAGAGTGCAGACACCGGTGATAACTGATTTAATTTAAGTCTAAGCTCTTATGTCAATGACTTCATGCCAAAATTTCCTACAAATTCACTGCTAAAATTTTATACTTTAGGTTTTACGATTTAACATACTTTAATAATTATTTCTACCTGAAATTTGTGTCTGGGAGCGACTCAGTTACACCAAACCCAGTACTCAGCTGGTACTTATATCTATTGACTTCGGAAAGGATGAAAAGCAAAGTTCTACTTCGGTGAACTCAGGACGTATAGCCGGAAGCAATATTGCTAAGCATTTTGTCCGGCGTGGTAACAATTTTACTAGCTCGCCGTTTTCTACTATGCGTTAATAAAGTATCATTTTCCAGTTGATTTTGTAGTAAATAATTTTATTGATTTATTACAAGATAAGAGTACGAAAAAAAATATCAGCAATAAATATGACTGAAACAAGTAGAAGAAATCTGTGAAAGGTATCTTATTTCATTTAGAGGGCACTGACCGACTGTTATGTACCTATAAAATACAGAAGTTGTGAGAGCAGCTCTGAATTTAAACGTGAAATCGGTTTGTAGGCATCTCTCGGCCCAGAGATGAAATTATGGAAACGACTGAAGTTCATACGTCAGCAGTTGCCGACAAGAAAACTGACTTGCAGTATTTCAGATATTCATGAAATACGTTAACTTCTGGACCTGTAGTCCAGAAGCTTTTTTAACTCATGTCCCAGGAGCGTATTTGAAGTTTGGAACCCACTGCGAAGATTCTTAGCACAATAATATCATTTCATTTACTTTAAAGTAGTGAAAAAAAAAAAAGAAAAAAGAAAAAAGAAAAAATGAAAAACGAAAATAAAAAGATGTCAATATCTTTGGCAGGGCTTAATAGAAAACCAAATAACTTTGATTTAATCCTCTTGCAGAATCTTACGACCTTCACCCAATGACATCCACGAAATAAATCTAGTGCATCTTGCTTGTCTTAATTCAGTTCATAGAAATGATGAAATTTCAATGGAATTTATAGCTTGGTTACATCATGGAAAACTTCCACCCACCAACCAGTATTTCACATCCACACCTATCTAATTTATTTCATCTGTTCTGTGTCTTTACTTTCTTCTCAATAACTTCTCTTAGTTGCATCTGTCGCTCTGTCTCTCTGTCTCCGTCTCTCTCTCTACCACATATACTCTCCCGCTCCCTCTCTCTCTTCCCTCCCGCCCGATTCATTTTCTTCACCAATAACCGCTTTCATAATCAACGCCAGTGACTTTGGGATGATAATCATAATAAATTAGATTTCTCCTGCAACCATCTAATGAACTTTAGCAATTCTCTTGATGTACGAACCCAGCACTCAGGTAACTGTTCTTTCTACCGGGTTTTCAGAAACCTGGTTTGGTTGTTAACGAAAGTTGAGAGCTTGTCAAAGAAAGGTACGTGTACAAACACGCACGGACGCTCGCGCGAGCGCGCTCATCGACGCTCACATACACACAGATACAAACAGGCAAATATGTACATATGCATCACACACACTCACACTCAAATAAGCACTCCTGTACACTCTCACACAAACACACACTTAAATATTCACTACACACTTCATAAGTATCATTAAGAAACACGCACGCGCACACAAACACGTGTGTGTATGTATGTGTGTGTGTGTCTTGGGTGTGTGTATGTGTGTGTGTGTGTGTGTCTTGGGTGTGTGTATGTGTGTGTGTGTGTGTGTCTTGGGTGTGTGTATGTGTGTGTAGTTTTAGTATTTGTTTCACAGGTGTCTTGGGATGTAGTCTTAAATTATATTTATTAACACTTATTCTATCCTATTGCTTAATTCATTTTATTGCGGCCATGCTGGAGCACCGCCATGATGAGTTTAGTCGATGAATTTGACCCCAGTACTTATTTGAAATGGTGGGGGAGTCGCAAAGCTATGGGGACGTAACCAAATCAACACGAGATTTCAAGTGCTGAACGACAAACGCAAATGCTCACACGCATACATTTATGTGTAAAAGCGAAAGAAAAGAGAACTTAGTACAGGAAGTAGAGTATATTTGTTGGAAAATGCTAGTCATTCAATCCAGTGTAACTCAGAGTTTTAGACACACGCACGCGCGCGTACACGCACACACACACGTACACAGACACATATACAAAAAAGTACACACAGACGCACATACACATAGATGTATTGTATATACATCACACTCACACAAGCAAACACATACACACATAAGCACACGCTCAAGTACGCACGAAGTATATACATTTAGTGTTTCAGACGATATTAAAATTGGCGGTAAGTATTATGTCATATGAATGTTGTAAAGTCAGTGGTTATAGGTGGAGGTTGGTAATGTGATCGATTTGTCGGAGATTTACAGCTAGCAGAGTTAGTGTTCTTGTCCTACAGTTGAGTAGAAGGAAACTACTTAGTCTATGGCCATCACTGTCGACAGCAATTACTCCACGAAGCTTGCAGGATCGAGCTATAGCCAGACTGAAGATTTCGGATGGGTGGAATTTATTTCAGGAGAAATTTGCTACGGAAACAGCATATCTGCAGTTCTTCTGTGCTTTTGGCTAAGAGATGTCGCAAGGTGTTTCAGGATGTAAAACTTTTCAGTTAGGCAAAGCCTACAGTCATGTGTTCCGCTAGAGTATGGGAGAGAAATAT
>NC_068990.1:58881921-58882291 GCF_001194135.2 Octopus bimaculoides | reverse complement strand
ATATATGCAATCACACGCACACATTAATGCATCGGGATTTGGACGGTGTTTGCTACAACAGAAGGCGAACGAATGATTTTCTCTCAGGACTAGCACAAAATGCACAAAATGTATGTATGTATGCATGTATGTATGTATGTATGTATATGTGTGTGTGTGTATGTACGTATGCATGTATGCATATTAATTGTATTTGAAGACAAAGAGAAGAAATTGTTGAAAACGTAACACACAAGTAAATCTTAATGCCTTGATAAAAGACATTAAGATTTGATTGCATGTTACATTTGGTAAGAAGTTTCTCGAAAATTTATTTACAAATTCACCCATCCCTTCGGCCAGAAACACACATACACACATTTATATATAT
>NC_068990.1:58877747-58880138 GCF_001194135.2 Octopus bimaculoides | reverse complement strand
GTGTGTATGGACATTTACTCGTTCATCATTCACAATTTGAATGCGTGTATTTGTGCGCGACCATATGCGCGCGCGCGTGCATGCGTGTGCGTCTGTATGTGTGAGCGTTTGTATGTGTGTCTGTGAATAAATATATTATACAATATATATGTATATGATACATGTACGCATACATACGTGCATGCTTACATACAGATATGCATACATGTATGATACATAGATACATAGATACATAGAGGCATACATACATACATACATACATACATACATACGTACATACGTACATACATACTTATACATAGATGAAACAGATGAAACGGAATAATGTGTTGTATTAATCAACGTACATACATTAAAATAAATATACATTTTCGATATGTCATTTCCATAGGCATGCATACGTGTTTCTAGCCGTGATGTGTATTACATAAAATTATATATACACCCCACGCCTTATCCTGCAGACGATAGAGTGATAGCTATGAAAGTAGCAAAAAACCAGTTACGCTTTCGTTCTGGTCTCTCTGTTATTTGCTAAAGAAACCAATATGTGTACATGCATATGTATGTATGTGTGTGTGTGTGTGTGTGTGTGTGTGTGTGTGTGTGTGTGTGTGTGTGTGTGTGTGTGTGTGTGTGTGTGTGTGTGCCTGTGTGTGTGTATGTGTGTATGCGTGTGCCCGTGTGTGTGCGTGCGTGTGTATATATCTATATATATATATATGTATATATCTATATATATATATGTATATATCTATACATACTCACGTGGTTTATATATATAGGCGCAGGCACATGGGTGTGTGGTAAGTAGCTTGCTTACCAACCACATGGTTCCAAATTCAGTCCTACTGCGTGGCACCTTGGGCAAGCGTTTTCTATTACAGCCACGGACCGACTAAAGCCTTGTGAATGGATCTGGTAGACGGAAACTGAAAGAAGCCTGTCGTATATATATATATATATATATATATATATATATATGCATGTATGTATGTATGCGTATATGTGTGCATATGTTTGTGTGTTTGTGTTTGTCCCCCATCATCGCTTGACAACCGATGTTGGTGTGTTCACATCCCCGTAACTTAGCGGTTCTGCAAAAGACATCGATAGGATGAGTACTAGACTCCCGAGTAATAAGCCCTGGGGTCGATTTGTTCGACTAAAGGCGGTGCTCCAGCATGGCTGCAGTCATATGGCTGAAACAAATAACAGAATATATATATATATAATCAATATAAACAGCTAGGCGCAATGTAATACCATAAAGGAAAAATTTAATCGTCACTAAATGTGACTGAGGGTGCCGAAACGCCTAAATTAATATTAACAAGAAATCAATATAAATTAATATAATTTTTCCTTTATGGTATTACATTGCACCTAACCGTCTATAATAATTTTTGGTATGCGCATTAGGGTTTCGCTAAATTAACCATAAATTTTTATGGTAGAAATATATATACTGGCAGAAGGAATTAAGCAAAACCATCGATCGTTTGAGTAATCACTACTGATGATGCCTAGAAAATAGACGAAACTAGTCTAGTCTAGTGATTCTAAAGACGGACATGGGGTGGTTACCTTCCCTGTCAGAGTATGTATATATATATATTCTTTTATTCTTTTACGTGTTTGAGTCATTTGACTGCGGCCATGCTGGAGCACCACCTTTAGTCGAACAAATCGACCCCAGGACTTATTCTTTGTAAGCCTAGTACTTATTTATTCTATCCGTCTCTTTTACTGAACCGCTAATATATATATGTATATATATATTGCTCTCTTCTTAAGAGATAAAGAGCTTTTAGCTCTTATTTCTAGCAATGTGGGTACATTGGCTACATTCAGTGGCAATTAGATTTTTCCTACACACACAGCCACACATACACGCGCGCGCGCGCGCGCACACACACACATATATACACACTACGGCCTTCTTTCAGATTCCGTCTCCTAAATCCACTCATGAGGCTTTGGTCGGCTCGGGGCTATTGTAGGAGATACTTGTACAATATGCTATGCCACGTTGTGGGACTGAACAGTGGACCATGTGGTTGGGTAGCAAACGCGTTACCGCACGCGCGCACACACACACACACACACACACACACATATATGTAGATATATATGAATATACATTTATATGTATATATATAGGCGTGGCTATGTGGTAAGAAGCTAACTTCCCAATCACATGGTTCCGGGTTCAGTCCCACTGCGTGGCACTTTGGGAAAGTGTCTTCTACTATAGCCTCGGGCTAACCAAAACCTGAGTGGATTTGGCAGACATAAACTGGAAAAAGCCCGCCGTACACGCATGCACACACATACACACGTATATATATATATGTATATTTGTGTGTGTGTGTGTGTGTGTGTGTGTGT
>NC_068990.1:58876380-58876936 GCF_001194135.2 Octopus bimaculoides | reverse complement strand
TATGCATGTTCTGCCTGAGATATGGCAACAGAAACAATGTAAATATTTCGAGTTCCATTATTGATGTGAATATGTTAAAGCAGTGCTTTTATCCTTTATGTTCGAAGTCTATGCGGTCATCTGACGGTCATCTGACGAGAATGGTGTTGATGTAATCGACTGGTCCCCTCTCCCAAAATTTCAGGCCTTTTGCCTATAATAGAAAGGATTATTAGAACTCATCGGCGGAGCATAATCCTCTCAAATGACCAAGCTTTTGACCAGTATAATTTTCTCACTTTTTGGGAAGCAAGCTTCTAATCACACGGCCACACCTACGACTAGATTAACAAAAATTCGCGCGCGCCGACACGCAGACACACACACACACACATATACATCCATACACACATACATACAAACATATATACATGTGCACTCACATACATACACTTACACACGGGTACAGTTTAAAACATCGTTACTGAGGATCTCATGAGCAGAAGCAAATCGTTGCCTGTATAACCGTTTCTCTCTCTCTCTCTCTCTCTCTCTCTCTCTCTCTCTCTCTCTCTCT
>NC_068990.1:58871962-58874175 GCF_001194135.2 Octopus bimaculoides | reverse complement strand
TATATATATATATATATATTTTAGAAGTAAGGACGCTGCACAGTGAGAAAATAAGAAAATAAGAAAAATAAAACCCTTCGAGAAATCCAACACGCTGCTTAATTCCAGATCAGAAATTTTTATAAGGGGTGAACACATAGACAAGTTTCTTTTGTCGAAATGGATGTTACCATTCGCTCCGGATTGAGTTGCTGTCTTTCAGACTTTGACGTATTTTTTGTTGTTTTGTTCTATACCAGCTTTATTTAATTTTGGTTTCTGCAATTAGGGAGGACGGGTATCCGTTTCTGTGTTCTCGTTCCATTTTTTGCATCAACCTTCTTCGCGTTTTTTTTTTCCAGTTTTCTTCTTCTTATTTTCTCACTGTCTAGCATCTTTATTTACAAAGGAAATTAATGTTTCATCAAAAATCATATATTTTCGGACCCATGCATCAATGGGATACTATTGAAGAGCGTTATTACCTTTCGTTTAGAAATAAAGGCTTCTAATTAAGTATTAGGGACTTATCTAGGAATGAGACAATGACTATCGGAAATAAATCCGATGGGAACGTAGGTTTTATACGTGTCCTCGACTGTCTTTTTATATCCACGCAATAAGCCTATCCTTTTCCATATTGCCATGTCAGTTTTGGAGAAACTCTTAATATTTGTGATGATCTCCCCTCCTCGTATGGCGCTGGTCTCATTTGTCAGTTGGTAATTACAACACATCATCTAGAGGTGGAGATGATTTTAATAAGTCAGGACTTTATGTTGTATGCTATTTGATATGTCTGCATTTGTCTATGTTGTTCATATACATAACTCTAGCTACTCTGCGTTATTTCTCGTAACTAGTTTTTGTTTCATTTGTATAAATATATACATATGCATGTCAGAACACTCTTAGTGCTATTGATAACATAACTCAGTATAACGTGCCGCGTAATCGGGCCATCGGTGACTAAATTGGCAATCCTGCCAATCCCGTTTGGTAAAGAGGGTGGCCTTCGTTAGAGATCCTGCAGAACGAAAAACAAAACTTTTCAAAGGACAGATGAACTCAGCTGAGTCAATCGGCATTCGACAGCCGAAAGTGAGAGACCCACTAGTCTTCGTTTAGACATCCTTTCAGGACAGTAGTTCTGAACCGGAGTCCATATGACTGCTGGTAGTAGACCCCCTTCGGTCATGAATGACCATGGGATTGCACTTAGAAAGTCCCCATCCGAGGCACAAGTCCCGGCAAGGTTGTTTATGGAAGACCAGCAGTCACCAATTCATACCAGCCTCCCCTCTCCACGCCAAGGATGTTATCCAAAGAAAAGGTAAAGGCCGATACAGCTTGGCTCCAGTGACGTTGCAACTCATTTCTACAGCTGAACGAGCTGGAACAACGCGAAATAAAGTGTCTTGCACAAGAACACAACGCTCCGCTCAGTCCTCACATGATTGTGAGCGCGAAGCTCTAATCACTAAGCCATGCGCCATCACGTTAATATTTTAGTGGTTAATGAGAAAATTTTGCTTTAGATGTGTTTATTGCAAAAAATAACTAGGTTTACATAGTTCAACTGAAACATGTTCTCTCAGAAGTGCTATTGCAAGCCTATACAAGTGAATGTGTGAGAAGTAAAACAGGAATTTTGAACGATATATCTATAAAACTAGTTTTCAAATATCAACTGGAGATGAGGACCACTACAGTAAAACAATAGTCCAGGTGGTCCATAGGTAAATGATGGTTGCGAACTACTCCTTTAGGAGAAGGAGATTTGGAATAACGCCTGCCTTGTTATGAAACCGAAGATCTTGTTCTTTATTTCTACACCATTTGGTTTAGTGGGTGAGTCTTAGTGGTATTGTGCAAGCTGTTATTGACTTAATATTTCAGCACGGGTAAGGCGGCGAGCTGGCAGAAACGTTAGGGGTGAACTGGCAGAATAATGTTATCAATAAAGAATTATGTAATCAATAAGGCGGTGAGCTGGCAGAAACGTTAGCACACCGGACGAAATGCTTAGCGGTATTTCGTCTGTCGTTACGTTCTGAGTTCAAATTCCGCCGAGGTCGACTTTGCCTTTCATCCTTTCGGGGGTCGATTAAATAAGTACCAGTTACGCACTGAGATCAACATAATCGACTTAATCCGTTTGTCTGTCCTTGTTTGTTCCCTCTGTGTATAGCCCCTAGTGGGCAGTAAAGAAATAGGTATTTCGTCTGCCGCTA
>NC_068990.1:58871107-58871952 GCF_001194135.2 Octopus bimaculoides | reverse complement strand
CGGACGAAATGCTTAGCGGTATTTCGTCTGTCGTTACGTTCTGAGTTCAAATTCCGCCGAGGTCGACTTTGCCTTTCATCCTTTCGGGGTCGATTAAATAAGTACCAGTTACGCACTGAGATCAATACAATCGACTTAATCCGTTTGTCTGTCCTTGTTTGTCCCCTCTATGTTTAGCCCCTTGTGGGCAATAAAGAAATAAGAAACGTTAGCACACCGGACGAAATGCTTAGTGATATTTCGCCTGTCTTTACGTTCTGGGTTCAAATTTCGCCGAGGTCGACTTTACCTTTCCTCCTTTCGGGGTCGATAAATTAAGTACCAGTTGCGTACTGGGGTCGATCCAATCGACTGGACCCTCCCCCAAAATTTCGAACCTTGTGCCTAGAGAAGAAAAGAGTATTTCAGCCTGGGTGTTGCTGAAAGCCATTGTCTTTAACATCTTGGATAATATGATTTGTCGGTGATGGCCGTACTCGTCTACGAATTGATAACCACCATGTATTTATGCACATATTATCGTATCTAGGAAGATGAACGATTATCTTTCATCCTTCCAGACATCGGTAAGATATGAAACCAGGACGTTAAGAGCAGCAATTCAGTACCGCTAGACATTTTGTACGACACTATATAACGATTGTCAGTCCACCGTAATACTGTATTTGGTTTCCGAGACTACATGCAGACCTTAGCTGTATGATGGGTAAAAATTATTACACCCCTTTAACGAAGGAATTTCAACATGTCTGCTTGGTCTGCCAAAGATAACAGTCAAATCTTCCTGAAGGGGTTATTTGTTACCGTTACAAATAACGAAAGATATCTTATATATATATATATAT
>NC_068990.1:58870174-58870853 GCF_001194135.2 Octopus bimaculoides | reverse complement strand
CACACACACACACACACACACACACACACGACGGCTTCTTTCAGTTTCCGTCTACCAAAATCCACTCACAAGGCCTTGGTCAGCCCAAGGCTTTAACTGAAGACATTGGTCCAAGGTACCACGCAGTGGGACTGAATCCAGAACCGTGCGGCTGGGAATCAAGCTTCTTACCACACAGCCATGCGGCGCCTGTGTATATTTTTTTATTAATATTTAGCGGAAGCAACATAATGATAGTTTTGTGTGCAGGCACTTATCAAATATATTAATATATACATTATGCATATACAGCCATATACACATCTCTGCTCTTTTCCTCCCACCCTCTTTCTCTCTCTCACACATACAACAACCCACTCCCCCCACACGCACGCACACACACGCACAAAGGCAACATTTAAGCACACTCACACACATACACGCAGACACCTACATACAAACTCACACAGACTCTTGGCGTATACATTTACACGTATACACAACAACATACGCATGCATACATATGCAAATACACACATTCACGCTCACACATATACACAATTTTTTTTCTCCGTGTTTTTCTCCTTGTCTCCGTATTCTTTCTGTTGAAGAGCGTAGCTCGAAACGTCAAAGACTTTCCGTATTCCCGAGCGTCATACTAATATATACTTTTGTTATTTACACCACCTGTCCTCGTCTG
>NC_068990.1:58859880-58863302 GCF_001194135.2 Octopus bimaculoides | reverse complement strand
ATGTATATGTATGTGTGTGTGTGTGTGTGTGTGTGTGTGTGTGTGTATGTTTGTGTGTCTGTGTTTGTCCCCCTCAACATCGCTTGACAACCGATGCTGGTGTGTTTACGTCCTCGTAACTTAGCGGTTCGGCAAGAGTTACCGATAGAATAAGTACTAGGCTTCCAAAGAATAAGTTCTGGGGTCGATTTGCTCCACTAAAGGCGGTGCTCCAGCATGGCCGCAGTCAAATGACTGAAACAAGTAAAAGTGAAAGAGAGAGTAAAGAGTATGTATAAATCCATCATTAAAAATGTGATAAATATGACTTTATTGCGCGTGCAATTTGCACCATTTCGATATAACATCCCGAAATAGTCTGTCATTATGTTTCAATTCCATAATCCTTGGTAGGGAACTTCCATTGATTTAATATTTTGGTAAAATCTCTTTCCCTGTTCATTACTGGCGTCACTAAGATTTCAAGGAAAAAAATATTGGTGCAAATATAAAAAAAAAGTAGGAGACCTGCAATAACATAGTTTTGAAAGACTCAATCAGTTTCTTAACTCTGCTTCGAAGGAGAGCTGTAATTTTCTGAGCCGTTAGCGCAGATCCATTTGAAAGTATGCTGAGCCGAGGGGCTATGAATGCTTCATAAAAGAAATTCTCTTGAGAATTTTTTTTTTTACCTGTGGCATTAACAAATACTTTCATTAAACCGAGCTAAATGTGAAGATGTGTTAAAAATAGTTTCTTCGTATTAATGGAGGAACTAGATGAATGTTATTTCTTCCAGGAATTTATGGTTGGCCATTCTTTTCTCTCATAATGCAATAGTGCAACTCTTCGTCAGACATAGAAAGCAATAGAGCTTGATGAATTCCCCCTTGTATTTCTATTAACTTAGTACTTACTTTAAGACTTCTATAAAGGTTCCATTGGTGACCCTTGTATTGAAATGCATTAAAAAAGGTCTCCCCGTTAACATAAGATTCTTTCAAATGCTCTGAATATGTGATGGAGATAGATGGTTTTAAATTTTCATTAAGCAATAAAGCAGCTTTCAAAATTCGTAGCTTTTAAAATTCTGCTTCTTCTATAAAAATTCACCATTCACTTAAAATACGTCTTTCAAATGAGCATGTAAAATGTCCATTAATGCCATGAAAATAACAGAGAGAACCATCCACTTTGAAATAAATTGCTAAATGAAAATTTCGATTTCTATAGCAAGTCATTGTTATACTTTCTATAAGAAAGTACTTTTGAATTAAACGAGAAGTGGGAAGTTCTTGGTTATCTTTGAAGAGTTAAAAATTCCTTTACAAGTTTGCTTAAATTTTCTAGTGTGAAAAAAAAAAATCTTTTCTGATTCGTATTCTGAACCTGAAGAAAGTCCAGAAGTAACAACAACAATATTTACATCCGCACTGGAGATAAGCCCATCTTAAAAAGGAGAAGAATCATCTGTATTTAATCATGCGATACAGGTCTAGAATCCTGGCTATAGAATCCTGAATCCTGGAGTAAATCCTAGAACCCTGGAATAAATGATATTGCAGGTTTTTTTTTGAAGAAAACTTTTTAATATGAGTTATTCAAAAATAATGCGTTTCTCGTGCTTCCTCTAAATCGTCAGCACTGCAAAAAATATTGAATCCTATTTTTTCTACATCCAGTCATATTTGAGCATACTGCACAACGTTGATGAAGTACCTATGGCTTGTCTCAGAGACTCAGTTGAGAATCAAGATATACTTTATATAGTGTTTATATGATATGTTGTAAAATGTCGCCATTGTGATATAGTTGTGAAACTAATCAGACATACCAAAAACAGCCTGAGTGGATTTTACATTATCTAGACAAGCAGGCAGTTTACTTAAGATATGTTAAATTCTTATAAGAAAACAAAATATTGTATGTAAAAACAATATAGTGGATGAATTATCGTAATTAATAATTTACAAGGTGTTAGGGCTAAATTCGACAGTTTACCTAAAAAGAAAAGAAAACATAATAACCCATCCATAAATAAAGTATTTAAAAAAAAAATATCAACTAGATTATGGCTGGGAGATAAAAGTTTGCTCAAAGGAGACGCCCTCAATTTCCTCCGCAGCCTCGAGATGGATACAATACCTGGTGCATGTATTCCTCACTGTGTTCCTGGGAAGATCCTTGAGCACCTCCTTGATCTTCGCCACCAGATCAGCCTTCGTGTTTCAGGAAGAGCACTTGGTGTCTTTTTCAACCACAGCCTCAATCATGGTAATCCATAGAATTACAATCGGGGGAATTAGGGAGTTAGAAATAGGGGCTGGTGAAGTCGTAGGAATTCTCCAACAACCTTTTCTGATTCTTTCAGGAGGTATGGCAACGAGCTGACTCCTGCTGTCACACATATGACTTTCCAACGGCAATCCTCTCCACACAAAGCTTGATCACAGTCTCTGGCAACTTCACATTACCATATGAATTGAACCTAAGGCCTTCTTCTGCAGATATTGGACGAATTTCAGCATGCGGATGCAATCAGAACGCGTGCTGTTTCCCTTCCTGCTGCATGCAACTTTGTAGTCTCCGTTGCAGCTGTCCCTGTCACGTCTTACAGCCTTTACAGCATTCACAGCATTCACAGAACATTAAGCAGCAGTCATATTGGTATTTTGACACCCAGTATGAATCATCATGCTACAGGTAACTCTTTTCTATTATTCAGATAGCTTCCAGTCCTCCATTTCAGATAACTTTTCTCAACTACGGCTTGAATCTTTATGATCTCCAGCGCCGTTGACTGTTCACTAATACATCAATCTATTCCTGAAAAAAGGTGGGTGGGAGGAAAATAAAAAGATCGTCAAATTTAGCCCAAACACCCTGTATTAATAAATTTAAAGAGAAAATATAAAATATCTAAGTCGCATCTCAAATTATTACGCAAGCCCTGAATAAAAAAAAATGAGGGTCATATCTTAAAAAAATAGACGTGCAGGGAAAATCCAATCCTGCTTTTGCTATTAGTTATGAAGAAATTGTATTAATAAAAAAGAAAGCACAACACAGATTACTGATTACTTAAATAATTAATGATATAGCAACGTTCTTTTATCTTCATGATATCGCTTTCAAGTGTTGGCACCAGGCCAGCAATTTCAGGGGAAGGGTAGCTTGATGAAATCAACTCCAGTATTCAACTGGTATTTATTTTATCGACCCCCAAAAGGATAAAAAAGAAAATTCGACGCCGGCGAATTTTGAACTCTGAACGTAAAGACGGATAAACTGCATTTTTGCTAGGCGTACTAACGATTCGGCCAGTGTGCCGCCTTCAGTGTTCATAACATCAATCACCAAGAATGAATTGAATACATTTAATTTACAATTTATATAACCAGTGTATAGAATTTATGCGAACACACATACATAAATACATACAT
>NC_068990.1:58858781-58859654 GCF_001194135.2 Octopus bimaculoides | reverse complement strand
ATATATATATGTATATGTATATCTATTTTTCTGTCCGTCTGTCTGTCTGTATGTATGTATGTATGTCTGTCTGTCTGTCTGTCTGTCTGTATGTATGTATATATGTATGCATGTATGTATGTATGTATTTATGTATGTATTCGGGGAACCGAAAAGTAATGTCGTATTTCATGTAATGAGTTTGCATCAGTACAAAACATCATAGATATATTCATTCATTCAAAATATAATCATCGTCGTTAGCCATAATCAGTTTTCGGATTGCTCGGTCAACAAAAAATAAAAATGTTCTTCAGAAGAGAAAAGTGTTTGGAGTGCCATTTTGACATTGCCCCTACGTCTGAAAGCTTTTGCACTGGTGAAGAGTTCAAGTGGCCTGAATAAATAAAAACCTGATTGTGCTAGTTTCTGGCGAGTAAGGGGAAATGGAGGTAGAGTTTTCCAGCCTAATGAATTTATCTTTTCTTGAGTTATCTTCACTGAATGTGGCCTAGCATTGCTGTGTCGTCGGATGACTCCTTTTCTGTCGATTAGAGCTTTTTTTTTTAGAATTTTATCATATATTTTTCCAGACAAAACTTGATTGACACGTTTAAGTTGTTGACAATAAAATCCTGCGGTGATGCTTTTCACATGTCCCAATAATTCGAAGTGAACAATGCCTATTGTATTTCGCCATACTCACAGCAAGTGGTATTTCGGTTTTGATGGCCACTGCTTTTTACGTGTATTGTTGGCATAGACTATTTATATCTTCTTTTCTACTCTAGACATTTTTTGTGGTGTGGGGTGGGGCAGTCGATTAGATCGATGAAAGGCAAAGTCGACCTCGGCGGAATTTGAACTCAGAACGTAAAGACACACGAAATATCG
>NC_068990.1:58857474-58858625 GCF_001194135.2 Octopus bimaculoides | reverse complement strand
GATCGATGAAAGGCAAAGTCGACCTCGGCGGAATTTGAACTCAGAACGTAAAGACACACGAAATATCGCTAAGCATTTCGCCCGGCGTGCTAGCTCACCGCTTTAGACTATTTATATCTTATCTATTGAGGTTACTAAAGCAGCGAACTGGCAGAATCGTTAGCAAGCCGAGAAAAATGCTTAGCGGCATTTCCTCCGTCTTTATGTTCTGAGTTCAAGTTCCGACGTGGTTGACTTTGCCTTTTATCCTTTCGGTGTCGATAAAATACATACCAGTTGAACACTGGGGTCGATATAGTCGACTTTACTACCTCACCCGATCTTAATGGCTTTGTGCCAAAATTTGAAATAATTTATTCATGTCACTTGAACACTCAGACACATGCATGTACTTATATATAATATATATATATATATACATATATATATAATATAATATAATATAAATGATATTTGAGCATATGCATGTATACATACATATATGTACATACCTACATCTACATGCATATATAGATGCATATCCGAGTACAGGACGTCAAAAAAAGAACGGGAACATAACAAGGCACAAAAAAACGGACTTTTTATTACGGACAACAAAATGAACACATAGGAAAACAGACGAGCCACTTATGGAACTTTTCCTTCATCAGTTGCCTCTATTCTAAACTAGGCGTTTCGAAGATGAGGCAGAACGCGCTCTTAGAATAGCTCTTCCCGCGAAGTGGATTAACCTGCTAAGCGGAGGGTTCCAAGGTAGCAAACAAAAATCAAGACAGGAAAAATTAAACAGTGAAAACAACATTAAAGGGCGTTAGGCCGAACGCGATGAGATATTGAACGCTGTGATGTGACGAAGAAGAACGGAGAGAGACAGTAGTTTCGTCTTGCCTTTATGCTGGCTGAAGGGAGAAAGGAAGAGGTGACCACAGGTCACATGTGATCAACGAGGAGTGGTAGAGAGAGGAAAAGGGAGGAAGTGGAACAAAGGTAAGCGACGAGAGACAGAGAGGAAGAGTAAGAGAGAGATATGTATAGCAGTGAAGGGGTGAAGCAAGGACAACAGAAGGAAGCAGAACGAGAGGGGAGATAGGTAAGAAGAAAGATAGATAGATAGATGGATAGATAGACAGAAAGATAGAGACGCATATATA
>NC_068990.1:58853505-58857464 GCF_001194135.2 Octopus bimaculoides | reverse complement strand
ATTAAAAATGAGTTACAATTGCACACACGCACACACGCACACACACACATGCACATGCACACGCATACATTACTGTGTTTATACAGACATATGTATACATTCTTTTATTTGTTTCACTCATTTGACTGCGGCCATGCTGGAGCACCATCTTAAAGGGTTTTAATCGAAGGAATCAACTCCAGAACTTATTCTTT
Source organism: Octopus bimaculoides (assembly GCF_001194135.2). NCBI lineage: Eukaryota > Metazoa > Mollusca > Cephalopoda > Octopoda > Octopodidae > Octopus > Octopus bimaculoides. Next base: position 58,857,270 of record NC_068990.1, on the reverse strand, counting down.
GTAAACCTAGTACTCATTCTATCGTTGTCTTTTGCCGAAACGCTAGGTTACGGGGACATAAACACACCAGCATCAGTTGTCAAGCGGTGGCAGGGGGGGGGGACAAATACGGACACACACATACACACACACATACAGGGTTGGCCAAAGTCACCCGACAGTAAGTCAAAATTCCATAAATACTTGATATTCAATTTTATTTATTTATTTATTTATTTATTTATTCCAATTATGAACGTTTAATAAATGAATGCTGTGAGTTACATGTTCATACTTTTCTTTCCGGTTCCTACTCAAAACTGTTTGCAGATCACAATCATCTCACGAACTTATGGTCCTGAGGAGCGCGAAGCACTTTGATGGTTGTCAAAAAATGGTAAGAATAACTTGATTGCATTTGATTCTGTCAATAACGGTTGTTTGTGAAAAATGAAGTTCTGACTCGTCATGAAAACAGAAACCTTCAGAATCTCAAATTAAATAAATGTTCAATTTTATGCTAGAGTGCACTATCATTTTACTAAAAATCGAGAGAGAAAAAAAAATTATGCAGGTATGGTCGAATAATAAGACATTTGCTTCCCAGCCACATGATCTCGGGTTCAGTCCCACTACGTGGCAATTTTGTCAGCTGTCGTCCACTATAGCCCCGAGCTGACCAAAGACTTGTGAGTGGATTTGATTGACGGAAACTAAAAGCAGTCTGTATCTCCCACTATCGCTTCACAATCGGTATTGGTTTGTTTACGTCCCTGGAACTTAGTGGTTTTGCCATAAGAGACCGATAGACTAAGTACCAGGCTTAAAAAAAAAATGAATACTTGACTAAACTCTTCACGGCGGTACCCCAAATTGGTTGCAATCCAATGACTGAAACAAGCAAAAGATAAAGTATAAAAGATAAAAGAATAAACCCAAATTAACAGGATCTGCATTGGCAATTAACCGATCAATTTTAATTACATTTGATGATAAATAGTTCAGAGTTTTCAAAAGTAATGCAATTAACCTAATTCTTCTCTCATCCAATATGCAATTAAAGGGAGTCAACTTGATATTTAGTTTGAAATTTATTCGTAAATTTGTTGTTGTTTCCTTTTTTGTTTTGTATAAAGTCGGCCATGGTGGAGTAGACTTGTAATCAAAAGCGTTCCATCCGTGACTATCCCATCTTTATTTAGATACAGTGCAACATAAGATCACATTATTCAATGACTTTTCATTTTACAAAGACTTTTTGTTCGGCGCACCGATTCTGCAATTCCCCTTGGTATACACTCTCACACAAAAGATTGAGTACTACTTATAACACACACACACACACACACACACACACACACACACACACACACACACAGACGCATATATAGCCTAGCGATTGTGTGCGTGTGCATGAGTATATCAGTACATCGACTGTGCGTGCGTGTGTGTGTGTGTGTGTGTATAATATATATATATATTATACACACACATACACACACTCACACACACACACACACACACACACACACACACATATATATATATATAATATATATGAAGAGCGATAGAGAGAGAGAGAGGAGGGTGAGAGAGAAGAGGGAAGAAAGAGACAGACAAATAGACAAACAGAGAAAAAGAGAGAAAAAGAGAGATTTGCGTGGCCTGCTAAATAGTTAATTAATCTTATACGGCTTCTGTAACACACCGCTAATGTAACATAGCATGTGTTGAAAGTATCAAGTTAATACTATAATCCAATAAACCTATCTTTATGATCGATTCATTCAAATTATCTTTCTGAGAAGTTATTCGTTTCATACATAAACTTGTCAGTGAATAATTTAGTATAACTAATCTGTTAATGTGGAAATTCTAATGAACAAGAGTATTGAATAGTTTGGACAATACAGTACCTCATGCATTAGTAGGAGTTCTAAATGTGTCGGAGACAACTTTGCACTTTATCCCTCCACGATTCCATAACTGGTACTCCGTCGGTTACGACGACAAGGGTTCCGGTTGATCCGATGAACGGAACTGCCTACTCGTGAAATTAACGTACAAATGGTTGAGGGGAGATGCAGCGCGAGTTACAACTCATTTTTGCCAGCTGAGCAAGGTAAAATAAAGTGTGGACTGGAGCAAAGTGAAATAAAGAGTGTTGCTCAAATACACAACGCGTTGTCCGGTATCGAACTCACGTTCTTACGAACGCGAGTCGAATATCCTAACCATTTAGCCACGCGCCTTCCAAGATTCGATAAACGGGGAAACAAATATAGCTAATCGCTGGCACAATTCTTATAGAAATAGTTAAACTGTATTTCATAACTTCTCGGAAGTCGTGTGTCCTAGTAGATGCTCAGAAGATCGTGGTTTCGATTCCTAGACCAGTGGTGCATTGTGTTCTTGAGTAAAACACTTCATTTCACGTTCTTCTGCTTTTGAAGCGCCTTTGCCGCTCGAAACATTACATACGACCCATTGCCTCGTCGCCGTAAACTTGTCGAAGCATGTTCAATGTTTCTGTAGCAGACTTCTAAAGTTTAACGCAAAATTCCACGTTGGCTCTTTGTTCCAACTTCTTGTCCATGGCAAAAATCACGTACTCCAGCATACACGTGATCACGCGAAGTAAACACAGCGACGTCACTCGGCACACTACCTCATGAAGGTCAATGCTAGCTCTCACTGCGCACGAAACATGTGTGCTGCCATTTGTTGGCGCGCTACAGAACTATTCTGGAAACTTTTTGATGCTACCTCGTAGTTTCAGTTCACCCAGCTGTAAATGGGTAACACTGCAACGGACTGGTGGCCCGTTCAGTGGGAGTGTTGACCTACACTACCTGGCCAATGTAGTAGCATCATTCCAAAGGTGCAACAATACACAGAAGCGCATTGTGGCCAGCGGTGTATAACAACATCCGACAGTTTGGTCAATACAGTGACACAGTAACATAACTTCCCATTTCCTTTCCCTCATTATCTTGTGCCCGCTTGCACTGCTGAAAGAAACCGAAGCTCATTAATAATGTGAGTAACATTAATGAATTTCATACTTTGGTTTCGGTTCTAGATTGAAAATATTTAATGCTTAGTTGCTCTTGGAAATGTCAAGCACATTACAACTTGCCATTTCCAAAATTTTGAAATGTGTGTAAGGTAAAGTTTCCTTCTCGTGTCATGCCGACTCATAAAGGCGAGTTTCCCGGTTTCCATGGCGTATATATTCTTCACCTGGACGGGAGGCCAGTCCGTCGCAGGATTACTCATTTTTGCCAGCTGAGTGGACTTGAGCAACGTGAAACGAAGTGTTTTGCTCAAGAGCATAACGCGTCGTTCGGTCCAGGAATCGAAACCACAATCTAACCATGAAGCCACACGCCTCCACAATCTTTGTGTGTAATCCAAAGCAATCAATTGCAAGGCTGTGGCGAGTATTTTTGTTACTGATGTTTGTTGTTTAGCCATAGATCAACTCTGATCATGCAGAATAATGATCAAAAAGGCTTCCTGTCGCGATCAAACTGTTTTTTTTTAAAATTCAAACATACAATGACTCGTCCTATATTATTCAGTGTATTCTTCGTTCCCTTAAGACAGTATACTGCGATTTAATAGAGCTTTAGGTGCTATTTTTAGCTGGTCAGGCAACCAAATAGAAGCTGCACAGTTTGACTTTCAGTGCTTCGAGATACGCAGTTAGAAAATTGAATTAGTTCACGTTCTTTCAAAAGTTCATAAATTTTTATGACGTCACTGATATACATGTATATATAT
>NC_068990.1:58851464-58853446 GCF_001194135.2 Octopus bimaculoides | reverse complement strand
ATATATATGGGTACAGGACGTCACCAATTGTAAACAACATAAAGTGTGAAAACAAGCGAGTTAAATACGCAAACAACGAGAGAAAAATACCTGAAAACAGAACAAGTAACACAAAGAACGAGCTTTCATTAGTTGTCGGCTGCCTATCTATTATTTAGATAACTCTACACGAGAGTTATCTAAATAAATCCTTTTATTAATATAAATATGACCTCAATAATATATATATAAATATATAAACTATGGAAAACGTCTTGATTTATCTAGAACGACCTGTATTCCAACACGGCCAACTCTATGTGGCCCTTAACCACGGAAAACGAAAGGAAAATGTCAGTGTTTCTGAAGGGCACCCAGTCAACTAAGAATGTTGTCATCAAAAGCATTCTTTTGAACAAACTGTAACAGCGTAAACATGACAACATATTAATTCCGACTTCAGAAAATGAAAGGAAAAGGAAAAGCTAAGACGCCTAAGAATAATTTCTTTCAAATTTTTTAAAATAAAACCAGTTTTTCCTCAACTTTTCAACATTTTAAGCAGAAAAATCTTTCAGAACAAGCAGTCCAACTTTCATAGATATACGGAAAAAGGAATTTTGAAGTGGAATGATTGGACAGCTCTTAGTGAAAAATGACTTGATACTTTCTTTATGAAAATACTTGATAACAATACTGCGAAAATTGTTTCCATCAATTTGACGTTTACGCAAAATAACAATTCCTTTTGCATTTTTGTAGAAGTGTGCACATATGCCTTAAATAAATGCTGTTACTGGAGTTCAAGTTTACCCCGGGTCACAAATAGTCTAGTATATATATATATATATATATATATATATATATGGGAGAGGTTAAAGGAACTGAAGTTCTCCTCCCTAGAGAGAAGGTGTGAAAGTGTGCAGTGATATAAATATGGAAGATTCTGGAAGATCTAGCTCCTAACTGGAACCGAAAGCTATATCAACCATCGAAGTGAACGGCACTGCATACTACCAAAGATCCGTTTTCTCCATCTTGAATAAGAACCCGGGACTGTAACAGCTTGGGGTCCAAGGATCCACAACTATTCAACATTCACTGAAACAACCTCAGAGATTTGTGAGGGGTTCATATGTGAGGTGTTCATATGGACAAATTTTGATCTAAGATACTCACTTATGATGAACTCACATCGGAGCAGTAGGCACAAAGAAGAGCTGCTCCGTCCAACTCACTACATCACCAGAAACTGTACAGAAAAAAACCCAAACACATAGAAAGGCGGTGCTCCAACATGGCTTCATTCACTAGCTGAAAACAGTAAAAAATAAAAGATATGTAATCGCACACAGGCATAATTTATAAATCCACACACACACACACACACACACACACACACATATTTCGTTTCGAATTTGTGTGAATGTATATAGAATAATATATCAGTTGAATAAATTTAAAACATAGTCTGGTTTTCACGTTTTTTATTATGGTGTTTTAACAAAATTAGCGTTTTCATGCACAGTGTACTCACCAGATTTCAAATATAAGAGAAGAAAAAAATGGAGAATGGGATGTTAATTGTTTATTATTAATAACAAATTAATCATCATCCCTTACACCTGTTTCAATTAATACTCAATAAATATTAAATCTATATGACCTGAGTATAATATCTTCAGCCTGCTATAATGAATCCATAAACAAATATAAAACATCCAAGGGTATATCTTTTTGCTTCTGAAGATATGCTCAAGTCATATAAATTTAATATTTACTTAATATTTACCGAGTATTAATTGAAGCAGCTGTAAGTGAAGATGATTAATTTGTTGATAATAATAAACTTCCCAGTCTCCATTTTCTTTTCTTCTTTTATATGAATATAAACTATTATATATATATATATATATATATATATATATATGACGTGACGACTGCTCCATCTTGACAGACGATAGCCATCCCATCAACAATCCACACATATCATCACGCAGTAC
>NC_068990.1:58846862-58850522 GCF_001194135.2 Octopus bimaculoides | reverse complement strand
ACCGTCCCTTGACAGTGTGGTTCCAAGGTAAACAAAGGTGTCAATGACTTCTAATCTTGTTCCGTTCACAAAGATGTTTGGTTCAGTATATATTTGTCCAGGTGTGGGAGTAAACATTACCTTGGTTTTTCTCAGACTTACTGTGAGTCCAAAATATGTACATGCAGTGGAAAATGTATCCATTAAATGTTGCATATCTTCCTCTGTGTGTGCCAGCAAGTCAGCATCATCAGCATAAAGCAATTCTCTGACAAGTACTCTGAAAACCTTTGCCTTACAGTTAAACCTGGTCAGATTAAATATGCTTCCAGATGTCCGGAATCTAATTCCGATTCCCCTGTTACAATCGTCAAATGCATACCAAAGCAATGTGGCAAAATATATAGAGAAAAGTGTAAGGGCAGGAATATCTCCCTGTTTTACACCGTTGTCCACTGAAAATTCATCAGATAGATTACCATTAAAAACTACCTGAGCTTTCATGTTGCTGTGCAATTTCTCGAAGTGGCTCACAAAATGTGTCGGGCAACCAAGTTTGCACAAAAACAATCCACAGTGCGTCCCTGTTTACCGTGTCAAATGCCTTAGTTAGATCTATAAAAGCCTGGTATAGTGGCATTTGTTCCTCTAAACATTTCTCCTGAACCTGCCTTGCAGAAAATATCATATCCATCGTCCCCCGCTCGGGCCTCAAACCACACTGTTCCTCAGGAATCACATGTGGACACACATTCTCCATGAGACGTTCTAACATGATCCTCAAAAGTATCTTCCCAGTATGTGCCAGGAGAGTTATTCCTCTGGAATTACCACACGCACTGATTTGGGTCCCTTACCTTTGTATATAGGGATTAGAATGCCGTTTATCCATTCCTGTGGCACAGAGGATTCAGTCCAAACTTGACACATCAGGCTATGAATTTCGGAGGAGATGTGATCCCCACCTGCTTTCAGAATTTCAGCTGGAATACCATCCAGCCCAGGAGCTTTGTTGGATCTCAGTTTCCGTATTGCCAGTTTTACTTCTTCAATGGAAAGCGCATCGTCCATGTGTTGCATTATCACTCTTTGGGGGATATTATTTATCACATCCATGTTCACTACCGATGGATTATGGAAAAGTTCCGCAAAATGCTCCCTCCATCTGCTCATTATTCCAGGAGGATCCTTAATAACCTCATTTCCGTCTAGTTAAAAAAAAAAAAGAATAGCATGAAAGTGATCTTTATCAATATGAAGAACATATCTAACATCGTAACCAGGCGGATTGCAAGTATGTTACAGCTACACCAACAAAGAGAAAACATACATGTAAATTTTGCAGTATATAGCCTATTTTACCAAAGAAAATTCCTCCGAATGATGCACAAAATAACGTGCTGATATATTTTCCAACCACAGCATAACCTACTACGTATCTTTTACGAAAAACATATTCAAAAACTACCCTGTCACCACCAAATGTAGAACATCACAGCACTTACCAAACACATTTGGAAATCGAAGGAAGCTGGTAAAAGGAATATTAACACATAAACAAGCATAGACAAAGCAACATCGTGCAGAAACGGATCCCCATCAGCTGTTATACTTCGAGCATACAAAACGTCATGAATCTAATTTTCATCACCAAATCTGACATCAGAGGTCAAAAATGTTCAGGGTCGAATTTACCATTTCTCTGTTCACTTTTCTGGTTCTTTTTATTTTATGTAAGTTTCCTTTCTTTCTTCTTTTTGCTCCTTTTCGTACTGTCGTCGTCACTTTTCGTGTTCTTTTCACATTCTACTTTCACTTTCGTTCGTTACTGTTCATAATAAGAATTAATTTCACCTCTCTGTATGTATGTATATTCATATGTGTGTAAGCGTGTGTGTGCATATGTGTGTGTAAGTCTATGTATGCATGTAGTGTGTGTGATATGTATGTATGCGTATGTGTAAATGTGTAATTTTAGCAGTGAAGTAATGTAAAAGACTATAAATATTAAATTCCTCTCACATATATGCATATGCACACACATACACGCTCACTCACGCAAACATCCACACATTTTATGTACACACATACACACACACACATATATATGTATATACACATACATGCATACATTCATACATATATGTTCATAGATATATGAATATATACGTGTATATATATATATATATATATATATGTATAATTTTATATAAGTCTTTGTATATGTACAATCACATCTTTACGACAAGAAAATAAATATAAAGCAACAAATAATAAATTGATTTTAGTATCAGGGTTAGAAGGCATTTAGCTTGTAAAAAAAAAGTGTTTATGATGATGTTACTGTGATTGATTTCCTTACAATTTGCTAGCTCTGTCTATTTAGCAAACAACACTTTGTGTCAATGTCTCCTTTTTGCCGGGCAAAAAGCAAAAAGAAAAGGCTTTTTAAAACCCCATTTTGTTGACACTACTCAGTGAAATTATCGGTTGATAGTGGAAGAAAGCCCTTTGGGTAGAACGTATTTCATTGGGATAATAGCTTTCATTGGATTGGCTGACACGATTAGACTTGTCTTGAGTATTTCAAACTAACATAGTCTAAAACACTCTACGTAGTATTACCCTCGTTGCTGTAGTCGTTATTGTTGCAGTTGCTGTTGGTGTTGTAGTTGTCGCTGTATTTGTTATTGTTGCTCTTGTTGTTGTTGGTTAGTGCAAGATGAATGCTGATTAGGTAAACCAATGATCAAAAGAATTCCAGCCCTGATAATCCTGAATTTCTTCTTTTATTATTTTGTGCTTTTTTTTTTAAATGCAGACATAATGTAATACAGACTATATTATCCAATGTGTCCCTTTCTTTTTTTTACGACAACATGCAATATGAGGAAGATTTGGCTGTTACTTCTAACAGAGCGAGTGACCACGTTAAAACTCCCTGTGATAAATTTGATGTCCATCTATCCATTCATCCATCTTCTCCGCCCATTATTCTTGGAATGATTGTGGAGGGTAGAATCCCCAGGCACCTCTGCCTTACGGTTTTATCAGAAGCAATGGTCATTAGACTTTCTGGCTGGATTCCTAAGCGTGACCAACTGAGGCTACAGAAATTATCGAACCATCTTGTCTTTGTCTGCTCCTAAGCCTCCTGCCAGTTGGCTTGGCTCGAATAATGCGTCTTGCAATACTTTCCTGCGACATTCTAATCCCATGTCCGTAGTACCGGAGTTGTTTTCTTCCAATGAGGAGAAGTAGTGGTTCGAACTGGAAGGACTCCCTGATCTCAGTGAAACGCATCCTGTTACCATTGGAAACAATATTAACGACAACAATAATATTGGTTTAAAATTTTAGTACAAGGACAGGAATTTCGGGAAGGGGTAAATCGATTACATCGATCTTAGTGCTCAACTGGTACTTATTTTATAGACCCTCGAAAGGATGAAAGACAAAGTCGAGCCCGGTGGCATTTGAACTCACAACGTAAAGTAGAAGAAATGCTGCTAAGCACTTTTTCCGGCATGTAACGATTCTGACAGCTCACCGCCTTACAGCAACACCGTGAATAATATTGCTTTCAAATGCTGGCAGCAATTTCGAGAGAGAGGGTTAAGTAGATTACACCGACCCCAGTGGTCAACTGGTACTCATTTTATCGACCCCAAAAGGATGTAA
>NC_068990.1:58845402-58846471 GCF_001194135.2 Octopus bimaculoides | reverse complement strand
GGTATATATAAACAATATATGAGTATATGCATATATATGTACATGTATGTACATACCTTCATCTACATGTACATATAGATACATATCTGGGTACATGACGTTGCAAAAGAACATGAACAAAATGATAAACAAGGTACAACAAACAAGCAGGCCACATAGACAACATATCCTTCATCAGCTGCTACCATTAAAACACCGGCGTTTCGAAGAGTTAGGGCAGGACGCATCGTTAAAATGGCTCTTCCCACGAACACAAATAAAATTTTTTTCGTGGAGTATAGTGGCGGACGGAAAACAAGACAGGAAAACGAAACGGTGAAATAAGCAAACTAAAAGGCTGTACAGCCAGACGTCGAGAAGTGTGTGTGTATTGAACACTGTGACGCACGAATTGGAGTGGCGAAGAAGTGCGTGCGAAGCTTGGGGAGTCCAAGACCGAAAAGAAATAGCAACCGGACACACGTGACCAGCGAGGAGTAGGGAGAAAGAGTAGCCGAGGGAGAAGAAGGGAAGGAAGTAGAATATGAGTGAGCAACGAGAGGTAGAGAGGGAGAGATATAGTAGTAGTGATGGTGAGAGGCGAAGGACGTGCAGCGAGAGAGAGAGAGAGAGAGAGAGAGAGAGAGAGAGAGAGAGAGAGAGAGAGAGAGAGAGAGAGAGAGAGAGAGAGAGAGAGAGAGAGTGATAGAGAGAGAGAGAGATAGTAGTGACAGGGAGAGGCGAAGAACAGTAGAGGGAAGAAGGTGAGGGGGAGATAGATATAGAGATAGAGAGAGTCGCGTTAGAAAATAGTTCAAAACTTACTGTGTAAAGATAACGCGTGCGTTCGATCGTGTGATACAAACAGTATATAAGTATATGCATATATATGTGCATGTAAGTACATACCTTCATCTACATGTACATATAGATACATATCTGGGTATATGATGTGGCAAAAGAACATGGACAAAACGATAAACAAGGTACAACAAACAAGCAGGCCACATAGAAAACATATCCTTCATCAGCTGCTACCATTAAAACACCGGCGTTTCGAAGAGTTAGAGCAGTATATATATATATATAT
>NC_068990.1:58838530-58843262 GCF_001194135.2 Octopus bimaculoides | reverse complement strand
TATATATATATATATATATATATATATATATATATATATATATATATACACATGTATATGTAGGTTTGTGTGTGTGTGTTTGTCCTCTACCACCTCTTGACAACAAATATTGCTGTGTTAATGCCCCCGTAACTCAGCGGTCCGGTACAAGAGACCGATAGAAGAAGCACCAGGCTTAGAAAAACAAATACTGGAGCCGATTCATTCGACTAGAAATGTTTCAGGGCGGTGCACAGCATGACCGCAATCTAATGACGGAAAAAAGTGAAAGATAAAGATAAAGGATCTGATCGCCTTTGGTTTTCATCAATCGGAGAACATCTCCCTTTAAAAAGATGAGTGTACATAGCATGCGATCAATACAACGTGGTGTTTCGACCGTATTGCGTGTCTCCTCAGTCAAAGCTATACACCTCGGTTGAAGAATCTAACAAGAGTACAGGTTGTAATTTATTGAAATCCGCAAACAAAGAAATACCTTGTTCTGCGTGCAACTTATGAATCACAAGTTTTTCTCTCCTATTTAATGTAGTTTACCTTGTGCCAAAATCAGAAACCGTAATGGAAAGATGGTGGAGTGGTAGATTTGTAAGAGCTTCAAACTAAATGACGGCATTTCTTTTCATTCTTTTACATTCAAGCCTCATGATGTTAACTTTGTCTTCATTTAATCGGGGTCGATAAAATAAAAAGTACCAGCCAAGCATTGCGGGTGGAGACAATATAATTGATAGCACTCTTCCCACAAGATATATGGTCTTGTACCCATATTACAGATGATTTTTTTGCTGGAGTCGTGAGGGCTTGTAGTTGTGTACGTGTGTGTGTGTGTGTATGTGTGTGTTTAGGAACGTGTGTGTATATATATGTATGTATATGTGTGGGTGTAAGTATGTGTGTGTGTGTGTTTGTTTCGGAACGTGTACGTATGTATATATGTATATATGTGTGTTTTTGTTTGGGAACGTGTATGTATATGTGTATGTATGTGTGTGTATGAGTGAGTGTGATTGTGTATGTGTGTATATAAGTGTGGAGTGTGTGTGTGTGTGTGTGTGTGTGTGTGTGTGTGTGTGTGTGTGTGGTTCTGGTGTACATTCAGTAGGATGGAGATTCATTATAGATTAGTTTCTGATGTCATTGTTGTTGTTGGATCAAACATATATCAAACATTATTACTGTGACCATCTAATCTTTCTCAGCCACAACTATTTTCTTTTTATTACCAAAGAACACGCAGTAAGGGCTTGATGTGAAGATGTTTCAGCTACTATTTCTAGCTGTGATGCCCACGTCGGACCGCCTCCTTCTCGTCATTGGATCCCGTGTGATGTGTTCTGTAATCTTGACGGTCGTGTGAGGCGACGGGGATGTTTAGCCTTGTGTGTTGAGACCATTCTGTCACATATGTTTAGATGTCAATGACAATCATAAGCGGGAATATATCTCAGTTGAACTTTGGTCTCTCATATGGCACTTTACATGGAATATTGATTGCAAATGTCAAAGTTGCCAAATCACAATGTAATTGTAAAGCAATTAAAGTTGGCCAGAGCAGTTATCGACCGGCAATCATACATATAAAATTGTGACCCTTAATCCACGATCATTTAGTTTCTAATATACTACTGAGGATTAAAGCTGGTCTCTTTTGAAATATGACCAAGAAACTTTATCTTCTTGTTAATATTTCCACTATTCTTCAATGGATTCAGTCTGCTCGAAAATGTTTTACAGAAGCTATCAGTGGCTACTTAGCAAGACAAAGCAAGAAAAACAAATGTTTCGATTTTCTAAAAGAAACTGAAATAGTTAATTGTGAAGATATTGAGATAGCTGTATTATATGTAATTCACGGAGCATTAAAAAGCTAACAAATAAATTAAAAATATAATAATAGGAATCAGGCGACGAGGAAAACAACCCCCTCGCACAAAAAAAGGTGTTAGTGTGGGTGTGTGGTGTGCTAAGAAGTTTGCATCCCAACCACATGGTTCCGGGTTCAGTCCCACTGCATGGCAACCTGTGCAAGTGTCTTCTACTATAGCTTGGGACTGATCAAAGCGTTGTGAGTGGATTTGGTAGACGGAGACTGAAAGAAGCCCGTCGTATATAATATATATGTGTGTGTGTCTTTGAATCGTGTTTTGTCCCCAACACCGCTTGATGACTGTGTTGGTTTGTTTACGTCAGCGTAACATAGCGATCGGCCAGAGACAGAGATAAAATAAGTATCAAGCATACAAAAAAAAAAAAAAAAGCAATGAGGTCGATTCGATTCATTCGACTAAAATTCTTCAATGCAGCGTTCCGGCAAGGTCGCTGTCTGATGAGTGAAACAAGTAAGCAATTAAAAAAAATAAAAAGATATTTTGATCAATGACAATATTTTATCTATTTGGACAAACATGCGAGACAACTCATTACACCGAAGACTTCACGGTGGTGGGGAACAAACACACACATACACGATATACATACGACAGGCTTTCAGTCTCCGCCTACCAAATTCATTTACAAGATTTTCGACTGTCCCGGGCTATAATAGAAGACACTTGCTCAAAGAGACAGGTAATGGGACTGAACCGGGAATCAAGGTGGTTGAGAAGCAAACTTCGTACCACGCAGCCACTGAGATATCACCTGCAGGAATCTTTTGTTATACAATTTATATATATGTGTGTGTGTATGTGTGTGTGTGTGTGTGTGTGTGTGTGTGAGTGAGTGTGTGCGTGCGCGCGTGCGTAGTGTGTGTGGTTAGAGCGTCGGACTTACAATCATGAGGTAGTGAGTTCGATTCCCGGACAAAGCCGTGTGTTGTGTTCTTGAGCAAAACACTTTATTTCCCGTTGGGCCAGTTCACTCAGATGTAGAAATGAGTTGTGATGTCACTGTGCCGAGCTGTAACGGCCTTTGCCTTTCCCTTGGATAAAATCAGTGGTGTGGAGAGGGAAGGATGGTATACCTGGTCGACTGCAGGCTTCCCATAAACACTCTTGTCCGGACTTGTGCCTCGGAGGGTAACTTTCTAACTGCAATCCCATGGTCATTCATGACCGAAGGGGTCTTTTGTATATATATATATATATATATATATATACATATAATAAGGGTAAAAAATTGAATATTAATTTGATTAATATCAATTTAAACCAGTGGCGTGGCACATTGAAAAAATCTGAAGATTCAGAAAAATTATATTACATACATATAAGAGGGATGGCCACTAAGTGGACATCCAATATGCTAGATTTAGACCCCATAAGGTCTGACCACTAAAAAAAGATTGTTCTCAAGAAAATTCAGCAAGCGCCAGAACCTAAGCGAGCAAGACAAATGAAAAGATACAAAATATAATGATTAGGCACATAGCAGGTTTCATTCTTACCACTTACATGTTTAATAAGGGTAACAAAATGAATATTAATTGAAAAAATCTGAAGATTCAGAAAAATTATATTATATACATATAAGAGGGATGACAACTAAGTGGACATCCATTATGCTAGATGTAGACCCCATATGATCCGACCACTAAGAAAAGATTGTTTTCAAGAAAATTCAGCAAACGCCAGAACGTAAGCGAGCAAGACAAATGAAAGGATACAAAATATAATGATTAGTCACATAGCAGGTTTCATTGTTACCACTTACATATTTACATACGTAAATGTACGCAATTCATCAATGTGACTGTCATAGTAAAATATATAATCTGCAGAACTATACACGAGATGTCCACACGAGATTGAACAGGCATATAGTTTTGCCAAATATATTTGGGGGCATATTTCAAATGTCTTCGTTTTGGTGCGCCAAAAACTGGAAATAATTCTGCAGAAAATTATTTTCTGCAGTGAATCCTGCCGGTTAGAGAACATGGCTATTTAAATTTAAAAAATAATAAGGGTAAAAAATTGAATATATACGCCTAAATATAATTGGCAAAACTATATGCATGTTTAATCTCACGTGGACGTCTCGTCTATAGTTCTGCAAATTATATTTTGCTATGATGGTCACACTGATGAATTGCGGATATTTACGTATGTAAATATGCAAGTGGTAACAATGAAAGAGATACAGTTCGTCCATTCTACTCTTCGTTCTTTCGTTCTCGCTCTCTCACATTTCCTGGCCTTCTATTCATGCTCACTTTCCCTCCTCTTGCACTTCACTGTGTCACTTTCATTTTTCTTGCCCCTCCTTAATTCTTCTATCCCTCTGCTTCTACCTCTCTCTCTTCTCTCCCCACGTAACCTGTGTTCGGTCAAGCCTGACTTTTCTTTCTTGGTTCTACTACCATCTGTGCAACATCTATATTCCTCCCTGTGCTTGTTAAATCCTATGTCCCTGCCGTAAGGCTTTACTTCCACACGCACCAGCTTTAATTTAATTCGTCCTTAGTCGAAAGACACCTGTTGTTATGTCTTGTTAATTGCATTTGTATTTGTGTAACATTTCTCCGTTCTTTTTTCGTTCTTGTTTTCGTATACATTCGCTGCTTTCTCCCAAGAATTCTAATGCTCTTAGCTTAGTTTTTCCTTGGGGCTGGCCAAATTGGAGCAATCTCGAGTATAACCAGCCAAAATTGCAAAGATGATCTGGAACTCGACTGAGGATAGAAAACTACGGATGACCCGTCCTTGTTTTCTTTGTATTGTCTGTCTGGATGTTTTGCGTTCTTGTTCCATTTTAGTATTTTTTTATATATAAAGTATAGCGGCGTACG
>NC_068990.1:58835319-58837744 GCF_001194135.2 Octopus bimaculoides | reverse complement strand
TTACTTGTTTCAGTCTTTTTGACTGCGGCCATGCTGGAGCACCGCCTTTAGTTGAGCAAATCGACCCCAGGACTTGTTCTTTAGAAGCCTAGTACTTATTCTATCGATCGCTTTTGCCGAACCGCTAAGTTACGGGGACGTAAACACACCAGCATCGGTTGTCAAGCGATGATAGGGGGGACAAACACACACATACATATATATATATACATATATACGACAGGCTTCTTTCAGTTTCCGTCTACCAAATCCACTCACAAGGCTTTGGTCGGCCCGAGGCTATAGTAGAAGACACTTGCCCAAGATGCCACGCAGTGGGACTGAACCCGGGACTATGTGGTTGGTAAGCTAGCTACTTACCACACAGCCACTCCTATAAGTAATTAAAATAAACAAATGAAATAAGCAAATAAACAAGTAAGTTAATAAATAAAAAAAAAATAAATGAATAAGAATAAATGAGTGAACAAATACTAAGCACTTACAACTGTTTTTACTATGAGGTTGCCCAATCTGCCAAGTTTTCTACGTCACACCAGTAATATGCAGGGATTATACAAAGGTTGAACAAACATTGGACAGGGGTTGGACAATGCGAGGAAGTAAGATAAAATAATAAAATAAAATAATAACATAATAGAAATACGTTATTTACATTATTTACATTTGACGGATATTTGTCCTCATCTTGTTTGTTTCGGCCGATATACCCTCCAGCCTTCATCAGGTGTCTTGGGGAAATTTCGAACATGGGTTCTCATTTCTAAGGTATTTTTCGATGTTGTTGTTATTGTTATTATTACTATTATTATTATTATTATTATTATTATTATTATTATTATTATTCAGGTCACTGCCTGGAATCGAACTCGGAATCTTGGAGTTAGTATCCCGCTCTCTTAACCACTACGCCATATGCCCGTGGCTATACATAATTCCTCATGTCTTAAACATAGAACTGTATAATAGAAATAGTAAGGAATGGTGAAAACGTCAATTCCCAAGGTGATATCCATAAGCCATGGGATTACATCTTATGGTAAAGAAAGTCACTTCCAGGAGTAATTTCCACAGGTTATGGGAGTTACATAGTATTCCAATTTTACTGGGAGAAATAGCGAGGGTAAGACGTTGTGGAGTGAGTTTAATGGGATGGTCCATATCACAGGGGTCAAAAGTTAGAGGCTAACTCCTATTTAATAGGGCAACATAAAAGGAATTGACAAAGTTAACTTAGTGTGAACTTGTTTGGGGAAATCAATATAGAATTATATCAATGAACGAATAATTGCTTGTAAATTTGAAATTATAACTTAGATCTATCAATAACGGAATAATATTTCCTAAATCTTACTTTAGTGCATAATTTCTCTCTGCATTTTAATACGTTAATGTACTAATCGGCTCCTCACTCTGCTAGAGTTCAGAAGTGTTTATCTTTCCACTAATTGCTTCGTTCTTTATTTTTCTCGCACAGATAATTACTTGTAAATTTCATATATATCTTAAATATATTCATTAAAAAATACTATATCTATAACCGTAAGTACTATCCATCGCCCACTCATTAAGTGAGACAATTCATTCCTTCGATATTTTTATTTTTTGTTTTTACTTGTCTTGTATTTTATTGTTAGATTTAACGGACCTGAACAACGCCATAGTTTTCAAATATTAGCGGACCAATTAAGTTGTAGGGTTAACTTTGGCCTCACCCTATTCTTCATAGGGGTATTAGGATGAGGACTTTGTTAATAAGTAATAAGCAATAACATCGCACTAAGGTTTTACCCAAATTATTCGTTCATTGATATACTTCTGTATTGATTTCCCCAAACAAGTTCACATTAAGTTAACTTTGTCAATTCCTTTTATGTTGCTCTATTAAATAGCAGTTAGCCTTTAACTTCTGGCCCCTGTGATATGGATCATCCCATGAAACTCACTCCATAACGTCTTACCCTCGCTATTTCCCCCAATAAAATTGGAATACGATGTAACTCTCATAACCTGTGGAAATTACTCCTGGAAGTGACTTTCTTTACCATAAGATGGAATCCCATGGCTTATGGATATCATCTTGGAATTGACGTTTTTACCATTCCTTACTATTTCTATTATGTTATTATTGTATTTTATTATTTTATCTTACTTCCTCATGTTAGATCCCTAACATCATGGTATCTCTGATGAAGCTTTGGGACTCAATCATTGTCCAGCCCCTGTCCAATGTTTGTTCAAACTTTGTACAATCCCTGTATATTACTAGCGTGATATGGAAAACTTGGCAGATTGGGCAACCCTATAGTAGAAACAGCTGTAAGAGTTTAGTATTTGTTCACTCATTTATTGTTATTCATTTATTTGTTATTTTAATTTGTTTATTTTGATTACTTATACATATGATTGTAATCAATTAATAAAT
>NC_068990.1:58832684-58835219 GCF_001194135.2 Octopus bimaculoides | reverse complement strand
TTGTTTGTTGAGTTTCTATAGGATATGTGTTCTATAAATGCTCATAACACCACTTATATGTGTGTGTGTGTGTGTGTGTGTGTGTGTGTGTATGTGTGTGCGTGTGTAGCTTAATTGTCTTTATCAACATCACTACTTCTCTCTCACTGTTTTTACGTACTCACACACACACACACACACACACACACACACACACACACAAGCACACACACACACACACACACACACACACACACAAACACAAGCACATACACATACACACACACATAATTTTACCGGCAAGTTGAGAGTAGATTCCGAAACTATTTCTCTGAGACCACCAGAGGCAAGAATATACTTTTATGGACTCATAAGAATCAATCAATCAATACATCTACACTCTTTTACTTGTGTCTGAGAAAATATTTTCGTCTTTTTATTTTCATTCATTCGTTTTACCTTTAGTTTTTCCTTTTCAACTTTTCTTTCTTCCATTTTTTTATTATTATACTTTCATTTATTTTGTTTTAACACTTTCCTATTTCTCTTTTTTTTCTCCTACCCCCCCCCCCCCCTGTTTATGCTTGACAGTGCCATCGTCAATGCTGCCACTTCACACCACCTCCCACCATCACCACCCTATCATCATCATCATCATCATTGTCATCGTCGTCGTCATCATCATCATCATCATCATCGTCATCATGCTTAGCGGTATTTCGCCCGTAGCTACGTTCTGAGTTCAAATTCCACCGAGGTCAATTTTGCCTTTCATCCTTTCAGGATCGATACATTACGTACCAGTGGAACACTGCGGTCGGTTTAATCGACTAGTCCCCTCCCCGCAAATTTCAGGACTGGTGCCTTTAATAGAAAGGGTTATTATTATTATTATTATTATTATTATTATTATTATTATTATTATTATTGAGTGAGAGAGCAGTGCATGCTATCAAAGTGACACTGGGGTAAAATATACGAAGCCCATTACACCCATCATGACTACCCGTCTGATAAGGGTACACCAGGCACATGCATCACAACCATATGTGCGCGATATGGTGATCTCATATCAAGATAAACAGCGCATGACCTCATAGGTGGGGCCCAGTTAGAATTTTCATCAGGTTGAGTAGCCCATCCCGCTCAAAAGGTCCATGAATAAGGTTCGTTTAAGGATGTTGAGCAAAACACCCATGTTTCCAAAGGTGAATTATTCAAACCCCAAAGAATTCCTCTTAACACATGGCTATGATGCTCCCCACTACTTCTGCTCATGGTCAGAGATGCACATATCGTCAGCCACCAAGGGACATGTTCAACTGGTTAAGGTCAAACAACTGACAAGCAAATCTGTGGTATTAAGCAGAATATTTGCTGTAGCCTATCTTTTATACCAAGACAAAACAATGTACATGATAACACTTCCGATCAATCAAGATCAGAAGCCATGAGAGCCACTGCTTGGTACTGCATCCGGGCATTTATTATTATTATTATCATTATTATTATTATTATTATTATTATTATTATTATTATTATTATTATTATTATATAGAGAACACTCTTCATTGCAAGGAAAGAAAGCAGATGTAACAGAGTGTGCCGGGAAAAGACGATAAGTATCAAATGAAATAACGAAGGAAAGAATACAAGCTTAGTTTCTTGTGTGTGTGTATGGCTGTGGGTGTGTGTGTGTGTGTTAGAAACACAGGGAGAGAAGATGAAAAACGAGTGGAAAAAACAAAACAAAATATGAGTAGGAAAGTGAGAGAGACAGAATTATAAGGTTATAGAAATAAGAAAGCTAACGGAGGCAGAGGCGGCAAAGTAAAGCTGGAAAAAAAGAGAGGGAGAATTGCTGGCCTTCTGCCAACATTTGAAACAATTATAAGCGGCATTTTACCCGTCTTTATTTTCTGAGTTCAAATCCGCCGGGGTCGATAAAATAAGTATCAGTAACTCAAAGGCCTCCTTGGAAAATGCCCTTCGTTTTTTCACGTTACCTCGCGACTCATTTGCGCATGTCAGTTCTAGCTCCCGTTCTCTCATTGCTTACTCCAAAAAAGTAGACTCCGAGCGTTCTCAGACGTTCCAAGAACCAGCTGTGTGGGACATAGTCGTAGGCTTTCCTTTAACCTATCCATCCAACAGCTAAATTCTTCCTTCCTATTGTGCTGTCTATGTATAGCAGATCAGCAGTTCTTCATGACTTCTTCCTATAAATTTTTTGGCTCTTCTGCCATTTTTTACCATTGTTGTTGTTGCTGTTATTATTATTATTATTATTATTATTATTATTATTATTATTATTGTTCAGTAGTTTTATTTTTATAACGTGCTTTCACTTCACTACCGAGCGCAGCTCTGTGTGCCTTGGGTATGTGCTGTGGTTTGCTGTGATGCTCTTATGGTTACTGTATTGAAAGTGTTTTGCGTAGGATGTGTGCAGTGCTCAGTAGTGCAATTTTCTGTAAGTTATATATATTTGTAAGTCCTGGTGTTTTTGTTATGTATTTGTCTGAATATCTTTTTATTATACCTAAGGCACCTACT
>NC_068990.1:58828433-58832083 GCF_001194135.2 Octopus bimaculoides | reverse complement strand
CACACACACACACACACACACACACACGCACGCATACGATGGGCTTCTCTCAATGTACGTCGACCAAATCTACTCACAGATCTTTGGTCAGCCTGCGGCTATAGTCGAATACACTTCCCCAAGGTGCCACGCAGTGAGAATGAATCCGGGACCATATGGCTGGGAAGCAAATTTTTCACCACACAGCCACATCAATATTATACTTTGTAGATATTAGCATTTTTATTTATTTTATTTTGTGTGATTCAATTATTGTTCGTTTCATTGCATTCTTCATTTTGTCTATTATCCCCTCTTGATATTTTTACTCTTTCACCTGTATACCTCTGTCTGTCCCCTTCTATCTATCTATCTATCTATCTATCTATCTATCTATCTATCTATCTATCTATCTATCTATCTATCTATCTATCTATCTATCTATCTGTTTGTCTGTCTTAGTCTCCCTTGGTCTACCTCTCTCTCTGCCCTTTCTTTCTTTCTTTCTTTTTTTCTTTCTTTTTATTCTTTCTTTCTTTTTTTCTTCTTTTTTTTCTTTTCTTCTTATTTTCTTTCTTTCCTTGTATCTATTATTTCTTATAAATTTTAGTCATAAATTGTAACACGAATACGTTCCCAATACATTAATATATATATCGAGTCAATATATATTTTATCAATGCCAACAAATCAGTCATATAAAATACATGTTCATGTTTTCTCAAACGAAGGCAGCGAGCTGGCAGAATCGTTACTGTGCCTGACAAAATGCTTAGCAGTATTTCGTCCATCTTCCCATTGTGTTCAAATTCTGCTGAGGTCGACCTTGCCTTTCACACTTTCTGGGTCAATAAAATAAATAAATACCAGTTGTGCACTGGGGTCTAATTTGCTGGCCATGTGTCAAAATCTGAAACCAGTCTTCCCTCAAACATCAGCGGCATGGTGGCTGAACCGTTAGCACGCCCGGCAAATTGCTTAGCGGCATCTCGTCCGTCGTTACGTTCAATGTTCTGAATTAAAATCCGACTGAGGTCGATACAATAGGTACTAGATCAGCCCTAAGACGACTATGTTGTTACATCATTTTACCTTAACCGAGATTCTTTTTTCTTCTCCACGGCAAACTGCAGTGAAAGAGCCTTTTCAAGCTCAAATATGTCAATTTCAATATTAGAACTGATCCAACAGAATGAATTATTATAAAAAGTACCTAATGTAAATAAATGGGGTTTAACCATATTATAAAGTTAATATTTGTTGTTGCTTTTGTTTTTACACGCTAACAGTTATATAAGTTATTGCTTCATAATGCATTCATTTTAACGTTTGAGGAAATATTGGTTACAAAATTTCTCACAAGACCTGCAGTTTCTGGGGAGGGGCTACGTTACAAATGCACACAAGCATACACACACACACACACACACACACACACACACACACACACACACACACACACACACACACACACACACACACACACATATATATGTGTATGTATATATGTACTGGGTGGCCCAAATGTAGGTTTACAGTTACCATGTAGGCACTTTAAATTTCTTTTAGAACTTTTTATTACATATTGTTTCTGCACATCTTAAACAGGCAATGTTTAATCTCTCAAAATGTTCTCCTTCAACGTTGCAACATTCTTCAAACCTTTTCAGAACACTTTGACACAGTGCGGCACACGTTCCGATCTCCATCAATTTCAGTGAATGCGTCAGAAATGTAATCTTTTAATTCATTTACTGTTTTGGAATTCTTCTCATAATCCTTGTTCTTTACAACAACCCGCAAAAAAGAATCCATTGGTGTCAGGTCAGGTGAACGTAATGACCATTCGATGCTGCTCCGTCTTCTAAACCAACACTGTGGAACGGCTGACGACGCATAATGTGGAGGTACTGCATCTTGCTGAAAGAACATTTAATCAAAGTTAGCTTTGGTTCTGAGTTGTGGTACTACCAAGTAGTTCTCTCCATTTACAATTCTATCAAAGAAAACGTGTCCGATAACACCTCCGCTTGAGAGTGCACCCCAAACTCTAACACCAGGCTGGTTCTGTTAAGATTCTATGGTCAAATGGAGATTATCATCAGCCCAGTTCACGCAGTTGT
Organism: Octopus bimaculoides; assembly: GCF_001194135.2. NCBI lineage: Eukaryota > Metazoa > Mollusca > Cephalopoda > Octopoda > Octopodidae > Octopus > Octopus bimaculoides. Next base: position 58,829,981 of record NC_068990.1, on the reverse strand, counting down.
GCCTGTTTTTATGTTGAAGCAAGCTTCATCTGACCAGATGATCTTATCTGATTGCTCATTAGCAATTTGATTACGCATCATTTCGCAGAATTGCAGCCGTCGATCTGGGTCGTCCTCAAAAAGACCATGTACCAGTCATGGACGGAAAGGTTTTAATTTCAGCTTATGCATTAGGCGTTGCAATGATGTTCTTGGTATAGATAGTCCAAGAGAAGCACGTCGTGTGGACTTCTTTGTGCTGTTCACCAATGTTATAGCCACTAACATCTCATTTTTTTCAGTCACAGAAGTCTTAGGGCATCCAGATTTTGGTGCATTACTCACTGAACTTGTGGTATCAAATTTATTTCTTATCCGATAAATTGTTTGGCGAGAAGGCGGAGGAGTGTGAAAGGCTTCTTGCCATGCTGTGCGCACTGCTCGGCATTTTCAGACTTCCAATACTGCTTTAGTATCCACTTTCTTTGCTCTTGATTTAAATTTTTGCCATGGCTCACGCTTTATAGCGCCTGTAAAAGAAAAAACAAAAACTAAAAAAAAAACGATTACAAACTGAAAAGAGAGCCTGACAAAAGTAACTAAATTAGTATAGAATAATGGTTTCATATTTTTTTTATGATTAAGATTTAAACTGTGAATATATGAATGCGAAAGAGATAGCTGAATAACTATAAACCTGCTTTAAGCTAGTCGACCTGAAGAAAATTCTAACTGGGCCCTACCTGTAAAGTCATGCACTTGATATGAGATCACCATGTCGCGCACATATGATTTTGATGCAACTAAAAAAACTTACCACTCTGTTGAGGCAAGAAGACCAGACATGATTATGTAGGACAAATAAATAGGGTAAGATCATAGAATTTTCCAACTTCCTATGATAGCAGAGTCGACACTAAGGAAATGGAAAAAATTGAGAAATATCATAATCAAGCCAAATAACTTAGGAGACTGTGGGGGACCAAGACAACAATTATTCATGTAGCAATTGATGCACTTAGCATAACACCCAAAATGCTAACTAAAAGACCGAAAGAAATTGGAATTGAAACTTGCGTTGTCGACCTACAGATAACTACCATTCTATATTCTGCGAGAATCCAAAGAAACATTCATAAGATTTGGGGAGACTTGTCATTAAACCTCAAGATAAAATACTTGTTAACGATATTAGCATGCACTAGCAAAATAATAATAATAATAATAATAATAATAATAATAATAATAATAATAATAATAATAATTCTGGTTAAAATACCTGACAGGAATGCACAAAAAGCTGGCTGAAAACTTTAACAACATACTAGCAGAACCAGAAACAATGCCTGAATGGCTCACGAAAGGGAAAACCATCTTAATTCCCAAATCCACGGAAACGGAGAAACCACAAAACTACAGACCTATAACCTGTCTCCCTACAATCTACAAAGCCTTTACTGCAATACTATCGCAGAGATTGAGTAAGCACCTGGAAAATAACAACCTGTTTCCAGAAGAGCAGAAGGGATGCTGCAAGGTCTCATACGGCTGTAAAGATCAATTAATGAT
>NC_068990.1:58824923-58826269 GCF_001194135.2 Octopus bimaculoides | reverse complement strand
ATACCCAAGGCGCACAGAGCTGCGCTCGGTAGTGAAGTGAAAGCACGTTATAAAAATAAAACTACTGAATAATAATAATAATAATAATAATAATAATAATAATAATAATAATAATAATAATAATAATAATAATAATAATAATAATAATAATCCTTTCTACTATAGGCAGAAGACCTGAAATTTTGGTAGGATGGGACTTGTCGATTAAATCGAACCAGTGCGTAACTGGTACTTAATTTATCGACCCCCCCAAAAGGATGATAGTTAATAATAATAACAACAATAATTCTTTTATTTTTTTTTACTCTTTTATTTGTTTCAGTCATTTGACTGCGGCCATGCTGGAGTGTCGCCTTTAGTCGAGCAAATCGACCCCAGGACTTAAGCCTAGTACTTATTCTATCGGTGTCTTTTCCCGAACCGTTAAGTTACGGGAATAATAATAACAATAATAATAATGGCAATGATGATAATCATCATCATCATTATAATCCTCACAGTCACCACCACCACCACCACCACCGTATCATCATCATCATCATCATCATCATCATCATCATCATCATCATCATCATCATCATCATCATCACGATCAGCACACAAATGACCGCATATGTAGATTGTATTCAGTGCCGAAAGCTAAGACAAAAGTTCAACGACAACTAAGCCTAACGGTGTCAGCCAAATCAATTGGAAGCTATTATTCTGGTAAAAGACTTTTTACCCAAAGGCGTTTGTTGTTTTAATGTCGACCGACAATTTCAGCGAACAGTGTCAACAAAATGGTAATTTAAAAAGCCTTTTCTTTTTGCCTTTTGCCCGGCAAAGAGCAGCAGACACTGACACAAAGTGTGTTCTTTGCTAAATAGACAGAGCTAGCAAATTGTAAGGAAATCAATCACAGTAACATAATCATAAACACATTTTTTTACAGACTAAATGCCTCCTAACCCTAAACGTAAAATCAGCCTATTATTCATAGCTTTATTTTTTTACGTCGTTATCATGAAGATGTGAGAATATATGTATCTCTGTCTGTGAGTGTGTATGTGTACACATCTATCTATCTATCTATCTATCTATCTATCTATCTATCTATCTATCTATCTATCTATCTATCTATCTATCTATCTATCTACAGATATACATGTATACGTGCACATGTATATATATCAATATATATTTTTACACTTCAAACATTATAATATAAATTAGATACGACTCAGTTACATATATTAGCCTATATATATGTAAGTATACATGTATTTGTATGTATGGATGTATGTAAGAATATATATGTGTGTGTGTATGTAGATATACAAATAATGTATATATATGTATATATA
>NC_068990.1:58819734-58824296 GCF_001194135.2 Octopus bimaculoides | reverse complement strand
ATATATATATATATATATATATATATATATATATATATATATATATTACCGTAGGTGTGGGTATATGTGTGTGTGTGTGTGTATGTGTGTGTGTGTGTGTGCATATGTAGGCATGTACGTGCGTGTATAAAAGTGGGTCTCCATGTTTGTGTAAAAGTAGGTGCATACGTTGTGTTTATGTGTGTGTGTAATATGTGCATGTATATGTGGCTATACGCGTGTGATGCGTGCGTGTGTAATTGAGTGGGAGCGCGTATGTACGCATTTTTGTAAGCTTATTCCCTTATGTTCTCGTTACATTCTATTCACTCAAATATACCAGACGACACACAGACACACACGCAGAAGTACATAAACTTATCATGATATAATACGAGACTCTAAGCTAATCTAATTGATTTGATTTGTTAATCTCCAACTACTGGCATCGGCTATATCCCAAAGTGTAACGCTTTTCTTCAAAATAAAAGACATAAAAATCATTATTTTACCTCTGTATAAGCTAATTAACGTCATTTAATTAATTCTATACACTGAATTTGAAGCTTTTAGTTTCGACAAAATTGTGGCTTTATTGCTACATTAGTAAAGAGCCGCGTAGCAAAGCCAGCTTTAAACGACAGTTGTCTGCCTTAAACAGTTTTAAATATCTCTGTCAATATTACCACTAGAGGTCTCTCTGGTGCTGCATGTAATATATATGTACATACGTTTGTACACTTCACATATTCATAAATACAAACATGCATACATAGGTATAGTTAAATGTATATATGTAAATATGCACACCTGATTTAACATAATGATCTGGGAGAGGGAAAATAAATTATGCAAATCACTAGAAAAAACACATAGGAAACTATTTACTGTCAAGGAAACGTTAGAAAAATATCCAAGATAAAAGAAAATATAAGAAAAGAACACTGTGGTATACCAATGAGGAATCTACTGATACTATAAGCTTATTTTATCTTTAGATTTATACCCATAGTTGTAGCAGCACATGGTTATGTAATTAAGTACCCCAGCATCAGTTTGGAGAAGTTGGATTTCATAAAACTAATTTAGAAAATAAGCGATAAATAAAAGAGTTTTGAATAAATAAATAAAACATATTCCAGGATTTTATTCGCTAACATAAACACATACACTCATGCAGACATGGAAATATGTAAGCAATCCATAGCGTTGAGAATAAAACACACATTAATGATCATACAAGTAAATATATATAAATTAAGTGATATGGGAATTTCGGCGTCCATGGCAGACGATTCTTGTCTGCTAAGATCTCTACGTGTGCTTTTGTGTACCAAGCACTTATGTGAGAGGATTTCTCAAAGCTAATAACACAATATTCGGTGTTCTTACAGGACATCTATGTTAAGTTGGATATAAAGACTGCCTTTCATTATTAACATTGCTTCCATCGCTAATAGTTAAATATGTATAAGTATCTAGTTAATATCTGTTACATTTCAACATGAGTTTTCAATTTGTAAATACCGTATTTGATGGCATGTAAGATGCACAATTCTCAAGAGAATCATCCCGGAACCTTTATGCGAAGCTGGGTCTGCCATAAACTAATTTTGTCCTTAATGCACACTATTCTAGCATAATCTTAATCTAGACAGTCTCTTCAAGATAGCCTGACTCCATAATAATAATAGTTACTTAAACATTATTATAACTACTTACATAACAACGGACCGGCGATGTTCGCTAGTATCCGCCAATTTATTATTATGACGATACATTTTTTCCTGGATTTTCGTTGCCGAAAGTGGGGTGCATCTTTTATGCCCTTATATTCTGTTCTTTCAAATACACCTCTTATCTTTCAGTTCTTTCAGTCATTAGACTGCGGCTATGCTGGAGAACCACCTTGAAAAATTTTAGTCGAACAAATCGATCCCAGTCCTTATTATTTCTTTGTAAAGCCGTTCTATCGGTGTCTTTTGGAGAACTGCTAAGTTACTGGGATGTAAATACACCAATATCAGTTGTCAAGCGGTGATGGGGGACAAATACAGACAGAAAGACACACACATTCACCCCCACCCCCGCGCGAAGTTTCCGTCTACCGTATCCACTTACAAGCCTTTAGTCGGCCCGAGGCTATAGTAGAAGACACTTGCCCAAGCTACCTCGCAGTAGGACTGAACCCGGAACCATGTGGCTGGAAATCAACTTCAAAAATTAGGCTGTTCAATAAAAAAGATAAATCTTTAATAACGCCATTTAATAAGTGACATTTAGGCATTTTTGTATTCGTTTCGTTATCTCGCTATACCCACGTTTAATTTTATAGTTTTTCGGATGGCCTTGCCCTCATTATCAATCCCGCAGAAACGTACATAAAACAGAAGATTGCTATAAGCCCAATGAAACATTGTATGTTAGACGCTGGTACTTTCATTATTGGAGAAACATTTTAACTAAACCAGAAGGACGTACATAAGCATGAGTGTACAGGAAATTGCGTTGATGTGCATACAGATATCTACGCATACACAGACATGTATTTGAATACACAACTTCCTCTCGTATTTTCTCGTGTTTTCTCATAGACTAGCGTCCACATTGCTTATTTGAGTCTGAAGGATTGCTTAGAGGCACATGGTATGATATATAAATCAGCCGATTTATTGTTCCCACAGCGTGAAACTAATAGTAGCTGGTATTTAAATACTGTTTATATTGGTTTCAAATTTTGGCACTCGGCCAGCAATTTTGGGGAGGAGGATAGTCGGTTACATCGACTCCAGTGCTCAACTGGTACTTATGTATCAACAAATTTCTTCCGGAGAGAAAGTGTGTTAGTGTCTGAATGTGTGTGTGTTTGTGTGTGTGAGTGAGTGAGTGAGTGAGAGAGAGAGAGAGAGAGAGAGAGAGAGAGAGAGAGAGAGGGGAGAGATAGAAGGAAAGAGAGAGTGGGAGAGAGTGAGAGAGAGTGAGAGAGAGAGTGAGAGAGAGAGAGTGAGAGAGGAAGAGAGTCGACTCCCAATATATTCGAAAGAATGAAAGATAAAGCTGTTCTCGCCGGGATTGGTACTTAGAGCATATTGAATCGATCCAGAGACTACATACATTTATATACATAAATACATACATATGTACGTACATGCAGTATACATATATTTATATTTTTCCCTAGTTTCAGTCAATAAGCTACGGCCTTGCTGGGGCACTGAGTTGAAGAATTCTAGTCGAACTAATTGACCCCAGCATTTATTTTTTTAAGCTTTGCACTTGTTATTTTATCGGTCACTCATGCCGAACCACTAACGACAGGGACATAAACACACCAATACCGGTTGTCAAGGGGTGAGGGGGCAAACACCGACACAAACACACACACACACACATCAAAATATGCAGCAGGATATGAAGTAGTAATGCAGTACGACCGTTTCAAGCAACTCCATTTAATTGATTACGTCAATTTAAATGCAGTGCTCTCTTCAGCTGCACAAATAGATAAATAGAATTTTAACAAGTTGGACACATTAATATAATTTTTCTCAAATATTTTAACAGAGCAAGAAGACGGAAGAAATTCATGTTGCCGCTATCGTAGCTAAGAATAGACTACACTTCCAAGAATCGCATGAAGCCTATTGGGTCATAGTGTTGTACGGTATTGTAATTCATTTCTAATTCATTTATCTCTTCATCAACTACTAAATCTAAAAATAGAAGGCTATGTTTATTTTGAATCATGAGATTCTTGGAAGTGTAGTCTATTCTTAGCTATAATAGCGACAACATGAATTTTTCCATCTTCTTGCTCTGTTAAGATATTTGTGAGAAATATTATATCAATGTGTCCTACTTGTTAAAATTCTATTTATTTATTTGTGCAGCTGATGTAATGATTGCATTATTCAATTAAATGGAGTTGCTTGAAACGGTCGTACTTGATATCCTGTTGCTTATTATGATTTCATTCACCTTACTTCAAGCTGTACGGATAATACAAGACTGATTTGGTGCTCCAACGTAAGTACCTAATTCAACTGAATCTCAATTATTTCTTTTATACACACACACACACACACACACACACACACACACACACATATATATACCACTGGTTTCTTTCAGTTTCCGTCTAGCAAGTCCACTCACTAGCCTTTGGTCGGCCCGGGGCTACAGTAGAAGATATTTGCCGAGGTGCCATGCATTGGGTCTGAACCCAGAACCATGTTGTTGGGAAGCAAACTTTTTATTACATAGCCACACCTGCGTGTGTGTTGGCACTCCGTCGCTTACGACGTCGAGGGTTCCAGTTGATCCGATCAACGGAACAGCCTGCTCGTGAAATTAACGTGCAAGTGGCTGAGCACTCCACAGACACGTGTACCCTTAACGTAGTTCTCGGGGATATTCAGCGTGACACAGTGTGACCAGGCTGACCCTTTGAATTACAGGCACAACAGAAACAGGAAGTAAGCATGAGAGAAAGTTGTGGTGAAAGAGTACAGCAGGGTTCGCCACCATCCCCTGCTGGAGCCTCGTGGAGCTTTTTGGGTGTTTTCGCTCAATAAACACTCACA
>NC_068990.1:58813288-58819724 GCF_001194135.2 Octopus bimaculoides | reverse complement strand
ACCACTGGGCCATTGCACCTCCACAGACACGCCTGCAGACAATAATAAATAACATACGCGAAATAGTTGTGCTTAAAAAGCTGACCGAAACTACTTAAAAACACTATGCAGCCACTACCACCACCACCACCACCACCACCACCACCTAGAAGCGTATATGTATGGGAAACATACATGAACACAGTTACGTACATAAATACACATGCCTATAGTTAGAGAATCATGCGTATACACATAAATTGACACAGACATATATACATAGAGAAAGAGAGAGATACACATACTCATATACAGACCTATATCCTCCTATAGATATAAACACACCATCTCACACAGATAGTATTTAACGCGTACACGCACAAACAAAGCACACAAACACAGAAAAACCCGCATGCAGTTAGTTAGGTACACATACACACATGTACATATATACCCATACACACGCGCGTGTATTCACACACATACACATAGACACACACGCGCGTGCGCACATACACACATGCGATATCTATGACTCACTGGTCAGTAAACATTGTTTCGAACCCTGCTGTTCCCTACTTTGGATTAACTTCTACTTGACCGACATAGGAGTTGTTTAGTGAGTGTAAATAGAGAGAGAGAAAGAAAAAGGAAGAAGGAGAGAGAGAGAGAGAGAGAGAGAGAGAGAGAGAGAGAGAGAGAGAGAGAGAGAGAGAGAGAGAGAGAGAGAGAGAGAGAGAGAGAGAGAGAGAGAGAGAGAGAAGTAGGAATCCTTAAAAATATGTCCATATTACAGTGACCCAGTTCAGGAAAATGGGGACACTCTGTAAACTAAATGAATGTCTCACATCCGGCTCAGTTAACCCCCCTGTTCTCATTTCCGACCCTGAATTATATATTTTCCAGCTTTCCAACTGCTTTCTTCTATATTTTTCTACTTTGAAGCAATCTCCCCAGTCTTCAGAGACAAAGCAGGGAATAATTAGAAGAAACGTCGAAAGTCGCCGTATTTCTCTCCCAATTATTGAAATGCTGCTACGTAGGAAGAATTTTATTTACGGCCATATTAACTTTTGAACCAATGAACATTTCAGAAAGAAGTTCTGAATATTTTCTGGTTTTAACCTTATAAGAAACTTTAATGACATTTTCTTTTTAACCTTCTTAATTCGTGCAGCTTACTTACATTTCGCTAATTTGTCTTTAACTTGGAATATCTGATTGTAATAGTCGAAAATCTTATATATATAATAAAGTCTGCAATGTTGATACTAGTTTTCAGAGTTTTAAACTTGTTAGTATTATGTAAGCCATCAATATGGACGTTTGTTTCTCGATTCTGGTTCAATATAGAGCTCTGGCTTCATACATTTTCTAAGGTCAAACCTACTTCCACCACTGCAACATCACCTCTAACTTTAACTGTATTGTCTTTAAAAATATGTGTCATATCTAACCCTCAAAAGAGCCAGCATACCAGTTTGGAAAGTAGATAGATTGAATTCAGTTTTGATAAGGCTACAAGCGAGAAAGATAGAATATTGTAGATAAAATTAAGAATACGTGCAAACATAACTAACTCTTCAGTATGAAGCCAGCATGTAAGTGTTGTCAAAATTTTTCCATTGATAAAATAATCAACATTTCTTTCTTTTGTTTCTCTCCAGCCAAACTTTTCCTTCAGTCGCTGCAATTATAAACTAGTATATTTCACAACACATTTATTTTGTTATCACACCAATATTTTATCAGTTCCACCAATATCTATCACATTTTTTCTTCTTTCTTTCTTTTTAGTTTTATCTGACATTCTAATGAATGAGCCTGCTTTTGTTACTAGAATAAAAAGAAAGTAGAAAAAGCGAATCTGAAAAGCCGTGAAGAGTTTGAAGTAAGAAAGCTGAAGAACAGAAGCGATAACTAGGTTGTTTCCGGAATGCTTTGTGATAGTAAGAAATACTTCAGAATCTCCTACTTTATCTTTTACTTCCATTAGATTTTCTTCTCTCATATATCTTTTAACTCAAGTAGTTTCTTCTTTTTTTTTTTTCTCAAGTTTTATCATTTTGTATTGGACGTTTTTATTGAACCTATATTGAAAAACTGTCGGCCGGATGTTTGTCTATCTCTAATTTGTATCTGAATGATTCATAAAGCGAGAAAATTTCTTCCTACGTTGCCGAGCCAGTGGTTAGTCAGGTTAATAATATAGGCCTATTCCTTTATTCTCTGCTTTCTAATATTACCTATGTAAAACAGGGAGTAAATCGAACGCGGTTAGTCAATGAAATATAACTATCAAGTTTCAGTATAGTGGCGGAAGCTACATAGCAAGAGGTAAGCTTCCGGCCAGACACGAGTGTGACACAGTTCAATCTCCGGTTGAAGCAATTTCATTTTACTTACGCTACAACTCTCCCTGGGAAAAGCATGAAATTTTCGACATCCTATTTCCTTCTCTAAAAATATAGCACTTTTGTGTCAAGTGAAAGAGAAACCAGCATTATGGTTAAACCTTGCTCAAGAGATATAAACTACAGTCAAGCGCAGACTGCATCTCGATTTCTCTTCCACTTTGGAGCTAATTATACAGATGATACTCTTGTGGGGAAAAGAACGAATGTTTTGCAATCGCACTCATCTCTGCTATAAAGTAGAAACTTCATGATTCGATTATGTAACCAATAATAATAATTATTATCTTTCGTGCAAAAGTATACACAATACAAAATCATGCTTACTGTTCAAAGGTGAAATTAATGGGTTTATCGCGAGGAAGAGCTTAAACTAAATGTTTTGGAGAACAGGGTTATTTTTTCATAAAATATTCTCCAAGAAGGGTTCTGTCCAAATTCTTAGACATTCTTCTTCCACACTTCAAAACTATTTACTCTATCTTTGAACTGTTTATATTCATTAATTACTGATGAAGATCATAATTAGTTTATCTCATCTTCTACTGTTTTCTTTAAATACGTTCAGTATTTAATTTTCTCTATCGATATTCTAATTTCACATTTTGCCGCAGTTCAAAAATTCTTAATGTTTTCAAGGCTGATAAAATAAATATCTGCAATATCGGTGCAGGCGTAGCTGTGCGGTAAGAAGCTTGCTTCCCATTCACATTGTTCCGGGTTCAATCCCATTGTGTGACACTTTGGGCAAGTGTCTTCTACTGAAACCTCAGGTCGATCAAATCCTTGTGGATGGATTTGGTAGACGGAAACTGAAAGAAGCTCGTCGTGCGTGTGTGTGTGTGTCTGTATATATATATATATATATATATATTTATGTATATATGTGTGTGTGTGTCTTCGTGTGTATCCCCACCGCTTAACAACCGGTGTTGGTGTGCTTACATATCTCTTGACGTAGCAGTTCGGTAATAGATAGTGATAGAATAAGTACCAAGCTTAAAAAAAAAAATACACTTAGATCGATTCAATGAATTTAGGAACTTATTCCATAATACATTAACTCTATGTTCAGTCAAAATAAAAAAAAAATATTTTACATTCAAAGATACTGTCGTGGCAATATTTTCTCTTGTTTCTCTACCTTCTTAATGCAAAATATACTGTTCTGTATGTTATACCTTCAAGTTCGATGAAATCAGTATTAATCATTGACTTCGTCCGATGATAATCGACTAAATTCCAATTAATAGCCAGTTGCCAATGTAAGAAAAAAAATAACTATTATTATTTTCTATCAATTGTAAAAAAGCAAAATAAACTGGAAATTTATCTACCTGTAATATATAGTCTTTATTCTTTTACTTGTTTCAGTCACTTGACTGCGGCTATGCTGGAGCGCCGCCTTTAGTCGAACAAATCGACCCCAGGACTTATTCTTTGTAAGCCTAGTACTTATTCTATCGGTTCTTTTGCCGAACCACTAGGTTACGGGGACATTAACACATCAACATCGGTTGCCAAGCGATGGTGGGGAGACAAACACAAACACACACACATACGACAGGCTTCTTTCAGTTTTCGTCTACCAAATCTACTTACAAGGGTTTGGTCGGCCCGAGGCTATAGTAGAAGACACTTGCCCAAGGTGCCACGCAGTGGGACTGAACCCGGAACCATGTAGTTCGGAAGCAAGCTTCTTACCACACAGCCACTCCTGCGCCGCCACACAGCCACTCCTGCGTCTCCACACAGCCACTCCTGTGCCTATCAAAGTTTTTAAAAATTCGCTAGTCAGACATTCATAAATTCGTTTTAATCTGTTCTTAGATGTTAAACGAAGGCGCATGGTCTAATGGTTTGGGCTGTTGCACTTGTGGTTATAGTTTCGATTCTCGGTCCGATTGGTGCGTTGTGTTCTTTGAACGAAACACTTCATTTAACGTTGTTCTGGCCCACTCGGCTATAAATAAGTAGACCCGCGATTAAAAGACTGGCGTCCGTTTAGAGGGTTATATTGTGATCTCGTACACTTATACGTCATGGAAGCAGAGCACCCGGCCGTATGAAACGTTGGACTCGAGAAAGTTATGTCCAGGAGGCTTAACTCCTTTTCTTATATATGTTAAACACATTTCTTAGTTTCAGTTCAATTTTTTCAGCATTTATTTTATTGAAATTCAAAACTATATCCATACCTGTAAGTGAGCATAGTTAGCGTGTAAATCAACGGTTTTCAACCTTGACCCCCCCAGGGCCACATGTGGCCGTCAAGCATCCTTTCGGCGGCTCCCTACAGTCTTCCCTCTATAATATTTAACCTTTTCTTTAACTGACTTCTGTTTTACTTCTTTTGATGCAGCCCCCTAAAAAAATCCGGGTTTTGGATCTGGTCCAGATATCAAAATGGTTCCAGAACCACTGGTGTAAGTATTCCAACTGGGTACGAAGAGAATTTCTTTATAGAAGGAATTATAGTCAGTAACTCGACGTCAGTGTGTTAAAGGTGCATATTTTGTCATCAACCAGGGAGAATAGGCGCATTGTCGGCAACAAAGTTTTCAGCTAAGAGTGTAAAGGGAGTTATTCTAATTGGTGTTAGGTATTTCATCCAACGCCCTCTTGTTTCATTCTCGATAGCGTTAAATAATGTTTCAGTTTGGTATTGTTAAAATATTGTAAAAAAACAAAAATGAAAACTGAAAATATTGGTTTCAAATTTTGGTACAAGGCCAGCAATTTCGGGATAGGGGCAAGTCGATTTCATTGACCTCAGGACTCAATTGATACTTATTTTATTGACCCTGGAGGGATGAAAAATAAAGTTGACCCCGGCGAAATTTGAACTCAGAATATAAAGGCGGATGAAATGGCGCTAAGCATTTTCTCCTGCACGATAACGATTCTGCCAACTAATCGCCTTAAAAACAGTGAAAATATTGCTTTCAAGTTTCAGCACAAAGCCTACAATTACGGAGGAAGGCTAAGTCGATTTCATCGACCCCAGGACTCAATTAGTACTTATTTTATCGACCCTGAAAGGAATGGAAAGCAAAGTCGAACCCGGCGTATTTTGAACCCAGAACGTAAAGACGGACGAAATACCGCCAATCATTTTGCCCGGCATGCTAACAATTCTACCAGCTCACCGCCTTAACAACAATGAAAATATTGCAAAATGCTCCACTAACTGAGGCGAGAGTAAAGAATTCATTTTCATGTAGTGATAAGGTCAAACCAGTCCGTCAGAATACATCCATGTTCATATTATTGAAGAGAGACGAACACTTGGTACACGGGGCGCAAATAATGAGCAACGGCTCCTGCCGGGAATCGAAATTAGAAATTCCTCACCACTCTATGGTGTACGAAAATTATAATCTATATTTGACATAAATAAAACAATGTCAACTCGAAAATATTTCACATTAACATTCAATGTAAAGACATTCAATTGGCTAGGGGTTCGTTCCCTGTCATAGGCAGAATGCTCATTGGGATTGTACAAATAAAAATTAGCTTGCTTCAGAGATCTTGTTAGGGGATCCTCGAGGCAATCGGTGTATTGTCCATGTTGTATTACTTTTAGCGCCTTTGTGTAAAATCCTTTAGCTGGTTCTACTTGTTGTTACTTTATCTAACAGTCATCGTTTTCCTTTCCTTCACCAATATCCAAGCCGGTTAAAGGAAACTGACAAGACAAACAAAAGCGAATATCGGGGAAATTCAGTCGGAGAAACACACACGCACATACGGAGACTGCTCCAGATTGGTAATTACTAATGTGCAAATGGAAACTCCATCATTCTACCAATAAAAACATGAAATAAATGAAACTATAACATACACGGTAGCCAAAGACTTTATTGGTAAAACTGAAATGCCGGGAGCAAATTCACCATTCTCTACAAAAATACATCTCTTTATAGAAAAAGTTGCATTTTCTTTAGAACTAGATTCAGTTTCAATAATACAAGACTGGGATGGAAAGAAAATCGCAGGAAGTAAATCGAATATTGTTTTCTTGATAAAAATAAGAAAAA
>NC_068990.1:58810855-58812913 GCF_001194135.2 Octopus bimaculoides | reverse complement strand
GAATTACTTAAAAGAAATGATATATTATTAGAAATCCGAGTAAAAGCTTTGAATTTTCTGGAGTTATCGAAAGTAGAATTTGAAACTGTTCGACATTTATTAAAAATTTGGTGACATTGTTATTTAAAAGAGAGAAAATACAAAATATCTTTATCTATCTATCTATCTATCTATCTATCAATCTGCCTGTCTGCCTGTCTGCCTGTCTGTCTGTCTGTCTGCCTGTCTGTCTGTCTGTCTGTCTGTATACCTACCTATCTATCTATCTATCTATCTATCTATCTATCTATCTATCTATCTATCTATCTGTCTGTCTGTCTGTCTGTCTGTCTGATTGTCTAATCTACTTATTGAGTGTGAGAAAATAACAGTAGCTGCAAAGAACGAGGAATGGAGAGAGTGAGATAAATATATATATATAGAGAGAGAGGTGAGTGGGCTGTAAGAAAGAACAGAGAAAGGAGTCATGAAAAGAAAAAAAGTGAGGAAGAGAAGGAACGAGCAAAGGAAAATATGTACTTTCAGTTTTCTATCATTCGATATTGATATATCTCGAGGCAAGTATTCGCAGGAGAAAAAGTATTTTAATTAAGACGAGTTTTACTATTCTTTAGGGAAACGGCCAACGTATTTCTGTGAGACATGATTCGCGCAGGAGTGTAAGCTGAAAACTTGGTAAATAGACTCTGGTTGAATCGTAGAAACTAGTGATATCGCTGGTGAGAAAGTGAAAGTTGAAAGTTCGTTCGTTTGGTGGTAGCATAGCTAGACGTTTGGAAATGAAGGACTCTTGCTATTATAATTTTTTTTGCTTGTTACATCTTGTATATTCTACTTGTTTCAGTCATTGGACTGCAGCCATGCTGTGACACCTCTCTGAAGCGGTTTAGTCAAACAAATAGACGCCAGTACTTACTATTTTTCCTAAACCTTGTACATATTCCTAATGGTCTTTTTTTTGCCGAAACTTTAAGTTATGAGGACGTAAGCAAACCGATACCGATTGACAAACGATGATGAGGAACAAATACAACACGAACAGAAAGACACATTCACATAAATCCCTACCTACGCGCAGTTATTCATTTGTGGTGCACCCTGGGTGATTTTTCTGTTTTTGGAACCAAACATTATACATTTTCATCTCCATCTATTTTGACAGATTATATATACAATCCGTTTTCTCATTTCATTCTTTCTTTTTCTTCACCCGATATAATACCACATCTACACATAGCATTTATAATACAGCCATGTAATAAGGTGGCGAGCTAGCAGAAACGTTAGCACGCCAGGCGAAATGCTTAGCGGTATTTCGTCTGCCGCTACGTTCTGAGATCATATTCCGCCGTGGTCGACTTTGCCTTTCATCCTTTCAGGGTCGATTAGATAAATACCAGTTACGCACTAGGGTCGATATAATCAACTTAATCCGTTTGTCTGTCCTTGTTTGTCCTCTCTGTGTGTAGCCCCTAATGGGCAGTAAAGAAATTAAAAAAACGTTAGCATGCCGGGCGAAATGCTTAACGGTATTTCGTCTGTCTTTACGTTCTGAGTTCAAATTCCGCTGAGCTCAACTTTGCTTTCATCCTTTCGGGGTCAACAAATTAAGCACCAGTTGCGTACTGGGTCGATCTAATCGACTGGCCCCATTCCCCAAAATTTCGAGCCTTGTGCCTAGTGTAGAAAAGAATACATTCGTGTAATGTTTCCTATTTGTTGCTCTTGTGACCAATTAAGTACCGAATATTGTTGCTGTTATAATTTGATAGACAATTATAAGATTATTATCTTCAAATCAGCTTTATTACTTTTGCACTGTATCTTGTACAATAGGTTTGGGAAAAAATTTTCGAGCAGTTGGACACACACACACACACACACACACACACACACACACACACATATAACAGACGAAGGAAAAAACGATTCCTTCAAAGAGGTGTAAAACATCTAATTCACTGGATGGGCCAGCTATGATAACTCATAATTTTATGTCTCCTGGTGTTGGTGTATGTATGTATGTATGTGGTGAGTTGTTGATGGCTTCATTGATGG
>NC_068990.1:58809701-58810845 GCF_001194135.2 Octopus bimaculoides | reverse complement strand
TGATGGCTTCATTGATGGTTGAGCTTTTGTGGATTTTGGGGAGGCCATAGAAAAGGCTGGGTTTATATTTGAAATTTGTTAGGATATCTACTTCTTTTTTTGTGAGGTCTTTCCCGTGGGTATGTATTAGTGAGGAGAGGCTTTTCATTATTTTTTTTTGTGATTGTAGTTGTTGATTTCTTCATAATACTCATTGTTGACTAAATTTCTGTAGTAGGACGTGTCCAAAGTTACCACTGCGCTGCCTTTGTCCGCTTCTTTGATTGCAATTTCTTAATTGTTTTGTCGTTCATTAATTTCTTTCCATTGGATTTTGTTGAGGTTTGGGATGGTTTTTTATTTGTGCAGGGGGTGACTGGGAAAGTTTTCGATGTGTTTGCAAAATTCATCAAGGTTTTTGTTTCTTTCTTTTGTTTCGCTTTTGTTCTTGACTAGTGATTCATCCTGATCATCAAAGTCTGTCAATGCCTCTGCAAGTCTTAATTTCCTGCAGAACTCCGAGACACTGTCTTTAATTTCACTTTGATTGACTCTGCAGGGTGTCGGTGTGAATTTGAGTCCTTGGGAGAGGATGTCTATCTCAATGTCGGATAAGGATAAATTTGTTATTCTTCTCCCAGCGTAGGAGGGAAGTTCTTTCCTCTTTTTCACAAGTTTCTTTCCAGGGTTTAACAATGTTTTCAGGTGAGTGTTCGTCTATGTATTTGTTTATTTCCTGGAGCATTTCTTCGTCGATGTTTTTGTATTTTTCTTCATTGTCTGAGGCTCTTAGCTTTAATAGCTCAATTTCTGAAGTAAAATGGATGAGTGCATGTTTTTCCCTAATTTTTGTTTGTTCGGCAGGTTCATTTGGAATTGTTTTGATTTTGAATTTCTGTGGAAGTATTATAGGGATTGAATTTTTACAACGGTCAGAGATTTCTGCTTTGTTTTAATTTTTAATCATCAGCGTGTGACAACTACTGGTTGGCGATGGGAAGTGGTTCCAATTGTAAATATATATATATATATATATACTTTTTCCAGTGACGAAAAGTCACTGATCTTGAAAAAGTGGAAACAAGCAATAATAAATCTCTGAACGAAGTATAAACGTTTAGGTGGCAAATATACTTCGGGATGTCGTGCAGCTACTGTTTATATC
>NC_068990.1:58804271-58806666 GCF_001194135.2 Octopus bimaculoides | reverse complement strand
ATATATATAAATATATGTATATTATATATATATATATGTGTGTGTGTATTATATATATATATATATATATAAATATATGTATATTATATATATATATATGTGTGTGTGTATTATATATATATATATAAATATATGTATATTATATATATATATATATGTGTGTGTGTATTATATATATATATATATATACATATATGTGTGTGTGTATTATATATATATATATATATATATATATATATATATATATATATATATATACATATACGTGAGTGTGTATATATATCTACATATTCATAAGCATGTATATATTTGCATCTATATCTGAATGTATATCTGTATATATGAAGATATATATGTATATAATATTCATATATATATATAATTATATGCGTTTACTTATGCATCTTTGAGTACATATATTATGTACACATACATACACACACAAACAAACATATAAGAACATATTCTCACAAGTAAACCCACACCTACACTGACAGTTACACACACATACGTGCTAACATACATCAACATATACAACCAGGCTTTCATACGCGCCACCACCTGCTGTGACCATCTCAACAACGAATACATCATCTCCCTACGGTGCTGCAGGCTGGTAAAAAATTGACAAAGCTTTTGTTGAAAATAAGTTCGAGATTTACCTTGTCTTAATGTAGTTTAATAGCATCTCTTTCACTGTTTTAGTGATATTGGAGACACGATAACAGCTTGTTTATTGCACGCTGCACTACGTACGCATATAACATCTGAACCTACTCACACACACACACACACACACACACACACACACACACACACACACACACAAACATACACTCACATAAACACACGCGCGCACATATACACGCAGAGGCGCGCTCTCTCACACAGACGCACACGTTCTTATATAAACGCAAGTACAAAGGCATGTATACATACATACATCTCCTCCACATATATATCTTCATATATATATATGTTAATGTATATATATATATTTATGTATCGGTAAACATATATTAATACTTAAACATTAGTATGTGTGTATGCGTATGTGTGTATATATACATACATACATATATAAACATTCACACACACACATATATTCTCTTATATACATTCATATACGCCTCACCCATATACATGCGTACACACGCACACACACGCACACACACACACACACACACACACACACATATATATATATATGTATGTATATATATATGTAAATATGGGTTTGATGCGTATATGAATGTATATAAGACAATATATCTGTGTGTGTGTGCGTATATATATATATATATATATATATATATATATATATATATACACACAGATACATTCTCTTATATACATTCATATACGCATCACACCCATATGCACACATACGTACATACACACACACACACAACACACACACACGTGTGTGTGTGTGTACAGCAATATCTGCTCTATAACTGTGGGCATCTAACATTTATTTGAAACAATGCTAATAATGTTAAAATATATTTTCGCTAAATTTTTTTCCTGTGTTTTCTACAAGCGTCTTCGTGGAAATGGTGATATATTTCTTTCTTGTTTTGTTATCTTGTTCCGTTCCATTTCCTTTATATATGAGTTTTTTTTTTTTTTCCCTGTGTAACGTTCTCGTTGTGTTATCACTAAAATGGACAACCATTTTCTCACTGATACAGCCGCCATGTTGATCTTGGCTGAAATAAGCTCTATCATTAGTGATTCCTTTTTCAGTTAATGTTCCTTTTATGGCTCACAGCTGTATTTTTGGCACTTAGCTGTTTGTTACTAATGATAAACAAGTTGTTGTTTGTATAGTTGTTATTGTTTCTGCTGTTGTTAGTGGCGGCGCCGAAGAAAGTGGTATTAATAAGTGAAGATATCTCTAATATTATTATTATGAAAATAGCTGATGCTGGTTGTATTGGTGATAGTTTTGATAAGTTAGATAGGATAGTGACTGCATTGTAAATCCACTGTGTTTGGTTTCGTAAATATATATAAGCATATTGCAATCTATTTGTAGAATTTAGCATGCACCTGTATGCATTTCATGTTCAAAATAATAATAATAATAATAATAATAATAATAATAATCACCATTATTATTATTATTATTATTATTATTATTATTATTATTATTATTATTATTATTTTATGTTTGACTTTTGTTTTGCATTTGTACAAGTTGGATCCAAGTCTCACCCAGAGACCTCAAGAGACAACAAGTTAGAAGTTCATGTAGGTGTTATGCCTAGGGTACCATATATTTGGATTTGTACAGTTTTGTTCAAGTGAATGTTTAAGAAACCATAAGAAAATTGTGTTTGCTTTAAAATTTGAGATCACATAGACAGTATTTTACATTATTATTATTATT
>NC_068990.1:58797983-58800296 GCF_001194135.2 Octopus bimaculoides | reverse complement strand
GTAAGTGGTCCTTTATAATCCGGTCTATGACCATTGCGGTAGCCCATCTTTTATACCAAGACAAAACAATGTACCTGATAACACTTCCAATCAATTAAGATCAGAAGCCATGAAAGCCACTGCCTGGTACTGCATCCGGGCAATTATTATTATTGTTGTTCTTGTTGTTATTATTATTATTATTATTATTATTATTATTATTATTATTATTATTATTATTATTATTATTATTATTATTATTATTTATTATTTTTTTTATCACGTGCTTTCACTGCACTACCGAATGCAGCTCTGTGTGCCTTGGGTATGTGCTGTGGTTTGTTGTGAAGCTCTTATTTTTACTGTTTTGAAAGTGTTTTATGTAGGATGTGGGCGGTGCTTAGTAGTGCTATTTTCTCTATGTTATATATACATGCTAATCCTGTTTTTTATGTATTTGTATGAATACTTTTTTTATCATACCTAATGCGCCTACTATGATAGGAAATTGTTTCTGTTTTTTAACTCTAAATTCGAGTTGCCTCTATTTGCATGTCTTTGTATTTTGAAAGTTTCTCTGTTTCTTTTAGAGAAACATTGTCATCTGTTGGTATTGATACATCTATTAGAAAGCAATTTTTACTTGGTGATCTCTGATAGCTATATCCGGTGTTTTGGCCTTAATTTCTCTAGCTGTGTGTATTGGCATATACCAGTGTATGGTTGCTTTCTCATTTTCTGTGATATTTTCATTATATGTTTTTGGTAATTTCTGGTGAGAAAGCTTTGATCTTGTGCTGCAGTTTAAAATCCTTCAGTCTCTGCTTTGAGTCCTGAGCTTCTCAGCCATTGCTGGGATTTTACTTTGCCTAATTCTTTTCTGTTTAGTTTAACCAAGTATTTGTCATGAAGGGGCTTTTCTTGCCATCGTTTTATCACGATCCGTTGCTGTTCCAGTTTTAGTTTGGATTTCAGTTGTTTTACAGCTTTTTTTGTTTCTTCTTTTTCTTCATAGTTGTTAGGTACTATGACTTCTTTTTTGTATTTGTCAGCTTCCTTAAAGACGGAAAACAATTTCTTGTCGTGTTCGTTTTTTGTGTAGCTATTTGTGTTAGTTTTCCTTGCTTCTGAAGTAGGTATTTCTGTAGTCCTATGGTGGTTATTCTGTAATAGTTTTCTAGCTGTATAAGGCCTCTACCACCTTCGATACGTTGTATATACAGCCTTTCTATTTCAGATTTTGGGTGGTACATCCTAAATCCTGTCATCATTTTTCTTCTTTTCCTGTTTATTTTGATTAGTTCATTTACAGTCCAGTTAAGAATAGTATAGCTGTAACTGGAAAGGCTAAAGTGTTGATACCTATTATCTTGTTTGCATTGAGCTGTGTTCGAGTATTAATCTAACTCGTCTATAGCATTCTTTTCTTATCTTTTCTTTCATTTGTATGTGTTATATCGTGTCTAGTTCATTGATTCCTAAGTATTTGTATGTCTGGCTTTGGTCTAATTCTCTTGTTTCATCTGCTTTATCTCGTGTGATGTTGCTACTCTTAACTAGTTTTCCGCCTTTCAAGGTTGCTTTGGCACATATTTCTAAGCCAAACTTCATGTTTATTTCTTTGGTAAATCTATGTACTATCTGTAGTAATGTTTCCAACTGTTTATCATTTGTAGCGTACAGTTATAGATCATCCATATATAAGAGGTGGCTGATTGTTTTGTCGTAACAGTTGCATCCACATCCAGTTCTGTTTAGCATGTCAGATAAAGGTGTCAGTGCCAAGCAGAAAAGGAGTGAAGAGAGCGTGTCTCCCTGGAATATCCCCTTCTAATAGCGATGCTTTGGTTATTATTATTATTATTATTATTATTATTATTGTTCAGTAGTTTTATTTTTATAACGTGCTTTCACTTCACTACCGAGCGCAGCTCTGTGCGCCTTGGGTATGTGCTATGGTTTGCCGTGGTACGCTTATGTTTACTGTAATTATTATTATTATTATTATTATTATTATTATTATTATTATTATTATTATTATTATTATTATTATTATATTTTAAAAAGGATTGACGTAACTCTTCACGAAGGTAAATAGTCAAGACGAAGAGTGCGATTCGCTTGTATAAATGTTTTATTCGTTGAACAATATTTCGACAGTACGTCTGTCCTTCTCAAGTTCAAAGCAAAAGGTGATTAAAAATTCAAAATTTCAGAAAACTAAACGTAAACTATGAATGAGAGTAACCAGCGTCCATACGTTGATTTATTATTATTATTATTATTATTATTATTATTATTATTATTATTATTATTATTATTATTATTATTATT
>NC_068990.1:58794038-58796127 GCF_001194135.2 Octopus bimaculoides | reverse complement strand
AAAAGGTCACAGAAAACGAGAAACCAACCATACTCTAGGATATGCCAATACACACAGATAGAGAAATTAAGGCAAATAGACCAGATATAGTTGTCAAAGATCATGAAGAAAAAAATGCTTTCTAATTGATATATCAATACCAGCAGATGACAACGTTTCTCTAAAAGAAAACAATTCCGATCATAGTAGGTGCCTTAGGTATAATAAAAAAAATTTCAGACAAATACATAACAAAAACACCAGGACTTACAAATATATATAACATACAGAAAATTGCACTACTGGGTACTGCACACATTCTACGCAAAACACTTTCAATACAGTAAACATAAGAGCACCACAGCAAACCACAGCACATACCCAAGGCGCACAACAAAAAATTATTATTATTATCAGTCAACTTCTCCTTATTGAAGTCTATCAAATATAGAGCCAATAAATTACTGAGGCAGTTTAAACTGATGTAATTGCATCCTAGACGTGTGACGTCATTGTGTATCTTTTATCCTTTACTTATTTCGGTCATTAGACTGCGGCCATACTGAAGCACTGCCTTGAAGAATTTTAGTCGAACGAATCGGCCCCGGTACTTATTCTATCTAAAGCCTCGTACATATTTTATCGGTCTCTTTTACCGAACCGTTAGTCTACGGAGACGTAAACACAACACCACCGGTTGTTAAGCGCTGGTGGAGGACAAATACAGATGTAAATCAAGACACACACACGCACATAACACATATAGGACGGGCTTCTTTCAGTTTCCGTCAACCAAATCCACTCACAAGGCTCTGGTCGGCCCGACGCTACAGCAGAAGACACCTGGTCAAGGTTCCACGCAGTGAAACTGAACCCGGAACGATGTGATTCGGAAGCAAACTTCTTATCCCATAGCTACGCCTGTATGCTAGAAAAAAACATTATGATTATAATAGCAGACACTGTAATAAAACAGTCAGTACTCGCCTATCGAACCACCAACATTGTTTCGACTCTCAGCCGAAATTTTATTGCTTCGTTTATATCGGTAACGTCACTGCAAAGATATAAACGTCAGGTGCTGCCTTTTCTTTTTCGTCATAACAAATTAAACTTATGTTTGAGATTGTAAGCGTTTTTGAAAGTTTATGTTAATTTTATACATATCTCACGTTTTATATTCTGTTTATCCTGTTCCCACTTCTGACAAGTGTTATAGCATGCGGAAATTTTTTCCAGTTTTTCCTGTCGTTCAAGCGTTTGAAAGATGCCACACCCTCTTGGATATGATCCTAGCCTATCGCAAGTTTAAACCAATTCGGACTCAGCATTAAACTAGCAAAATATTCATCCAACGGAAATTATTTGTAGCTAAGCAAACAAAATTATGTCGTTATTCTTTTATTGGTTTCTGTCATTGAACTGCTGTCTTTGAGCATTTGAAGGGTTTTAGTGCCCATAACAATCCCAGAATTTTGGCCGTAATTACTTACCTTCCTTTGATGGGAAAAAGACAAAATTTGCCTGGCCGTAAGAAGATCTAACCGAGACGGAACCAAATACCACAAATTCATTTTAGTTCAATACTTCATTATATATATATGTATAAATAAATGCGCCCTTTTAAAGCCTAACCAGGCTCATGGGCCCGGTTAGGCTTTAAATTTAGAAATAGCAGTCAAAGAACTACTGATTCTAAACTACAAATTTTTCTCTAAACGGATGGCGATATTTATGGCACACTAAATTTTCAGTATGTTGGAGAAGCAACTCAATGCTATATTTATGATGATAAATGGTTTTACCGATAAAGGTTTTTTCATACTGAACTACTTGGCAAAATTATTAATTATTAATCCTATTATTAATTGACGATTCCCTACCCTTATTCTTGTATATTTTATATTTGATACCTCTAAGTGAGATGGTTAAACCGTAATCCCTCCACACGGGACTTTTTTTCATACGGGACTATTTGTGACGCACATGGAATAGATTTCTTTGAGGTGAGATGCCTGAACTCACTAGCCGATGAATTCGTAAGTGCCTTTCTTATCGTTGATTTTTGGTGTCGCATGGCCAAAAATTACCGTGAAATTTTTAGAGACAC
>NC_068990.1:58783259-58789445 GCF_001194135.2 Octopus bimaculoides | reverse complement strand
ATATATATATATATATATATATACATATATACATTAATATCGAACAATGAAAATATTGGATTAAAAACCCTTTGTATAGAGAAAGTCGAAGTCTGTCTATTGGGAGTAGTATTTACATCTGTAAACGCGGCAGGCGTTCTCTTATAACGTTTTAAACTTAAATATACTGTGCATTCATGAATATTGTTTTTTATTGAAAGTAGCTGCTAGCGGAGAGTAAACGAAGGATCGGCTGTGTTAGTTTCAATCCTTATTCAGAGTTCATCAGTATTTATCTGCCCATCTTTATAAGATGCAGTAATGCCACAGACGCTATTCCTGCTGCTGCCGCCACTACCCCATTACGGCTGCTATTCGTATTGGCGGGTGTTTATGGTAGTGTAGTGGAATGGTAATATATTGTAGTCGTTAATATTACTGTTATCATCACCATCGACACGTTATCCATGGTTTTTGTCGACTTTATTGACTTCATTGTCGCTTTCGTTATTGAGCTGTTTTTGTTTGTGTTAGTATTAATGGTAAAATGATTGGGATATTACAAGAGATAAGTAAGGGGCGGGGGTATAATACGGGTAGATGATGCTCGGAACCAACCGATGTGATATTTATTAGGATGCTGAGGTTTACAGCGATAGTGATGGCGGAAACAATGTTGATGGCGATTGTGATGATGATAGCAGTGATTGTGAAAGTAGCCATGGTGATAATGATGATGGTGAAAAGGACGGTATGAGTGTGATGATGCTGGTGCCAAAGCTTATGATAATGGTGATAATGATGGAGATGATGGTGATGTTAGTGATGGCGATGATGGTGGTGATGAAGATGATTGGAAGGATGGTAATGACAGCAATGATGATATGGACGGTAGTGGTGATAACTGCAATGATGGTGGTGACATGGTGATGATGATGATGGTGGTGGTGGTAGTCATTATGTTGAGAATTTTGATGGTGAAAGTTTTGATGATAGTGGTGATGTTATTGTCACGAGGATGATGAAATTGGAGATGATGGTGAATGTGATGCAGCTGCTGATAATGATGATGATGATGATGATGATGATGATGATGATGAGAATGGTGGCGTTAGTAATGGAAGTGATTGTGTTGATGCTGCTGGTGATGTTGATGATAATGTTGGTGAGGGTAAGAATGGTTATTGTGGTGCCGTGGGAAATGATGATGATGACGATTTTGATGATAACGGTGATGATCATGGACGATGACGATAATGATGATGGTTAGGTTGGTGGTCGTGTTGATGACTTTAATATATATGGAAATGGCAATGGAAGTGATGGTTTATGGATAAACGGAGAATGATGGAGGTGGTGCTGATGATGATCATGATGATAGTGATGCTGATGGTGGTGGGTGTGGCGGAATTAGGAGTGATAATGTCGATGATGCTGATGATAATGACGATGGTAAAAATGGTGATGGTGGTGCCGGAAGTAATGATGATGATGTCGACAACGACGACGATGAAGATGACGATAATAGTGATGATGATGATGATGACAGCGACTACGACGACGACGACGATGATGATGATGATGATGATGATGATGGTGAAATGGTGTCGGTGGTGCCGGTAGCAACGATGGTGATGACAACGACGATAGAGAAGATGAGAATAATGATGATGATGATGGTGAGGCTGATGGTTTTGTTGATGACCTTATAGAGAGACGACGATGGAAGCGATAATGGTGATAGTGGAGATGTGGCTGAGATAGGGTAAATGAGTGAATGGCAGTGAGTGAAAAGTACTTGTAATAACTGATGTTGTTGTTGTTGCTGCTGCTGTAGATGTTTAGCCCAAGGTCACCCCTGTTCAAGTAGATTTATTAACAAGATCAGAGGCATTCTATCTACGACAAAAATCCTATCATATTTCCAGACACAGAGTATCGAATACTATATTATCGAATGTAGTCTTCCCTCTTCTTTTTTTGTCAAGATAGCAGGGTGTGATTTGGGGGTAGTAACTGACGTAGATGTTAGTGGTAGTGGTGGTGGAAGTTTGTGAGAAAAATACTGCAAGTAGTAGTAGTAGTAGTAGTAGTAGTAGTAGTAGTAGTAGTAGTGGTGGTGGTGGTAGCAGCAGTAGTCGTAATAGCAGTAGTCGTAGTAGTAGGGTGATATCGGCTGTGATAGTGGTTGTAGCGGTGGTGATAAGTTGATGTGTTAATGTTCTCTGTGACGTAACACCTCAGGTAGTGTGAAGGTGATTTGTGTTCTTCTGTCTAGTGGTTACGACGGTGGCTGTTGTGATGGTGACCTCAAGGTTACTTCACGCAATTGATAATAGTGCTGCCACCGCAATTGTTGTTGCTGTTGTGGCTGTTGTTGCAGACGGTGATGTTGCTGTTGATGTTGTTGTTGTTGTTGATTATGATGGTGATGCGGTAGTATTGATGATTATAGTGCTGCGGCTATTAGCAATGTAAGAGGCACAACTTGTCAGTAGTAGCAATAAGCAGTAATTTTCTGCTGTGAAGCACAGTGACAGTATTTAGAGGGGCATTGGATTTAGATATATTAGAGATTATAAGACATTTACTTCATCGCCAACATAAAGTGACTCATTTGATAATTGTGGTCAAAGACTGATCTACGCAGACAGCCAGATGACAAGAGGAAGTGAACAGGATCTATCAAAACTTTTACCATTTCATACCTTAGAAATTAGAAAGGCATCATCAATTCAGATATAATTTCTTCTTCCTTCACCCAACCCATCACCTCTCATCTTTACTTTGTCTTTCTCTCTCTTTCTTTCTCTGTCTTTCTTTTCTTTCTCTCTGTCTCTTTCTCTCTTGTGTCATTCTGTCGAATAGTCTGCACGATTCTTAGTGCACCGCGATTTCAGCTCCTGGGAAAATGTCTGCAAGTGAGAAGCTCATGTCTTAGAATCGAATTAAGCAAAAAGACGTAAGAAGTTTCCTTTATCTTCTGCAAAGAATTAATACATTGTTAGTGTGCTTTTGTATTAGGTGTTAGTCAAATGCAGTGGTCAGGTATTTGACGGCAAAATGTCGTCAGCAAAACGGAAATATGGATGAGTCATAAAGACACCCTTCCCTACCCACGTTTGCATGCGTAATGTCTGGCATGGCAATAGCCATTACTGACGCAGTTAGAACCAGGGAAATTTTCCGTTTCAGCTTCAAGGACTAAGTAGAGGCGAGGGAGGGGTTAGACTAACGAAACTTCCAAGAAAACGAATGATTTCAGAAATACAAGCGAAGATATGATTATGACTAGTGCTATATTCTCTCTATCTCTCTATTCCACCAATCCAATAGCATTCACCCGCCATCTTTCCTGCCCCCGGGGCATAATAAAATTATACTATCAAACAAGAACAAAGTTTGAAGTGACTTAAAGAAGTGTTTGTCCAAGGATAAATTTTATGATTTGCTCAACACCATGAAAGACAATAGGCACAGCATACAGAACAATTGAAAATCAGGTAATAATTGTGTCGAGTGCTGCATAGTTTGAAAATATCATTAAAACAAGGTCCTCTCTGGTCAATATCATTTCATTCCTCTATGGCCTTCTAATCAAACCGAGTGCTTATAATCCTATTATTTTCTTCTGTATCACAATTTTCTGCTAGAGAAGACAGGAAATTATCACCATTCACAACCTACACACCTCTATTTCTCCTATATCTCAATATAGCTAAATGGCAATGTTTTACTCATCTTCTTGATACAAAGCGATCGGTAGAGAAATATATATTTTCTAATTTCCATATTCTTCATCCAAATATAGCAGGTTACCACTAAGATCAGCTCCCCTTACTTGCTGAATTACACAGGATGTAATTTACTACGTTATTCTTCCCAATAATATTATTTTAATAGCGCTGGATATTCTAATAATAATAATAATAATAATAATAATAATAATAATAATAATAATAATAATAATAATAATAATAATGCTTTATTACATTTTAAGTTATAATAATAATAATGATAATAATAATAATAATAATAATAATAATAATAATAATAATAATAATAATAATATTAATAATAATATTAATAATAATAATAATAATAATAATAATCTCCAGTGTCTGTGCAGAGGTAAATATTTCTAGATGAAACCTTTAATCAATTAATCTATTCCAGTATATTACCGGTACTTATTTAATCGAACCCTGGAGGATGAAAGCGATTGTCAACCCAATGAGTTTGGAATACACAGCAAAGGGAAAATAACTAGAGACTGCAGGGCATATAGTACACCACAATTTTTGATTGTGATAATAAAATTGTAAACCGAATGCAGCAAATTTTGGAATAAGTTGCAATTAATTAGATCAATCAAAGTATTTTTACTTCCATTATTTTATTAATCACTGTGAAAACAGGTCGAGCTTTAGTAGTTATTAAATATTGCAAAATATTTTATCTACCATTCAATCATTTCTAACATAGGTACAAGGCTAGAAATTTGACTGGAAGGGATCGGCTGATTAAATCTATCACAATACTAGACTGGTACTCATTTTGTCGACTCCAAGCAAAGTCAACTTCGGCGGGGTTTGAAATTAACGTGTAAAGGGCCGGAATAAGTGTTGATGCACTATCTCTTCTACTGATATGCCATCCTAAGTAATTCTATTGTAACGATCATATAACTATTAATAATTCTAGCAAGTCTGCCTTGCAACATTTTCCCACGTTCTCTAATAGTGAGAATATTTTAATATCTTCAATATAATTATTTCTATAACATTGGATAGAACACCACAAACGAAATCAACCCACTTATTTGATTGCAATTTCTTATAAATAGCCTCAGATGCGTGAAAACGTTAGTTGACCATAACAGAATTTAAACTTTCGATATAAATTAACCTAATATTCAAAACATTTTGTCTGGTGTTCTACTATGTCTGCCTTCCACCTTCTTTAATGATAATAGGAACTTTGAAATTATCATGAAGGACGGTACATAGCCAGATGATGGAATGCTACCTTCCGGTGTAGGATAAGCCATTATGCAGATCTCAAGCGAAAAGTTCTAGTCAACGAGAAAACATCATTCCAGTTGTACCTAGAGCATTAAGGAAGTTATGGAGAAAATTCAAATAACTTTTAAAATGGCAGTTTTACTTTATCCAATCAGAACATTGAGTAGAGCATGCTATTAATTTTAAGAGCTTGTGTTGGCAGTTATGACCAGTTTCTAACGGAAATAACTAGGGAAAAATCACAGGAGTCAAAATATATGAGAATATAATAGATAGTATTAAAAAAATGAAAATCTATCTTTACCTGTTTGGGTGAAAATTATCTCAGTACAAGACGAGTGTTGTGGGGATAATAACTACATGAAAAAATGGCGGTTATTGGATCATCATGAAAATTGCATGACATTGACTAAAGAAGTGTTAAACAGAATTAAATTTATATAAAATTTGTTTTGTGTAAGTGAAGACAAAAGGAAATATTATACAATGGATTTTTGTTACAGTTATCCATTTTCTTTTGATAGCAAGGCAGTAGAAGTACCGTTAAAGTTTAAAAATCTGATTAAAAAACGGAAGGTATGGTTGTGTAGTAGGAAATCATTATGAAATATACAAGAGTATATTACTGACATTAATCGAAACAACGACCTGTTAGAAATGACATCTATATGTTCCTCAAACAATACCTAACTCCCTTAGGCAAGGAAACATCAGATAATAAAGTTCAGTGTATATTATTTATAAAAAAGAAAAAAAAACCAAAAAACGAAAAACAAAAGAAAACTATGGTAGTATAGCCATGGATTAATGCCTTAAAGATCTGGTTAACTCTAGCTGACACTGGAAAATATTTATAGAAATATATTTTGCAGAGCTATAACTACACACCTCCTCCAACACCAAGAAAAGAGAAAAAAAAAGATTATCATGATGCCAATGCCTTTGATTATCTGATTATTGATCAATAAGTGTTGATTTGGCATAAACCTATAACAGCGTCTGCCTCAAAATTAATCTGTGTGTACAGTTATGAAGAAAAGGAAGCTGCGTATAAGAAAGGAAATGTTCATCTCTCTCTCTCTCTCTCTCTCTCTCTCGCTCTCTCTCTCTCTTTATATATATATATGCCTGTCTGTCCATCTATCGCTATATATAAATGCATACAGACACATTTATATATATA
>NC_068990.1:58779755-58781137 GCF_001194135.2 Octopus bimaculoides | reverse complement strand
ATATATATATATATATATATATATATATAAATGTTTATAAGCATAAATATCTAAATGTATATATATATATATGTGTGTGTGTGTGTGTGTATATATATTTCCTGAATTTGTGTAAATGTGTATAGAATAATATATCAGTTGAATAAAGTTAAATCATGGTCTGGTTTTCATGTTTTTAATTAATGTACTTACAAAAATGTTTTTACAACGTTGAAGTGTCTTAAATATTAAAAAGATATTTTGTAATATCCATAAAGTTCAATTTGCGGTTTCATACGTTCGTAGTAATCATCGGGTTTCAAAATGTACTTAACTGACAGTTGAATTCTTGACAAGTGTTGTAAAATGACTGACTTCTTCCTTTTTATATTTCTTAGAAGACTCCAACAAGCTGAATTTTTCGAATACGTTTTAGACCAATCTGCATGTATCTTAAACATCGCGGTTTGCCGGGTGCACCGATATTACTAGCATAGATCCCGCCTTTATTTTAACCAATTAGCTTGCGGTTTACACATAATGGTTTTATGAGTGAGAAAACTTAGTTGGTTTTGATCATTTTCAATTGGTGGGGGTCTTCTGAAATTTGTTTATATTGATACGTTAAAGATATTTTTTAATCCACATCATTAACTGGTTGTTATTTTATTTTTATTTCCGTTCAGAATATTTTGATAAAACGTTTTTCTTTTATCTTTCTTCCAACTTCATTTGAGTCATGTAGTTTGTGGAAAGGAAAAATTGGAAACATTTTCTAACCACATGTTTCTATATGTTCGCTCTATGGAGTATGGCGAACATTAATGTTCCGGATTTGTTGTCTGTGAGGGCTCCGATAATGCATTCCCTGTCTCGCCAGTATATAGTTCCTTGCAATTAGGGCATTTAATGCAGTTGCTCAAACTTCTGCTTTTGCATTACTTATCTGCATATGCGAACATCTGTCTATTTTTTGTTCTAATGGATCTACCAGTATGCATGTATTGACACATTCCACATCTGCTATCATTACACTTGGATACTGTGAATGCGTTATCCTGTTTGTTCATGTTGAATTTTGCCTTTGTTAATAGTTTCTTTAGGTTATGTGGTTGCTTTTGCTTAAGATAAGTGTTTGATTAGTTATTATGACTTTTAATTTTTCACTGTCTCATGATTGTCATATTTGCTTTGATGGTGTTAAAAATGTTTTGGTGATGCGGAGTGTGTGTTACTACAAATAGTATTTAGTTCCTTTGATGGGTTCGTCTTTCTCGTTTTGCTCTAAGTAATTCTACTACAATTGTCAAGAACTCAATTGTCAGTTAA
Organism: Octopus bimaculoides; assembly: GCF_001194135.2. NCBI lineage: Eukaryota > Metazoa > Mollusca > Cephalopoda > Octopoda > Octopodidae > Octopus > Octopus bimaculoides. Next base: position 58,779,829 of record NC_068990.1, on the reverse strand, counting down.
ATGCATTTTGAAATCTCATGATATCTACGAACGCAGGAAAACGCTAATTGAACTTTATAAACATTACAATATAT
>NC_068990.1:58778751-58779655 GCF_001194135.2 Octopus bimaculoides | reverse complement strand
TAGCATGAAACGTGCGTACTGCAATCATCTTTGAAATCCGTGTTGCTTATCTTGATTTTTATATATATATATATATATAAATTTGTATAAATAAGGATAAGATCGACATATAAAAGTATCGATCTTATCACGTGGCCAGCATGGGAATAAAAACCATCAACGGTAACAATTATTTGAAATTATAATATGGGGTATCTAAGAAATACCGCCACGCTGAAAAATAGCAGTCAAATCTTGACTCTAAACCACAATAAATGTTCATACGGCACAAAAGTGCGAAGACGAAAACAAAACAAACTAGCAAAAAAATTACTGGATAATTCGAGATCCTGGATTTCTGGCTCTGCATAAGAAATGCTCTGCCTTCATCGGTGGAATATACTCAGAAAAAGCACATAGATACAAATATATATATATATATATAAACATACGATATACTTACATATACGAACGTATACATACATATATATGCACGTATGCACACGACCAGTTTAAATTGCCCGCCTAAAAACTCCTCGTGCGATATGGTCAGAATATCCACCGCAGTGAATATAATGACGAAATGAATTTATATAAATGAGGATTAGATCGATATATAAAAATATCGATCTTATCAAGTGGACAACATGGGAATAAAACCATCAAAGGTAACAATTATTTAAAATTATAATATAGGGTATCTAAGAGATACCGCCACGCTGAAAAATAGCAGTCAAATCTTGACTTATATATATATATATATATAACTATTTATCATCATAAATATACAGGGATTAGCAATTGAGTTGCTTCTCCAACATACTGAAAATTCAGAAATAGCAGTCAAAGAACTACTGATTCCAAACTACAATTTGTAGTTTGGAATCAGTAGTTCTTTGACTGCTATTTCTGAATTTTCAGTATG
>NC_068990.1:58776252-58778396 GCF_001194135.2 Octopus bimaculoides | reverse complement strand
TATATATATCAGATGTTGAAGCCATCCGCATCGAATTGCAACTTAGATGGTTAGGTCATCTCTCACGTATGAGTGATATCAGAATTCCAAAGCAACTTCTCTTTGTCCAATTCCCAACTGGAAATTCAGTTGGAAAGTCATTCTTGCGCTTCAAAAACAAACTAAAAGACAACCTGAAGCGATGCAATGTTCCTTTTTTTTTGCCATTGGAAAACAAAGCATCAGAATGCAGGACCTGGCGTCAGTCCTGCTTCTCTTCAGCTTAAAGATTTGACGAAAATTGATTCCAGCATCGGGACCAACTTCGTGCCTGCATGAAGCCACACTTGCATAACGCTGTTCCTTACCTGTCATTGTGGTTTTGTAGCGAGAAGCAAACTCGAGAAAACACATAGTGAATGATCCACAAGCACGCAAGCAAACTGAGTCCTCAATCTGTTCCATTTGCCGAAAGGTTTTCACGATACACATTCGCGTACATAGAAGATGATAGACACTTTGCTTTACTAAACACTTATTTGTCGTTCGCAACAAAAGAATCCATCATATATATATACATGCATATAAATATAAATGTGTATGCACATGTGTATAGATGCATGTTCATAAATTACTTAATACATACACTCACACATATGTATGGATTATTTAAAGTGATGTACAAATTTTATATAGTAAGAAAATGGAGTCTAATCAGAATTTTGGATAATATTTTGTTTAGAGCTTTCATTTCGTTTAGGAGATTCATCAGAAATATATTTTTTTACTGCAGAAATTTTATACCGTATTTTATATAAGGTTGAATGGGGATAAAAATGTTTTTTGTTACCTATATGTTATCTATCTATCTATCTATCTATCTATCTATCTATCTATCTATCTATCTATCTACACACTTAGAATATACATGTTCCTTCAGACTATTTATATACATACACGCATACATATACACACACATGCATATACAAACACATACACACGTGTTTCTTTTTATGTATGTTCGTACGTACGTACGTATGTATGTATGTATGTATGTATGTATGTATGTATGTATGTATGCATGTGTGTGTGGGAGAGAGAGAGAATGTGTTTGTATATGTGTGTGATTCTGTGTGTATTCGCTTGTATTAATGAAAATCATAGTTTATACAATACAAACAGCTTAACTTGTTAACGTCTGCTGCTGTTGTCACTGCTATTGAATTTTCTCAAAACTAAATCTTTTGAAGTAGATGCATCACAGTGAAAGTAGATTTGAAGCTTGAGAAGATGTTTTTCAGATTGAAGGATCAGATACAGACTAGATTTCAAACTCTTCACTACACTATGCTACTGTTACTTAGTGTATCAATCCCAGAGTGACGGAATGTTAAGCAAATTTGGCACGATTCGAGTTTAGAGTTGTAAGCAACCTAACGGATCATTAAATATTCAGCTACATCTATCGCTTTTCTTATGGAACCACCGAATGTTGCGTTATAAAAGGTGGAGGAGAAAAATGAGAAGGGAATAAAAACTTACTAAGGCGTAAAATTGGTTTCCTGTGATTGGGTGGGCACAGAGCCCTGTGATTGGGTGGGCACGAAGCCGTGTTCTCAGTTGAGAAGGAAAATGGGAAGTTTAACGTTCATGCCTTTTCCAAAGGTTTTGGCGACTTAAGTGATGTGAAATATATTTTCAATTTCGAATCCAAAACTGTGTTGCAGCCTCGAATTACTGGAAGTTCAACTCCGAAGAGATGGTAAATAAACTACTCGGTTAAAAATATTATTATTATTTCTATTTATCCCATGTTTTGTTGGAGCTTCTGGAGTTTTACATGCGTAACGTGCTTCACTTTATTATTATCATTATCATCATCATCATCATCATCATCATCATCATTATTATTATTATTATTATTATCATTATTATTATTATTATTATTATTATTATTATTATTATTATTATTATTGAGTGAGAGAGCAGTGCATGCCATCAAAGTGACACTGGGGTAAAATATACGAAGCCCATTATACCCATCATGACTACCTATCCGATAAGAGTACACCAGGCACATGCATCACAACCATATGTGCGCGACATGGTGATCTCATATCAAGATAAACAGCGCATGACATCGCAGGTGGGGCCCAGTTAGAATT
>NC_068990.1:58770820-58774665 GCF_001194135.2 Octopus bimaculoides | reverse complement strand
ATTTTAGATAGTTCGTTTAGTGTCCAGTTAAGGATGTTGTAGCTGTAGCTTATAACTGGGACAGCTAAAGTGTTGATACCCATTATCTTGTTTTTAGCATTGAGCTCTGTTTTTAGTATTGATCTAACTCGTCTATAGTACTCTTTCTTTATTTTTTCTTTCATTTGTGTATGTTGTATCCTATCTAGTTCACTGACTCCTAAATATTTGTATGTTATTATTGTATGTTATTATTATTATTATTATTATTATTATTATTGTTGTTGTTGTTGTTGTTGTTGTTGTTGTTGTTGTTGTTGTTGTTGTTATTATTATTATTATTATTATTATTATTATTATTATTATTATATGCTTGTACGAGTTGGCTCCAAGTCTCACTCAGAGACCTCAAGAAACAAGTTAGAAGTTCAGGCTGGTGTTATGCCTAGGGTGTCATATATTTGGCTTTGTACATAGTATTGTTCTAGAGAATGTCCTCAGCTTTTGGTAGGTCTAGATAGATACATTTATATCGATTGGGATAGTCATATCAATGAGGAGGCATGGTTTTTGTCTGAAGTCTTTCAATATAATGTCTGGCCTATTTGTATCTATCTTTCTGTCAGTTTGAATGTTGAAGTTCCAGAGGAGTGAGATGTGATCATTTTCAAGCACTGGAGGTGATTTGTGTTTCTACCAGTTTTTATCATAGGGAAGGTCCAGGTTTTTGCAAATTACCCAGTGAATATATTGTGCAGCTCTATCATGCCTGTTGAGATATTCTGTGGGCGCAAGAAGACTGCACATGGAGACAACTTGATCAATGGTTTCATTTTATTGTTGACATACACGACATGTAGGGCAGTTATTATTATTATCATTATTATTATCATTATTATTATTATTATTATTATTATTATTATTATTATTATTATTATTATTATTATTATTATTATTATTATTATTATTAAGGCGGTGAGCTGGCAGAAACGTTAGCACGCCGGGCGAAATGCTAAGCTGTATTTCGTCTGTCTTTACGTTCTGAATTCAAATTCCGCCGAAATCGACTTTGCCTTTCAGCCTTTCAGGGTCGATGAATTAAGTGCCATTTGCGTATTGGGGTCGATCTAATCGACTTTCCCCCTCCCCTCAAATTTCAGGCATTGTGCTTATACTAGAAAGGATTATTATTATTATTACTATTATTGTTGTTGTTGTTGTTGCTACAAAGGGACCATCTGGTAGAATTGTTAGCAGGCTGGGCAAAATATATATACCCAGGCCTATTTCCCATTTTTTAGGAGGGGTAACCACAAGACACACACCAGGCATTCCATTCATTTCCCGGCTCAAAAAGGCGAGCCCTGTTCTATGCTCAGGTCAGGGCATAGAACACAACCCCCAATATCAGCAGCAAGGCACGACAGCATATGCTGGTTTACCCCCACTGCATCATGGTTGTTCCGTACCCCCTTTGAGCAACATCAAATTCACTCATCTGTCCACAACCACTCTCCAAGTTTTCCTATCATTTATAAACTCTCTTGCCTCTCTCACTCCAGCACCTCTAACCACCAAAGCTTTCCTCACTCCATCCATCCACACAAACCGAGGTCTGCCTCTGGTTCTGCTGCCTACCACTTCTGCCTTCATCACCCTCCTTACCATCCCCTCCTCATCCATTCTCTCCATGTGTCCAAACCACCTCAACATCCATCTATCCATTTTGGTTGTTAGCTTTTCTCTTATTTCTGCTCGTCTTCACACCTCCTCATTCCTCATCCTGTGCATCCGTGTAACACCAACCATGGCCCTCAAAAACCTCATTTCAAACACATCTAGTCGCCTTCTTTCCGCCCCTCTCAGCATCCACGTCTCTGCACCATATAACTTTGTCGGAACAATTACACCCTCATACACACCTCTTTTCGCTTTCATACTCAACGTTTTATCTCTCAGAATACCTTTCACAACGCCAAATATCTTACTCCTCTCCCTCACTCTATATCCCACTTCCTCAGCCAAACCCGCTTCCGCCGTCACATGTGATCCCAGATACTTAAAAACACTCACCTCCTCTAACATCTAACCATTTATACTCACACCCATCCTACCAGCCATTCCCTTTCTCGAACATCTCACCACCTTACTCTTAGCTCCATTCACTTTCAGTTTCCTGCTCTCGCACACTCTTGCAAACTCCACCACCAGTTGCTCTTCCAAATCTGCCACCAGTGCTGTATCATCAGCAAACAACAACTGACTTACCTGCCTTTTCTCTCCATTTCCTCCCACCATTTGGGCTCCCCTACCAAAGGTTCTAGAATTTACCTCTCTCACCACACCATCCAGATATAAATTAAACAGCCACGGAGATATCACACAACCCTCTCTTAACCCCACCTTCAAATCAAACTACTCATCTACTTAAGCACCCACCTTAACGCACACCCTACTTTCAAAATTCTTAGTGGTATATCGCGGTATTTCGACTGTCGCTACGTTCTGAGTTCAAATTCCGCCAAGGTCAACTTTACCCATCATTCTTCCAGAGTCGATAAATAAAGTACCAGTGAAACACTGGGGTCAATGTAATCGACTAGTCTCCTCCCCACAAATTTCAGGCCTTGTGCCTTTAGTACAAAGGATTATTATTATTATTATTATTATTATTATTATTATTATTATTATTATTATTATTGTTATTATTATTATTCTTTTTCTTCTTATTATTATTTGGCATTTCCTCTGTCTTTACGTTCTGAGTCCAAATTCCGCCGAGGTCGACTTTACCGTTCATCCTTCGGGGTCGATAAAACAAGTACCAGTTAAACACTGGAGTCGATGTAATCGACTCAAACCATTCTCCCGAACTTGCTGGCCTTGTGCTAAAATCTGAAACCGAAAGGCGACAAGCTGGCAGAATCATTAGCACGCTGGACGAAATGTTTAGCAGTATTTCACCTGTCGCTGCATTCAGAGTTCAAATTCCACCGAGGTCGACTTTGTATTTCATACTTTCGGGGTCGATAAATTAGGTACCAGTAAAATACTGGGGTCGATATAATCGACTAGTCTCCTCCCCCAAATTTCAGGCCTTGTGCCTTTAGTTGAAAGGACTACCACTACTACTACTACTACTACTACTACTACTACTACTACTACTACTACTACTACTACTACTACTACTATTATTTAAGTTCTGAGTCCAAATTCCGCCGAGGCCGATTTTGCTTTCCATCCTTTCGGAATAAGTACCAGTTGAGCACTAGGGGTGGACGTAATCGGCTCACTCCCCGTGATTGCTGGCCTTGTGTCAAAGTTTGAAATCATTATTATTATTCTTATTATTGTAGAGGCGAGTGGTTTAGTGTTTAAGGTGTTGGATTTACGATTGTAAGATTGTGGTTTCGATTCCTTGTTAGAACTATGCGTTGTGTTTTTTGGGCAGTACTTGTCAGCACAATCTTTTGGATTTCTCTGAGACATGGTTCTCCTGGGATATTATTTACTGTTGCTCCAATGCACACAGCGAGGAATACATATGTTACAGAATTCGCTACACCGGCCTTATGAACCTACAACTCGAGATCTTTAAGGTGGCGGGCTGACAGAATCGTTAGCTCTCTGGGCAAAGTTCTTAGCGGCCCTTAATCCATCTTTACATTTTTTGTTCAAATTCCGGCGCGGTCGACATTGCCTTCGATAAATTAAGTACCAGTCGAATACTGGCGGTCGATCTAATTGATTTACATCTCCCACCAAATTTCAGACTTATGCCTACAGTAGAAAGGATTATTATTATTATTATTATTATTATTATTATTATTATTATTATTATTATTATTATTATTATTATTATTATT
>NC_068990.1:58764746-58769385 GCF_001194135.2 Octopus bimaculoides | reverse complement strand
ACCCATTATCTTGTTTTTAGCATTGAGCTCTGTTTTTAGTATTGATCTAACTCGTCTTTCGTACTCTTTCTTTATTTTTTCTTTCATTTGTGTATGTTGTATCCTATCTAGTTCACTGACTCCTAAATACTTGTATGGCTGGCTTTAGTCTAGTTCTCTTATTTCATTGGCTTTATCTAGTGTTATATTGCTACTTTTAACTAATTTTCCTCTTTTCAGGGTTGGTTTGGCACATTTTTCTAATCCGAATTTCATATCTATTTCCTTGGTAAAGCCGTGTACTGTCTGTAGTAATGTTTCTAGCTCTCTGTCGTTTTTAGCATATAATTTTAGGTCATCTATATATAGAAGGTGGCTGACTGTTTTTCCGTAGCATTTGTAACCGTTAGTCTAATTCATTTTTAGTTTATAGAGAGGACTGGAAACTCAGTAGATCATCATCATCATCATCATCATCATCATCATCATCATTATTATTATTATTATTATTATTATTATTATTATTATTATTATTATTATTATTATTATCATTATTTAATTTTAATTTGCGTGTTTGTTATAATCACTCGCGGAGACACATCCGGTGTCTTAGGGCGTGTGAAGGATAAGAGATTTACAGTATGACTGCAAGCTTGAGGAGGACGAGTGGCAGGGGCAGTAACGAAATATCTTCATGCAACACAACACAAACATTTAAATTGATAGTATTTCTCTAATGATGTGGGCAGTACTTGTCACCACAATCTTTTGGATTTCTCTGAGACATGGTTCTCCTGGGATATCATCTAGATGTTTCTAACACCCCTTTCTTATCATACCTAGGGCACCCATAATAACAGGAACAGTTCTTGCTTTAAGATGCCACATCTTTTGTATTCCAATTTCTAGGTCCTTATACTTACTTAATTTGTCAAATTCCTTTACAGATATATTTTTATCACTGGGAGCGCTTACATCTATTAGTCTACAAGTACTTTCTTCTCCGTCTTTAATGACTATGCCTGGTCGATTAGTCTGGATCATTCTGTCGATGTTGTTGTTGTTATTATTATAATTATAATTATTATAATTATTATAATCATTATTATTATTATTATTATTATTATTATTATTATTATTATTATTATTATTATTATTATTATTATTATTATTATTATTATTATTATTGTTGTTGTTGTTGTTAAGGTGGTGAGCTGGCAGAATCGTTAGCTCCCCCGGTGAAATTCTTTGCGGTATTTCGTCCGTGTTTACGTTCTGAGTTCAAATTCCGCCGGAGTCGACTTAGCCTTTCCTCCTTTCGGTGTCGATAAGCTAAGTACCAGTGAAACACTGGGGTTGATGTAATCGACTAGTCCCCTCCCACCAAATTTCGGCTCTTGTGCCTTATATCATATTTTAAATAATCCACGGTACACTTCAACATTTCTTGCTGTGCACCATTTCAGAATCACCACGGTAAGGTGTAATTGCTGGGTTATTTGGGCTGTTATTTCTAGCTGGTCGAGTGAATAATAATGACTCCCTCATTGGCTCGCTTTGATAGAATTTCTTTCAAATACTTCGATAATATTTGAATGAAATATTGAAATGCCAGAGAACGCAATGTAATTTCTGCCGTCATATGAGTTAGAAACCATGTCTCAAATCAAATGGAATTTTATAATAATGTGAGTTTGAACGTGCGATATTATCTCGTTTATTTAAGTAGTGTGAGATTATCAGTCAGGGATGCTGATTTTTTGCTGGATTATTTTCTGAGGTGATATGGATTACACCGGATTAAGTTTTGTTCAGACTGATAAGAGGATTATTTATTATTGATATTAATTGCATGGGGTTATCGTTATGTACGATTAACTATAGTTAACGCTCATCCTCTGTTGTTTCATATCAATTATTAATAAAGACGCTGCGCGTAGAATTCAGCCTGTTACAGAAAGAATACAGTAGAGTAGCTTATGTGAGGATGGTCGATTGGCAGAATCGGTAGAGCGTCGAGAACATGCCTTAAACCAATTGTGTGGTTCTTCGTGTCTTGAGTTCAAATCTTTACGTGGTCAACTTTGAATTTTAAACGTCCGGCGTCTAAATTTAGGCCCTAGTTAAATGTAAGGGATGATTCATCTCTTTTTCCTCTCAAAATTGGTTGCACTTTGAGAAGGGCGTATAGAATCATTATTCACAATATATATTTACTTCAATCCAACTACGCTTTTTTATTGCCGTAGAAGAATATGATCACTGAAGTTTTGGTGAGGATCATGAGCCCTGATAAGATCTTGAACTTAGCGGTAGGGTGCGATTTGAAGGAGATTCGGTTGGCATTTCTAACAAGTCAAGCAATCTGTAAAAAAGGCTCCCTCATTAACTCATTCTAATGATATTCAAACATCGTGTATCTATGACGAGAATATCGAATGTATTTTTCTCTTTTCTATACTGTAAGTTGCATTTTAAAGATTTGATTTATATTTCTGATAGGGGAGGTCTCCCCTATTGGTTCGAGCGTGGTCAGTTGATCATACTGACAAGTCATGGACAACCGGCTGGAGTATCGAACAGTAAAATTAAAAAGATTCAAAGTCATTTATCTTAGAATAAGGCTAATATCGACGAAATCAACCTCAGTGCTTGATTGATACTTTATTTTATCGATTTCGAAATAATTAAAATCAAAATCAATCCCAATTAGAATTGTACTCTGTTACGCCTACCCACAGAATGCATTTTGTTCAAATATAGTAGAGCAATAATGTTTACAATATACTGCAAGTCGTAATTTGCAATATATAGATCTTTAACATTGGCAAGGGGTTATACAAATCCGTGTCGACTGAATAAGTCCGAGTCAAGTTGGATATTTATTTCAAATTCTGGCACACAGTCAGTAATTTTAGAGGAAGGATAAGTCGATTACATTGAACCCAATATATAGAACCCAGACTGGTACTTCTTTTATCGATCTCGAAAAGAAGAAAAATCAAAGTTGACATGGGCGGAATTTGAACTCAAAACATAAAGACGGACGAAATGCCGCAAAGCATTTTGCCCGGCACCGTAACGATTTTGTCAGTTCGCCGCCTTAGTCAAGTTATGTATATTGAAATGTTATTTATACTATCGATCAGGGATAGGTGAAAGAAAAATGTTGACTTCGAAGGGATTTGAATTGGAAGCGTAAAGCGATTCGACTAAATACTCGAAGGCAGTGATGCTCGGCTTGGTTCAAATGGACCACCAGCAGGACCAACAAAACTGGCGGCCAATCTCTATTCTTGGGCCACAGCTTGTTTTATGTCCTATTGTGTTGCATTATTTAATTAAAAGTAAATATATATTTGGTGGGTGATGAGATTTTGTGAATCACTTACAATGTGAACAACACTGCACCAAAATATTTTGTTCATCACACAACCAACTCTGCCAACACACCACCCTTATAGGTAGCCGTGCATTAATATTAGATTTAATCATGTAACAAGTATGTGGCAGGATTAGTGAAAAAATGGACACTGAAGTAGTAAACAACGTTCTCTTTACGTTTTGAGTTCAAATCCAACTAGAATTGACTTTACCTGAGTTTAATTACTGAAAACGGTATGAGGCGGCGAGCTAGCAGAATCGTTAACAAGCTTGTCCATTTTTACGTTCTGAGTTCAAATTCCGATGAAGTCGATTTTATCTTTTATCCTTTCGGAGTCGATAAAATAAGTACTATTTGAGTACTGGGGTTTATGTATTCGACTTAACCCCTGCCCTGAAATCGCTGGACTTATACCAAAATTTTAAACCAATTACTGAAGGCGATTTAATCGCTTCTGCAATCTATCCCTCAGTGATTGGTCTCGTCCATTGTTAAGAATTAATATATAGTGAAAGTTGCACATACATTGTTATTATTGAAGCTATATTGTAAACACACATTCTGTTTGCAAAGTAACTTCAATTCCTTTTTAATCCAGTGTAGTTAATTCGCATCTCCAACCGTTCGTGTCTTCTGTTGACTCTTTAAAATGCTCCACGTACCACATCGAAGATTTGGTATCACAATAGTTAATATAGAAGAACAATAGTTACAGAAGTGGTAGAAAGACAGAGAAAATGCATTTTGCGTTTATGTCTCTTTGGTGCTCCAACATGGCCGCAGTCCTACAACTGAAACTTCTAAAAAAAAAAAGAAAAACAAAGAATAAAAAGAATATATCTAATCGGGATCAGCTTTGTCTTTCATCCCTTTTAGATCCACTGAAAAAAAAGGGCATGAGTAATACATATCTGGGTCGAGTTCCACCGGTTATATTCAGACCAAATAAATGTGCCTCTTTGTGTTAGTTTGAGAGAGAGATAAATATATTATCAAGAACGGCAAGTGCAGCGGAATGCAGTAAAGCGAGACCGCATGTCTTATTTCAATTCTTGAGTCATCGATGCTAATTTACTTTTCTTGCTCAATTACGGTTACTGAGAGAAGCATGAAAACTTATTATTTGTCGCATATCCAAAGTTATGATTTGCGTTTCACAAAAGAACCGTTCCGTTCACCATTAGCAACAACATCCGCCGGGCAATGTCTCCTAACCTTCTTTTCACACACGCACACACACGCGCACACACACACACGCACACACACACACACACA
>NC_068990.1:58760308-58764470 GCF_001194135.2 Octopus bimaculoides | reverse complement strand
TTCCCAGACCGGGTGTTATGAGTGTTTATTGAGCGAAAACACCTAAAGCTCCACGAGGCTCCGGCAGGGGATGATGGCGAACCCTGCTGTAGTCTTTCACTACAACTTTCTCTCACTCTTACTTCCTGTTTCTGTTGTGCCTGTAATTCAAAGGGTCAGCCTTGTCACACTGTGTCACGCTGAATATCCCCGAGAACTACGTTAAGGGTACACGTGTCTGTGGAGTGCTCAGCCACTTGCACGTTAATTTTACGAGCAAGCTGTTCCGTTGATCGGATCAAGTGGAACCCTCGTCGTCGTAAGTGACGGAGCGCCAACACATGTATGTATGTATGTATGTATGTATACAGATTTGTATATTTTGTTTTATGTATTCTCATGCATATAGTTACATATCTAGACATGCTCATATATATTTAAATGACAAACTTTTGGGAAGTTTTACAGATTTTTACAGTTCCAGTGATAGCTTGGATCGGTAGTCTTCGAATCAACTTTCTCCTTTCTGGTTTTGAGAAGCCTAATTTCTCAAGATTGGTATTTAAGCAGTGTGTTACATATTTCAGTGCCCCAATAATTACAGGTATAAACCTGAAGTTGTAATCTGGATAAAGTAACTGTAGGTTCCTCAATAGTTCAGCGTAGGTATTTTCTTTTCTGCTGATCTTTAGCTTTATGTTAACATCCTCTGGGCAGCTAATTTCCGCAACCTGTACACAGTTTCTCTTTTCTATCCCAAATTAAATTATTATGCCAGGTCTATTGTGTCTATATTTTATTGAGATCTTCACTAGGACATTTCGCCAGTATTCCTTTTTATTATGTGTGGCATATGGCTTCTACCATACTGTAGGTTCTTATGTATGTATGTATGTATGTATGTATGTATGTCATAGTTATGACATTAAACTCCAACCAGTGGTGAGACTCTAGTTCTGGAGTTATGGAGTTGTGGCTAGCGTGGAATAACCCCTTAATTATCATCAGTCCCAGATCCACTCTGAACCGGGACGGTAGTACCTGTAAGGTTTCCATGTACGTGTTTAATACATTTCCACGGGGAAGAGAAAGTTCCCATTATTTCTGACAAAGTCGTGGAGAAGGCAGCTCTTCTAGGAGAAAGACATTCTAACATAAAACTTGCAGTCAAAATAGTACCAGTCACCCTGCAATGCTTGTCACTGGAACCTACTACGGTGACCGAGAGTTTGGAAAAAGTTTTGTACAAGCTTTTGTCACTTGAATCCAATGACATACATATATATCGCTACTCATTTCTAGCTGAATGTGAGACAGCTATCATCTAGCAAGATGAAGCAATCATCATGTATGTACATATCTATCATCTTGCCTTTTTGAATAGATACAAGACTACACTGTGCAGTATATTCATGTTAATTTAAAGCAGTAGTGTGAGTTGAGTGAAATTTGACTACTCTTTCCAGCAGATCAATTCACACGCAGAGGCCATCGCATATTGGGTCAAAGTAAACTTGTTGCTGTTGTTAATTAACTCTAGATCAGATCCAATTGAATAAACTCATGAAATCTGGTGCAGTTGTGATCATTCTATGTTTTTGTATATTAGGCAGCAGGTGTCCAATATATTCTTAAGACAATAGGATGTAAATTGAGGTAGATTTGAAGGTACGGTTTAAGGGAGACATTTCTAGCAGGGTGAGCGACTATGTAAAAACAATTTTAAATACCAAAATCACCTGACATATTAACGTTACCTTACGGGTGGGAAAATGTTAGTTTCAAATTTTGGCACAAGGACAACAGTTTGAGAGAATGGATGAGTCGATGCAATCAACTTATTACTTATTATATTGACCCCGAAATGATGGAAGGTAAAGTCGACCTCGGCGGAATTTGAATTCAGAACGCAAAAGCTGAAGAAATGCCGCTAAGCATTTTGTTCCGTATGTTAACGATTCTGCCCACTCACCGCCTTAACATGTGAAAAATGTTGGTTTAAAATTTTGGTACAAGGCCAGCAATTTCGGGGGAGAGGATAAGTCGCTCACACTGAGCCCAATGCTTAATTACTACTTATTTTATAGACCCAGAGAGGAATGAAAGGCAAAGTTGACCTCGGCGGAATTTGAACTCAGAACATAAAGACGGACGAAATGCTGCTAAGCATTTTTCCCGGCATGTTAACGATTCTACCTTCTCACCGCCTTAAACATGTAGAAAATATTGTTAGACAGCTATATAGCAGGCATTCAAGACAATACTCTCGTGTGCCAGAAAATAACTCTTACAAGTTTTATTTCATTCCTTCAGAGATGGCTATTGTAAAAGGCGATGTGAATTAATTCTATTTGATCATTTTAAAAAGGTGTTTGGTGTACGGACGTTGGGAAAAGTGATTACCCAGTGAGGAAAAGATATGTTGTGAGAGGAAGGGATAACGGAGTTTCGGTTACATACATAATTATACTTCCATTAGCTTCAGTAATGATAATGGTCTTCGATACAGACAGAAGGGCAGGATTTCCGAGAGGAAGGGTAAGTCGATACCATCGATCATCGTACTTGATTGGTACTTTATTTTATCGACCCTGAAAGTCAAAGTTAATTACGGCAGAGTTTAAAATCAGAATGTGAAAAGTAGGAAGAAATGCTGCCATGCATTTTTCGACGCTCTAACGATTCTGCCGGTTCACTACATTTTGTTCCGTTATAATAATATTATAGTATCGATGCATGGCTCATAAAGTATATGAATCATTATAAGAATTTTAAAATACAGGCACACTTCACCTTACGTCGGTCATTGGTTCCAAGTCGAAAAACGATGTAACACAGTAAAACACTTTTAAAACTTTATCACATTATAACGGTTTTAATAAATGGTTTCTGCATGTTTTGACATGTATTTTATTTGATAAATCACGTGAAGGCACATGGTTAAATAATAAGGGTATTCGCGCTTAAGATCGTGAGTTCGATTTCTAGCAGCGCGTTGTGTCCTTGAGCAAGACGCTTTTTCTCTTCAAGTTGCTCCAGTTCGTTCAGCTGGCAAAAATGAGTTGTATCTGTAATTCAAACAGCCAGCCTTGTCACGCTGGATCTCTCTGGTAACTACGTTAAAGTACGCGTGTTTGTGAAGTGCTCAGTCATTTGCACGTTAATTTCACGAGCAGGCTGTTTCGTTGATCAGATCAACTGGAGTCCTTGGCGTTGCAACTGACGAAGAGCCAGTTAGTTACTTTACTCTTCAGCGGAAGAATAGTTCTTAGGTGTGTTTTTAATTTATATGTCTTTAAATATGTTCACTGATAACGACGTGAAATCTGATAAATCAACTGAAGATGAAGTTTATGATTTCCATTAGTTTCTTTAAAACAAGACCCATGTAGGGTCGAAAAAGACGTATTACAAAAGGGATGTATTTCGTAAGTTGAGGTATGCCTGTACATGTGTTTTAGATACTTTATAATGTGATTCCAAATAACGATGAAAACTACAGAGTATCGGACATCAGAGTGCATTACAGTAATGAAAATCACACATGTTGTTTTAAGTTCAAATTACGTGGGTAACAAACTTTGCTCTTCAACCTTTTTGTAGTTGAAGAAATATGCGACACCTCAATAGTGAAGTGGATTTGGCCAATTATATCGCTGCCCATTGAATGATTGACTATATGTCTAAGTGAAGAATATTTTATCTCTTCTTCTTCTTCTTGTTCTTGTTCTTGTTCTTGTTCTTCTTCTTCTTGTTCTTCTTCTTCTTCTTCTTCTTCTTCTTCTTCTTCTTCTTCTTCTTCTTCTTCTTCTTCTTCTTCTTCTTCTTTCTATCTATCTATCTATCTATCTATCTATCTATCTATCTACCTATCTATCTATCTGAATACATATACATACATGCATGAATGCATATGCATGAATGCATATGCATACATACATGTATACATACCTACCTACCTACATACATACATACATACATACATACATATGTGCATACATATGTACACACACTCACGCGTACACATTCTCACATATATATATGCATACATGCATATACGTACATACGCACACATACATATATTCTTTAGTTTCATATTTTTGCTGTATACATTAATATTTTATATATATACATATATATATATATATATAAATATATATATATATATATATATATATATATA
>NC_068990.1:58757747-58760250 GCF_001194135.2 Octopus bimaculoides | reverse complement strand
GTATATACATATATGAATATGTATGTATGTATGTATGTATGTATATATATATATATGTATGTAGGTATGTATGTATGTATGTATGTATATGAAGTGAAAGTGTATTCTAAAGCAACAATCTGATGAGTTTCTTGTGTTTAACTAGTCTTGCGCTTGGATCTTGGTGTCAACCTTCATTAAGTTAATCAAGAATTTTGTGAAGCGAATAGTGCTGCAGCAATTACAGAATCGAGATTCCTGAGTAGAGAAATGCTATTGAGTTGGAATGCTGTCTAATGACTGGAAATTCTGAGAAGCCGTCTGTTGTTAGTTAAGTTAACGCTCAGCCGCTTTTTGCCATACATTTAACTCTATTTTGTTAAATGGGAAAACTATTCAACCAAGCGCTCCATCATTCACTGAGCTACAAAGTTTCACAGACAAAGCACCTCTGACCAAAGCCAGGTTTCTCAATATATTTATATTGGAACTAAGTTTCGTCAGCAGTCGAACACTATTTCGTCCACTTCTGTAGATGTGATCGAAGAAGATGAACTTATAGCAGTAGGATTCGCTTGGAATGAACTGGCAAGAACGCAAATTGGTCCACTTGTAGATAATCCTTAATTTGATTCCGAAAGCAATTTTCTTGATGTATCCATTGCGTTCTTCTGTAAATGGATAGCTCTATCCGCTAATAAATTTTAGACTTGATTGGTGCGGTCTATAATACTAATAATACTTCCTTTCTTGTTGAAATGAAACTATTTTCTTTATCTAAATTCGCCATATTTAATATGATATAGGTGACAAGAGGGAGAAGAAAAATAATTGTTTCTTACATGGGATAAAACTAGAAGTTTTTCTTTTTTTTCCTTTTGATGACGAGAGACAGAGAAAGGGATGGAAGAGGGTGGGGAGAATAGTAGATAATAAGAAATTGTGATGCTTATGACTTTACAAAAGGGTGTTACACGCATAAGAGAATTGTTTCAACTGGAATCGAAAACAGGTCACATGCTCGGATCATCGACAATTTATTTCAGAATACTGTGTCGGCTACGGTAAGAGAAATAATAATTGTTTCTTGTATAGGAGTGAAGATTGAGATGAAAATGGAATGTCGTCACGTACGAACTGATCTTAGGATCGAAACTGAGACAGGAAAAAAATCTATTTAACACAGTCCCAAAATATGATGCTTACTAATAAAGAGATGTAACAAATATAAGTAATATTCATCCTCACTTTTAACACGCCGGGAAAAATATTTAGCGGTATTTCGTCCGTCTTTGCGTTCTGAGCTTATATTCCGCCAAAGTCGAGTTTTTCTTTCTTCCATTTGGGGCGGGGTCAATGAAATAAGTACCAGTTGAGCACTGGAGTCCATGTAATCGACTTAATCCCTTTCTCGAAATTGCTGGCCTTGGGCCAACATTTAAAACCAATATTTATCTCCCCTCATGAGTGGATGTTGTGTTAGAACATTGAATACTGCATTATTTACCATAGGAGAAGCTCTCATATGGACTTGTGGTGAATAAAAGCATTCGCGTTTATATTGCTAGCGGGCGATAATCGTCTGCTATCGCCGCCAAGCCAAAAATCAATATAAAAAAGGAAGAGAAAAACCAACTGATCATTTTCACGTATTTTGCACATTTGATTCCATCCATAGCAAATAACAAACTCAGATAAACAAAAATACCTGGTATGTAGCTGCTACATAAGTTCTTCACTCGCTATGGATCATAGGTAATGAACGACGTTTTTTCCACGATTCTCGGCCCTGAGCTTTTGTTCGAGGGAAGGCTTTACTCTCCCAGCTCTTGTTGGTTTTAAATTGACACGGACGTTTCGGTAACTTCGCTTTTTGCAAGGTAGGAGAGTTGACCATCGCAAACCCATTTCTACCTATGAGACGAGATGGTTAGTATTAGCCTCGCATCTTATCCTTTGACCTGCCCAGCACAGGGGGACCTATTAACAGGTTGCATGCTGCTGGCACTTCTCTCGCGGTCATTGTGGTATATAAGCCACTTCATTGCAACATCGACAAGACCTTGTGTTGGATGTGATATGTAGTTAACAGATTTTTACATTCTCCCATCGATGTCAGCATAAACGTTACTTCGTACGAAATTGCGATACAGCCCAATGGATGAAATGAATTCTAGAGTCGATATAATTAAGTATAAGTTATAAGTTCAGTACTACATCGCTGTCACAGTCTAATAACTCAAACAAAACTTTTTAAAAAGGCCAGCCATTAGCATTGTATTCAGAAGAACAAAACCAAAGAGACATGTTCAGATTTTTATCAAAGATACTAACTAACCTAGAAGATTAAACGAGATAATCTGAAAAGCAGGATGGAAACCAAATTCCTATTTTCGATTGGCTGGGATCTTAACTCTATATAAAAGCGCCCATCATCATTGCACAATTTAGATATAAAGCACACACGCACACACACACACGCACACATTAATATATATTTGATATATATATATATATATATATA
>NC_068990.1:58751822-58754640 GCF_001194135.2 Octopus bimaculoides | reverse complement strand
TATATATATATGTATGCGTGTGTGAATATATATATGTATATATATATATAGATATATATGTATATATATATAGATATATATGTATATATATATAGATATATATGTATATATATCTGTATACACACATATATGTATATGTAATACGCATATATAAATATATATATATGAATATTTATGTATGTGTATATATATATATATATATGTATATATATATATGTGTGTGTATATATATGTAGTACATAAATATGCACAAATATATATATGTGAATATATATATATACACACACACATATATATATATATACACGTCATATATATATATGCATATATGTACGTCACAAACACACACACATATACATATATATAAACTATCAAGAAACAGTATATATACTAAGAGAAAGAGAGAGAGCAAGAAATAAAAATGGAGAGATACTGAAAGGGGAACAATTTTTTTCTATGCTCTTCTGAATTCATACAAACAAATCATACAGATGCAACACACACACACACACACACACACACACACACACACACGCACGCACACATAGTTATCTTTTAACACTAGTCTTAGAGTAAGTTGTAAACTGAAACGGAATATGTGTGGATGCATATAGAGAGAGTGAGAAGATAAAAGTGATAAACAGTTTTCTGTCTCACTCTCTCTCATTCTCTCTCTCTCTGTCCCTCTCTCTCTATCACTCTCTCCTTCCCCCTCTGTCTCTCTCATCCATCCATCCATTCACAAGGTTTCAAGTTCAGCCCCACTGCGTGGCACCTTGGGCAAGTGTTTTCCATTATAGCCTCGGGTAGACCAAAGCTTTGTGAGTGGATTTGGTACACGAAAACTGAAAAATACACGACGTAGCCATCCATCCATCCGAGTATCTGTGTGTGTGTGTGTGTGTGTGTGTGCGTGCGTGCGTGCGTGTGTGTGTGTGTGTGTGTGTGTATGTACGTATGTGCGTATCTTTGTGTTTCTGTTTGTCCCCCACCATCGCTTGACAGACGGTATTGAGTTTTTACTTCACCGTAACCTAGTAGACAAAAATTCTTCAAGGCTGTACCCCAGCGTAGCTGCAATCTACAGACTGAAACAGCTAAAAATCAGAAGACGGCTAAATAGGTGTTGTTTCACAACTTTAAGATTATTGGTTCGATTCTAGGACCGGACGGCCGGTTGTATCCTTAAGCAAGACCCTTCAGTTTATGCTCCTTGACTTTGTTCAGCTGAAGCTAGAGAATAGCTGGGTGCTGGTACAGTTCTCGCTTTCTCTCTTTCTACCAATCATTCACTCCCAGCTGTCACACCCTGATTGTTTAACTGGGCCAAGAATGCGACGGGGGAGGGGTGTTTCCTGTTTGCTTCCGACTCCGTGGGTTCCTTAAGCTACTAGTGAAACAATGAAAGTATTCTTTTATTCTTTTACTAGTTTCAGTTATTTGACTGCGGCCATACCGGAGCACAGAGAGAACGCAAACCTCCGTCAAGGCAACACCAGTGTCCTCTCTCAACGATTAGCTGGAGATGATTTTTAAAAGGAGAATATCTGGAATAAACTCAACTGCTCTCACAAACGAGAATACTAAAAATGAACCTGACCGCTCTCAAAAATTAAGTAAAAAAACCCGGAAAAATAATCCAGAATCCTTGTCCGGTACCGGATCGATCTCAAAATCTAATCAATTCGTGCCAGTCACGAGGCCAAACATCCCTGAAAGTTTCACCCAAATCCATCCAGCGGTTCTTGAGATATCTTGTCCACAAACAAATAAACAAACAAACACGACTGAATACAACACCTTCGACGTTGCTAAGGCGGAGATAATAATAATAATAAAAAAAAAAACAAATAAGGAAATTAGCACAACCGTGTTAATTCAAAGAACTACTATGCAAATATAACAACGGTACACTTTTCGCCTCAGACATTCTTTATAGGAAGGAACTTGATAGAATGAAATGAATTAGTGTTTAGAAGAAGAATTTTACACACGCCCCCTCCCCCCACACATACACCCACCCATAACACACAACACACACACATTTATGTATATACATACACCCACACACACGCATATATATACACATATATACACATATATATACACATACGCATACATACATAAATAAATACATACATAAAACAGAGAAAAATACTGGGATATATGTATTTGTTTATTTATTACAGACTTACAGCTGTTTCAGATATGGTTTGGGGTGTGTTCATGGTTCATGAGTGTGTTCAGCTCAAACGTATCTCCTTCAGATCCGTAAATATAAACAATAGCACACAAATATTGGGTAGAAGGACCCTTATAGAAAGAAAGCGTCGATGACTGCCCGTGGGACACGACCCTGCATCTCCTGTAAACATGACAGATGTTCTTCCATTTGACAAAAGCAAACCTTCGAAGGTCTCTATCCATTCTTGAAACTGAATTCTTGCAAGTGACAATAGTAAGTTTTTGACATCATAATATATACACACAATGATATCTGTTGATACATATAAGCATGCATACCCCCCTCTCTCTCTCTCTCTATATATATATATATATATATAAATATATACACACACACATACACTCACACACGTATATGCCATTATCTAAAACGAAAAGAAAAGTAGAAAACATAATCCTGTCTCATATATACATGCACAATACATACATACATACATATATATATATTTATACACACACACACACAAGTATATGCCATTAACTAAAACCCAAAGAAAAGTATAAAACATAATCCTGTCTCATATATACATGCATAATACACACACACACACACACACACACACACACACACACA
>NC_068990.1:58750247-58751101 GCF_001194135.2 Octopus bimaculoides | reverse complement strand
TATATATATATATATATATATATATATATGCATATAAGTATATACCTATGGATATATATGCATACATATGTACATATACATGTATATAAATATGCATGAATATAAGATGGCTATTCACTCGCGTCCGGAGAAGTCCACCAAGAACGAAAATGAAGGAAATCTATATGTGTATATATAAACACGTATTGTGATATAAAAATATAAAAAATTAGACATATATGTTTATAGATGCTTGCATATATTTAAAGTCACGTTCTAAATAACCAAGACATACACTAGTCTTGGTCTGCTTGAATATATTTATTACATCCATTTAGGAACATGTATTTATTTTCTTCATTGTTCCATATTGTGTTTTGACGAACACAGTAAACTTATTCAGGGTCTGTGCCGCCGTCTACAGCAAACAGTTTTTTCTTGAAATCGTTCACACACACACACACACACACACACACACACACACACACACACACACACACACACACACACACACACATGAACTCTTGGTACTGATGGCGCGCAACGATATTGAAATCGGGGTTCAGCAGATCCGTAACGGATGCTAGTCGGTTATCGTCTACTAATGATACACTTGCTTGCCATTAGGCACTATACGTTTGTTCGACATGCTTTCTTAAGGCGAATACCCCAGTGAGGTGACTTTCTACGGTATTTATAGTACGATATATATAATAAGATAGATAGAATGCTATTCGGTACTATTACTTCTTTCGCTCCTAATGACTAAATTTTGCAAGACTGCTGGTTATTTACAATACCAGTGATTTGTCGAGGGTGATTTGTCGAGGATGATTTATATATATATATATATATATATATATATATATATATAT
>NC_068990.1:58747044-58749736 GCF_001194135.2 Octopus bimaculoides | reverse complement strand
ATATATATATGTATATATTAGTTTCAGCCCAAAGCTGTGGCCATGCTGGGGCGCCGTCGTTTTGCTATACTGTTATTATTGAGAGCCTCTTCTAATATGTAGCATTTAGTGAATAAGGGAGCTTGATGTCGCTAACCTCATTTTCCCTCTTGCCGTGGTGGTGGGCAAGGTTCCTTTTTGCACTTGATGTAGCCAGGTCAGCTGCTGCACAATCTTTTGCGCCATGCACTAAAAGAATCTTGCTCCGCAGCTGCCTTGCGCATAACATCTGAAGAGCGCACTACATTTGTACATTTTTTTCTTTGGAGACGATTGGTGCTTTTTCTCCTTAAGGCCCCTGTAGTTTTAGCGGGACCTCAGGTATACAAACTGGCAGTTTCTAACGCCTTCCTCATGCCAACATTTGCCTTGCAGGTAAAATTTGCATGTCCTTGACTTCAGTCCAACTTTCTTCTCTCCTCTAGGGTTTCGGATTCCATTGGAGCCTCCATATTTGAATTTTCTGTTTTTTTGTTTGGTAGTTTGAGGTTTCGGTTTGAGTTATTTCATCTTTTCCTTTTCTTTTTCCTTTTCTTTTTCCTCCCCTTCCTTCTTTATGTTTATGCTCTTGTTCTTTCCTTCCTTTGCATTCCTCTGGTTGTTCAATGGGGTGAGGACTCCATTCCTTTGTGGGACCACTGGCACAGAGGAACTTCTAGATGTTGTTTCTACGGCTTCCTTATCCTTAGACTGGTTGTTCCCAGGGGTAGGGGATCCATTCTTTTGATGGAGCACTGAATCAAAGAGACTTTTGGTCTTTGCTTCGTTTTACCTATCCTTATGAGCCTTGCCACAGTTGTTCTCCATGATGACATCAAGACTGTCAATGTATGGTCTGATAAGGGTATAGGATCGTGTGTCAATGTATAGTCTAATTAGGGCGTAGGATCGGATGAATTCATTTTTCTTTCGCTCTATCTGCTCAATGGTTCTACAGAAGCCATTGTTCTTCAGTGCAGCAGTGATGATGTTGTTTGGCAAATCGCCAAGGGGGGGAAATGAGAAATATATGAGGGAGAGTAAACCTATCAGTAACGAACCTATAATAGCTACTAGAAACAGCTGTAAGCCAAATTTACTCCAGTAAAGGAAATACGTGTAACGACAATTATTCACACCGTGTCTTGTACACATACACACACGCATACACACACATGCACACACACACGCACACACACACACACACACACACACACACACACACACACACACACACACACACACACACACACACACACACACACACACACCATTTACTAGTTTCAGTCATTGAACCCGACCATACTGGGATGTCGACTTCAAGTATTCAGCCGAAAGGGTCGACACCGCTACTTAGTTTTAAAGTCTAGTACTTATTCTGTCGGTGTCTCTTGCCGAACTGCTACGTTACGGGGGAATAAGCAGCCAACACCAGTTGTTCAGCGTTAACACACACAGACGCATGTGTATATATGATGGGCTTCTTTCAGTTTCCGCCTGCCAAATCCAATCACAGAGCTTTTGTCGGTCCGGTACTGAAGTAGAAGACACCTGCTCCTTCACCAAGGTGTCATGCAGTGGATCTGAACTCGGAAACATGCCATTGCGAAGCAAATTTCTCACCATACACATACATACATACACACACACACACACACACACACACACACACACACACACACACACACACACTTTGCATATGATACGCTTTTATATAAGTATTAGTTTTGTTATAAAATTACATGGTACCTGTCTTTTGGTCCACTAGAACGTTATAAAGAGCACATAAGCAACAACAACAAACGTGAAATAAAAAAGCAAAACAAACCATCTTCTTGCAAACACAACTTACTAATGGTAATTATTTGAAAATAATTTGTCCTGAAGGACATCCGATATTTCTAGCAAGACAACCCGCATAAAACTTTCGAGTAGCTACACACACGCGCACACACACACACACACACACACACACACACACACACACACACACACACACACACACACATTTTCAATGCGCACAAACAAGGCATCTCAGTGTGTAAGCATAAATTCACGGACAAAAGCACTAGAATATATATGGCCACTTAAGCAGCTATTTAGCTGACTTTGTTAACACGTCCGAGTTATGTGACAAGCTGTAACATTCTTTAAAAGACGGTTCTAAGCTAATACGTATTTATTTTTATACATCCTCATATATACACTTTTATATACATTCTACATTGATCATTGATGTGTGCTCTGAACTGAATACTGTTTTCGTATATGATTGTGAAACACTCCACTCTGTTTTTGCTTTTTTTTCTCTTCTTTTTCTTATCTCCACCAATGATGAGAATTACATCTACCAACCATCGACGCCCCCACCAATAATGAACCTCCGCCACCTCCACTACTTCACCTTCATCCTATCAAACCTCTAACACCACGGCTATTGCCTCTTCTACCACCACCACCACCACCACCACCACCACCATGACATCAAACATCGAGGAGTCTTCGACTGTGTTAAAGGAGAATTGGTAAGCACCCCTTCAAGCCTGTATCTCTCTCCCTTTCTACATCTATCTATCTATCTATCTATCTATCTATCTATCTATCTATCTATCTATACAAATACACACAAACACACACACACACGCATACACACACACATACACACACACACACA
>NC_068990.1:58733689-58746747 GCF_001194135.2 Octopus bimaculoides | reverse complement strand
TATATATATATTTGCCTACAAGAATAATACCTCTCACTACTGCTGAACAAGTCTCATTGAACATAACATAGTTTCATTAAAAACATCTCTGGCTTTATGTGTTCTTAATATTTTTCGCCTCCCTTCCACTACACCAACCAAAATTTACTTTTTGCATGATTAATTACTTAAAATGCCCATTCGCCTCGCAGCTAAACGGATGCGAAAATGTATCACTGATTTTTGGCAACATTTCACCAAATACTATTTATACATTCTCCTTATACATTTTGCTATTTCATTTTTTATTCTTTTATTTTTCGCTGTTTTTATTTTGCTTCCCATCTTCTGATGTTTCTTTCTTTCTCTCCTTTTTTTTCTTTTTTCTTACCCATGCTCTTCACTGAATATCTAGCTTTAAAAAGTGAACCTTGAAGGAGCCTCTCAGCTTACGTGATGGCTTTATTTAGCCAGAGTAGATAGCCCTTGGCTGACATATATATCAAGAACACGTCAAGAGATATCAGTAATTCGATAGGAACGATCTCAATATTTTGTTAGTCAACCAACTGCTGGACGTTTTAATGTGATGGTTAGTCATATATTTCGTAGCACGCGGTTCACAATATGACGTAGGTTGCATGTATAGACAATGACCGCATTAAAGTTCAATAGAGTTTTCAAATATTCTATTAGCCCTCTTCGTTATATTTTCAAATTTTACAGATAGGTGCAGGCGTGGCTGTATGGTAAGAAGCTTGCTTCTCAACCTCATACTTCCGGGTCCAGACCCGTTTTGTGGTACCTTGGGTAAATGTCTTTTACTATAACCTCGGGCCGACCAAAGCTTTGTGAGTAGATTTGACAGACTGAAACTGAAAGAAGCTCGTTGTATGTATGTATGTATGTATGTATGTATGTATGTGTCTTTGTGTCTGTTTGTCCCCCACTACCATTTGGCAACCGGTGTTGGTGTGTTTATATTCCCATAACGTAGCGGTTCGATAAAAGAAACCAATAGGATAAGTGCTAGGCTTGAATGAAAGAAGTACTGCGGTCGATTCATTCGACTAGAAATTCTTCAAGGCAGTGCCCCAGCATGGCTGCTGTGAAATGACTGAAACAAATAAGTGGTAAGAGATAAAAAAAAATCCAATGGAACAGCATTCAGCGAACAGAACGGTTAAGTATCTTTTGTACACAATCTGTTGGATAATATCATGAAAGTATTTCAAAGAATTTTAATTCCTCTATATAATTAACGCGCTTTACTCGTCACTATAAGTTAAGTTTGGTGACTTTTGTCGAGTAAGACAAGCATGTTCAATAAGAAAAGTGAGAGTGGGAGAGGGAGAGAGAGACCAGCTCGCTGAAACAAGAGACACAGAGTCCTCTTGACCGGTTAGTGGTTCTCTGGTCTGAGGTTGAATTTGCCAGCTTTTTATAACTGTTAACCATTCTTCTAGAATCTTCAGCCAAACTGCATAGCGGGAAAACCTCGCAGACTTTCTTTAAAGATTGCCGTCTCAGCCATAAGTCACCCAGTGCTGAGTAGTTGAACCGTATGCACGGTGTCGTTAATATCTTTTATGGCGACACTTCTTTTTATGGAGAATCTTTAATTCATGGTTCTGGAAAAATATAAGAGGTATGGCACAAACCTCTGCCGAGGTTTTACTCCACCGTTTTATGAATTTAGATCTGTAGTTCTATAGACTCTCGGGATTTTTAACGTCTTCTATATGGACTTCTTGTGAGAGGATGATACGAGAAAGAGTAAAATAACTTAAATTGTTTATTAACTAGTTAGACTTCACTATGATTTCTCTGAATACAGGACTGTATCATTTTAAAATGCACAGAGGTATGTATTTGCCCAGTAGCAAACATAGAGAATAAAGTTTAGCCCATTGGGTCATCTTTTTTCTGCACCATTTTTTGATAGTCGATTTCAGACATTTCGCTCATTATCTATGTTAATGAATGAACGTCACAACATCGTGTCTTTCACATTTAAATATGATATCGTGAAGTTTAGTTACAATTTCTGAGAAGACTAACAGCAGAACTTTAAGAAAAGATAGTTTCAAGGAAAAGATAGTTTCAAGGAAATGAAACCGAGTTCAAAATTAATTTACACAAGAAAAATATGCAAAAATAACTTAGAAATAAAGCAAGCTTATCAACCTATTAAATATCACTGAAATACTCCAAACTCCCCTTAGATATCAATGACAAAACTAAGCAAGAAATGATGAACGGATATATTGGATTTTACCAAAAAATCATTCGTGTCAAACATTGAAATAAACGATGTTATAAAGTGGTCCTCATAAAACCCCTACTGAATGAATAACTAAGCTTGGCTGTAGCTTGGCTGTTACTAATTTCCCCATATAGATATAGCGTAGTCTGCACGCGCGCTCGTATATCTGTTTTTGTTATGTTCTGCTTCGATAATATTCAATAAATTGTTTACTTTATTGTCACTTCCATTATAATTTAAAATATTGGTTTCAAAGTTTGGCACAAGGCCAGCAAATTTCAAGGGAGGGAGAAATTCGATTACATCGACTCCAGTGTTCAACTGGTATTTGTTTTACCGACCCTGAAAAGATGAAAGGCTAAGTCGACCTCGGCAGAATTTTAACTCAGCATGTAAAGGCGAACGAAATGTCGCTGCGCATTGTGTCTGGCATACTAATGATTCCTCCAGTTCGCTGCCGTTTTATAATTTAAAATAATGAATTTAGATTTCTGTTAATATCGATAAATCTGTTTTTGTATGTATCTGTTTTTTGTTTGTATGATTTTCTATCCAACCGATGCTTGGTTGTTTACTTTTCAACCAGATTGTCGTTCTAAATATTTACATTGTTTCTGAATATAAATCCTCATCTGTAACCAGGCCTCTATACGGCCGTTAGACCTGCGGAAAATAGTAAACAAATATCACTTGAACCTTTTCCTACCTGTATAATACTGTATGCTCAAAACATCATAGGAAAACATAATCTTGGATACAGAAAACATCGGTATGGTTACTGACGGTGTGCCTCCTTTGATTTAGGGCTGTCAATCTGAGCTTAGCAGGTGCTAAACAATTGTTTTCCAATTTCTTGGGTTAAGCTGATGATAACATAGCGCTTGCAAAAAGCAAACGAAAAATATTTATGCGGTGATGAAAAAACAATATTAACAACGATGAGTATTACTTTAATATTTCCCCCATTAATGACAACGCGGAAAATATTTACAGCTGAAACCTAATCACTGGCTAAGAATAAATGTAAATAGTTCTCATTTTGACCCAGAAATAGCAGAACTAAAATAAGAAAACATTATTATATATTTATATATAGATAATAAACATTACAGTTGCCTACACACATTCTTTACTTTCAAATTAAATACATTAATATAAAATAAAGTAGCGAACATGTTGTATGTTGACAGCATTGTCTTTCGCTTTTACCCTTATAAAAATGATTATAAAATAAAGTAGGTTGGAGCGCTAATTACTGAACACAAGCTACCAAATTAAACATATTGTTATCGAAAGTGAAATGTCTTTTTCTAACGCGTGTTATAAATTCAAATGACAAAATAACTAATTGCATATTGATTAGTTTCATACAATTGATATTCGCTGACAAGTAATACTCTCGGTTGTTATTTATTATTTTTTTTTTTCAGCTTTATCAACCATTTGGTAGTTGCTGTTCCACAACTATTCATCCTATAGTTTATTTTCGCGCGTTAGTTTTTCCTTTAACAGGGTCTAAGCATTTGGCAAAACTGCTTGAGTGTCAAATAAGTTTCTTTGCGGTTTGTGTTTTGGTTCTTCGTGCTTCAAGTTCAAATCCTAACTTAGTCACCTTTTTTTCTCTGTTTAAAATTTTTTTTCGGGACGATAAAACACTATATCACTATTAGAGGAAACAATTTTCTCTCTGTGGATTCTACCAGTAATTCAAACGTCCAGAGTTCACATCGCCTCCTCATTAATCCTTTCTGTTCGATTGCGTCCATTTGAGAAGAAAGAAAAGCCCAACACTGTCGCAACATTGTCGCAATGTGTCACTCTTGATTTCAGCAGAAAATTGCATTAATTTCACAAATAGGAATTCACTTGCTCAAATACCTGAATGTTCATTGCCAAAACTAACGGAAAATCCACCACCAAACATTTCGCTGGTTGTAAAACATAAAAAGCCTTATAAATAAATATCTATATATTCATATATAAAAATATATCTCAAATAAGGTACTACTTAATTCTGAATAATCGATCTCCTAAACAATTATGGCTTCCTGCGTCAACCAGACCAGATTTTGTTGCATATATATATATAATATATATATATATATATATATATATTATGATTCTGCCTTCACTACTTCGGCAAGTACGGCAGAAGTCTATGTTTCGTTGATGAGGTCATAAAATATCGATACCTGTCCATTTTTTTTCTCGCTGAGTGGACTGGAACAACGTGAAATAAAGTGTCTTGCTCAAGGGCACAACACGGTGCCTGAAATCGAACTCATGATCTTACGACCGCGAACCGAATACCCTAACCACTAATCCACGCGCCTTCACACGTGATAGTTAAACATATCATTCACTGACTTTATATTAATGCTGACCCCCAAATTAAGCTTATCTTCAAGAAATTCTTTCTTTTCATCTTGTCCATTCTATATCATACCCACCTCTATACGCGCTCGAAATGTTAGCTTCTCACCTCGCAACCTTTTTCCAGATTTCAACTTCCAGACAGTAAACAAATTACGTTTCCCATACCTTCACTCCGCAGGACTGAATCCTTGAAGAACATTTACTTCAACCATGTGGTTCCTTCTTCTTCCAACTTGAAACAATTCAAATTAGACACCTGGTTATCCAGATTTTTCTACATTAGAAACCCGTATTTCGTAAGAGTTTCTCTCGAAACGTCGATTTGTTTCTAACAAAATTTTTACTATTTGAAAAATTTAAACTGTTCAATGTTAATTTCTTCCTATAATTTAAAAATATATATTATACTAAATATAATATACTAAATATAATATACTAAATATATTATACTAAATGAAAGCTATCTATACCTTGAAGGGTATAGTCAAACAAATCGACCCCAGTACTTACAATTATTTTTTATAAGCTTATTCTATCGCTCTCTTTTTGCCAAACCGCTACGTAGACATAACCAAAAAAATATTGTTTACCAAATGGATGTGCTAACAAAAAAATCCAAAGCATACACACATTCATGCATGTATATATATACACACGCATACACTCACACACATACATACATATATACAAGCCTCTTTCAATTTCCGTCTACCAAATCCACTCACAAGGCTCTGGCCAGCCTGGGGTTATATGGAAAGCACTTGCCCAAAGTGCCTCACAATGGGACTGAATCCAGAATTATATGGTTGGTAAAGCAAACTTCTCACCACACAGCCATGCCTTCGCCTATATACAATTCATTTTAAATATCCGTAGTATTTTTCCATAACAAAATCTTTGATAAAAAATAAGGCCACGTACGTTCCATATTGCTAACAAAACAAATAAGTTACATTCGCATATTTATTAGAATTCTGAAAGGACCATTTCTGTGGGAAACGATGTTATTACTGTTTTTAACCTCAGGAGGACTCTCCTCCAGCTGGTTATCGATTCAACCTGCACCCAGCTGGAAGAGGCTCCACCTAGGGTTAATAACCGTAGTAACGTCGATTCCTACGGAATAGGCATATTGATATGACGATAAATATTACTTCTCAGTATAGTTACTACTTTCATCTCTTATAGAGATTTTCTAACTAGCTACTTTGCTTGTCTGAAAGGACCATTTGTCATAAACTCTATATTCATAAATTCAACCTTTACCAAATTATTTATGAGCAAGAAATATTTACAAGGCATAGATTAGACAAAAAAGTTTCAATCACAATCATTTCATTACATTAGTTATAAAACTGTTTTGAATAGGGCCAAAGACAGGGCTGGAAACCGACGAAGAAAATCTTTTTGTTTAATTTTTCATTTGATTACCATCAATAAATATTTTTGTGGAGCTAGAGAGGAGTTTCTTGAAATGATAAACTACTGTGTAGTTTCACACATGAATAGATATGTGTTTGTTTGCTTGTGTGTGTGTATGCGTGTGTATGTATGTGTATGTGAGTGTGTGTGTGTGTGTGAGAGAGAGAGAGAGAGTGAAGGAGGGAGACAGGGTGATGAAGTGATAAAATGTAGACGAGGAAGGAGGAAAAACTATAAAGACACAAGAAAGTGGGAGACGGGGGAAAGAGATAGAGGGGCTGGCAGAAGAAAGGTTAACAAATGAGAGAAAATTCTGGGTAGAATGAGAGAGATGGGCAAATAATAGAGATCAAATGAACAATAAGAGAGAGGAAAAGAAAGAGGAAGAAGAAGAAAATGTTGAGGCAGTGTGTAACAAAAACAAAGAAGAAAAATTGAATAAAAAAAAACGAACGAAGTCGATGTGTTTGAAAATAAGACGCAATAAAAGTGTGAACATCTACGCATCGGCACGTATATGTATGTAGAGCTAAATGTATTTATTTATGTTATCCATTTTTCACGGGGGTCTGCATTTAAAGAAATAGTGTGGATGTATGAGTGAATCATAGGATGTGTACAAGTGTGTGTGTTGTGATTGATACGAGATGTTGCAGATAATATTGATATGCTTGTAAGGCGAGCAAACTGACAGAATCGTTAGCACGCCGGGAAAAAAAATGTTTCGCGGCATTTCGACTAGCGCCAAGTTCTCAGTTCAAATTCGGCTGTACCTTTCATTCTTTCGAGGTCGATAAATTAAGTATCAGTTACGTACTGGGTCAATGTAACCGACTATCCTCCTCCCATAAATTTCAGACCTTGTGCCTTTAGTAGAAAGAATTCTTCTTATTATTGTTAAGGCGGCGAGCTGGCAGAAGCGTTAGCACGTAATGTTTAGCGTTATTTCACCCGTCGCTACGTTCTGAGTTCAAATTCCACCGTGGTCGACTTTGCCTTTGATCCTTTCGGAGTCGATAAAATAAGCACCATTTGAACACTGGGGTGAAGATAATCTACTTGACCCCTCCCCCAAACCTGCTAGCCTTGTGCCAAAATGTGAAAATACTATTATTATTGCTGTTGTTGTTGTTGTTGTTACCATACTTAAGGCGGTGAGCTGGCAGAATCATTAACTCACCGGCGGTGAGCTAACGATTCCGCCTTAATGATAATAATAACAACAACAACAATAATAATAATCCTTTCTACTATAGGCACAAGGCCTGGAATTTGTGGAGGAGGGGTCTAGTCGATCACATCGATTAAGGCGGCGAGCTGGCAAGAACCGTTAGCACACCGGGTGAAATGCTTAGCGGTATTTCGTCTGTCGCTACGTTCTGAGTTCAAATTCCGCCAAGGTCAACTTTGCCTTTCATCCTTTCGTTTTAAGGGTTACATACTATGTATTGTTGTTATTGGATTAGCGAAACAATGATGAGAACGGGACCAAGGGATAAGCCCCGCTTTCCCGGGAATTACTGGGTACGTCAGCTATTGTATATATATATATATATATATGCATATGTCTGTGTGTCTGCGTTTGTATCTCCCCACCATCGCTTGAGAACCGATGTTATTATGTATACGTCCCTGGAACTTAGCGGTTCGGCATAAGAGACCGATAGAACAAGTACTAGGCTTGAGTTCAATTTCTTCGACTAAAGGCGGTGCTTTAGCATGGCCGCAGTCAAATGACTGAAACAGATAAAAGAATATATATATATATATATATATATATATATATACAGATAGACAGATGTAGATATATATTTGTTACTTCTTTCAGTTTACGTCAACCAAATCTAATCATAAGGCTCTCGTCTGTCCGAGACTATAGTAAAAGGTACTAGTCAAAGGTGCCACGCAGTGGAACTGAACCAGGAACCATGTGGTCGGGAAGCAAGCTTCCTACCACACAACCATATCCATATATGTGTGTGTGTGTGTGTGTGTGTGTGTGTGTGTGTGTGTGTGTGTGTAAAACTTCTGTATTTAAATGTGTACCACTTGATATGTTAGAAGGGAACTGAGGTGAGGAAGTGGTAACCAAAATGTTTCAACAACACGTTTTACAATAATATATTTCCGATTCTAGTTACTCTGGTTCATATTTCTTACGTAAACTGATTCACCAATTATCAATTTATTGTCATTCACTTGAAGCCCGCGTTTATGTTATTATTTTTGCATTATTTTGTAAGAAATCATTATTTTTGCATTCTTTATACTCTATGCATCGTACATTTTGTCGGAATATATACAAGAAATCGTCTTTAAAAGTACATCGCTGGACATTTATATTTTCTTCGTAAAAGCCACAGCAGAAATTTATTTAGGAGTTTTTCATTTATC
This sequence comes from Octopus bimaculoides, assembly GCF_001194135.2. Classification (NCBI taxonomy): domain Eukaryota; kingdom Metazoa; phylum Mollusca; class Cephalopoda; order Octopoda; family Octopodidae; genus Octopus; species Octopus bimaculoides. The sequence continues at coordinate 58,738,310 of NC_068990.1, read as the reverse complement.
TGATTAAATATGTCGTATATGGATGGTTACAGTGTATAGGTCAGAGCTAGTGTGATATCGGAGATCAAATAACACTTATATATCCGTTTAGAAAGACCGCTTCTCTTGTTTTCAGTTGACCGACCTTCCGCTGGTGTTTTTAGCCATTATTCGTATCACCCATCAGTATCATGTTTAATAATTCGGTTTTATAAACTGTGCAGTTCACTAGAGAGACACGTCAGAGTCGTTATAGCAATGAAATATTTACCCGATGCACATTTCGTTATCTCAGCTCTAGAGATTATTTACATTGTTCTTTAGTTATTTTTTCATTGCTCTTTAGCCATTTTTATCTTCGAAACAATATATTCACTATAAAACAATATATTCTCCATAAAAAAAGGAACAACAAAATAACGTGAAGCCATAAAGATAAACCAGGATTCATGATATGGACATTATACAGGAGGATGGTTCAGTGGTAGGCATTAAACTCGAAGCATAACATTTCCTATGTTGAAGCACTGTCAATTTCTATTATGTCTTTTAGGTCTTTTGATGTCAAGAAAACAAGTGGTAGTAATATATTGCTATTAGAGGTATATAGTAAAATTGATATGGAATAAAAGTTTATCTTAGTTTCTGAATTCAGTTGACACCTCCAAACCACCCATAACAAGCCCGTAGGACTGCTTAATACTGTACAAAACAAAATCAGTTGAACGAAAACAAATTCATTTGATTCAAATATACGTTGGATAATAATAACTTGTAGTATAAACACCTCTGAGGTAATAAGGTAGTGATAGCTGTACAATAGAAAGAGCCATAGGGCGGAAATATCTGTAGGGCGTTTGTATGAATCTTTACGAGGTATTTAAAGTTAGTGTACGTAAAGCAGTATGTATATCATGCAGCGATTAAAAACAGTTATTCATATTTCCGTTTGGTAATTGCCCATGCAGGGGCTATGAACGACATTATCGAGTTTGTGACAGTCTTTGATAAACATGCAGTAAATGAAAGAAAACTCCCTTCGGTCATGAATGACCATTGGATTGCACCTAGAAAGTTACCTTCTGAGGCACAAGTCCGGGCAAGGTTGTTTTATGGAAGACCAGCAGTCGCTCATGCATACCAGATTCCCTTCTCCACGCCACCAATGTTATCCAAGGGAAAGGCAAAGCCGATACAGCTTGGAACCAGTGACGTCACAACACAGATGAGTGAACTGCAGCAACGTAAAATAAAGTGTTATGCTCAAGAACACAGCCTGGTTCGGGAATCGAACTCACTACCTCATGATTGTGAGCCTGACGCTCTAACCACTAAGTCATGCGCCTTTACTGAGTTAGTATATATTCGACAAATTCAAGTATGTCCACTATCTCCACTTCTGGAGGATGTGTCATAATTACCAAATGGCAATTAAGACCAGCTCTACTTGCGAATGGGAGATGATTTCGACACTCAAGGGTTCTCCGAAACTGAGATGCCGTTAAGGAAAGGGACAGGCTGATGTTTAGAAATAAACGGACAGTCGTGGTTACATATTTCTGGTTCAATAGCCGTCATCAGCACGACCGTTGTCCGACCTTATCTCCTGTAGCCGAAGGACTTAGATTTGTACAACAGGAGTAGGAAACATTTATGGCCTAAGTAATTTGCTAAATTTAAACAGAATCTGTTGTAACTTAATGGTTAGGGTATTCGGCCTACGATCGTAAGGTCTCGAGTTCGATTCCCGGCAGCGCGTTGTGTCCTTGATCAAGACACTTTATTTCACGCTGCTCCAGTTCACTCAACTGGCAAAACTGAGTAGCACCTGTAATTCAAAGGGCCAGCCTTATCACACTCTGTGTCACACTGAATCTTCCTGAGAACTACGTTAAGAGTGTGCGTGTCTGTGGAGTGCTCAGCTACTTGCACGTTAATTTCATAAGCAGGCTGTTCCGTTGATCGGATCAACTGGAACCCTCGTCATCGTAAGCGACGGAGTTCCAGCAAAGCTAAGACAAATAACTAAAAGTGGCCTATGGCATGTATTTGAATAACATAGACAAATACAGATACATCAAATAACATACCACATAAAATCTTGATTTAATAAGACTATCTCCGCTTTTAGAGGACGAGTCGAGGAATATAGAAATAACTGACGAAATCGTAAGCTTATGGGGCAAAAGACATGATATTTAGTTATAGCCCTGTACGTTCTGTTTTCAAACCATGCAGAGGCGAACGTTGCCTTTGTCATATATTACAAAATAAGTATCTGTGAAGAACTGAGGTCAGTGTAATCACCGATACCCTGTTCTTAGAAACCAGAATTGAATTACCAAAGAGACATAAAAGAGTTTGGAGAAAGTATGATGTCATGTCGGTTGAGAAAGTCTGTTTTTTTCTTCTTTTTATTTTTACGGAATTTGTTGGAAAACGGAAAAAGGTTGTGAGATTATCATGACGACCGGTTCTGTTCTTATTAAAGAGTAATTAAAGAGTAATTAAATATAAACAGCAACGCCTATATAGGCGTTGCTGTATGATAAGAAGTATGCTTCCCAGCCACATAGCCCCGGGTTCAGTCCTACTGCGTGGCACCTTGGACAAATGTCTTCTGCAATATCCTCAGACCGACCAAAGCCTTGTGAGTGGATATAGTAAACGGAAATTGAAAGAAGCCTGTCGAATATAAATGTATATATGTATGTATGTGTGTGTCTTTGTGTCTGTGTTCCCCACTACAGCTTGACAATCGTTGTTGGTATGTTTACGCCCCCATAACCTAGCGGTTCGGCAAATTGGACGGATAGAATATGTACCAGACTTTAAAAAAAATAAATACTGGGGTCAAATCATTCGGCTAAAAGTTGATGACGATGCTCATAGCGTGGCTGCAATCTAATGACTGAAACAAATGAAAGATAAAAAAAAAAGACGTATATACACAGTGCAACATACACAAACACATACATACAACCGTACACATGTATGCGTATATGTTTGTATGTGTGTGTGTTTTCATGTTTGTTCAGTCATAATAAAAATATCTTTTACATTAATCTGAAGAGTACAAATTTATTGTTTTTAAACGAGAATATCATTGATAGTGACTTCGAACTTTCGGCCAGTCAAGACATCGTCTGACGACACACACACACACACACACACACACACACACACACACACACACACACACACACACACACACACACACACACACACACACACACACACACACACACACACACACACACACACACACACACACACACACACACACACACACATACTTTTACGTATAAGCTATGCAGAGATTTATGATTGGTCATCTTATCACACACCGTGGCATATCTTCTAAATATACAAAACAACAAAAAAGTCTTTTATTATTTGTAATCTTTCACCACTTATAATAAAGGACGAGCTGGTAGAATCGTTAGCACGCTGGGAAAAATGCTTACCGACATTTCGTCCATCTTTACGTCCTGGGTTCAAATGCCGCCGGGGTCCACTTTGACATTTATTCTTTCGGAGTCGATAAAATACCAGTTGAGCACTGGGTTCGATTTAATCAACTTAGTCTCTCCCCAAACATGCTGCTCTTATGCATGGTATTTGAAACCAATATTTCAACGTTTATAAGAAAATATAGCCCTAGGCATATTATCCATTGTCTCCTCATTATAAAAGAATAGGTTGCAACTGGCGTCAGATCTTCGCTGTTATTTCTTGATGGTCAAGCGACAGCGCAGATGCTCTCTCATTTACGTCATAGGTCATGACTCTTAGTAGACATTAGTTGATTAGTCAGAAAAGGAAGGGGATCGCCTATTATCCTTTGGTCTGAATGCTTACCAAGGTGCGAACTTCGCTAAAGGACATCCGAGGATATAGAAGAGCAATAGTCAGATAGGACTACTTTTGATCGGGGGTCTGATCGATGGAAGCAAACCTGGGGGTTAAACAACAACAACAATAACAATAACAACTTATTATCATTATTGCCTGCTGAAACGACTTTAAAGTTGAAAAGCGGGTGGTCAAGTGGTTAGGTATTCGGTTCAAGATCTTAAGGCCACGAGTTCGATTCACGACGGCGTATTGTGTCCTTGAGCAAAACACTTTATTTCGTGTTACTCCAGTCGGTTCAACTGGCAAAAAATTAGTTTTACCTGCATTTCAAAGGGCCAGCCTTGTTAGACTCTGTATCACGCTGAAACTCCCTGAGAACTACGTTAAACACGCGTGTCTGTAGAGCACCCATCCACTTGCACGTTAATTTCGCGAGCAGGCTGTTCCGTTGATCGGATCAACTGGAACCCTCATTGTCGTTACCGATGGAGTGTCAGTTTAATTTCTTTTAAAGTTCAAAAAGCGTACGCAAGAAAATGTTTGGTTTGCCCTGTTACAGATGAATAGTCTTGATTGAAAACAAACGCCAGAAACGTATACATAAGAGCAGGTGTGGTTGTGTGGTAAGAAGTTTGCTTCCCAACCACATGGTTCCGGATTCAGTCCCACTGTGTGAGACTTTTGACAAGTGTTTTCTACTATAGTTTAGGGCGGACCCAAGCCCTGTGAATGGATTTGGTTGACAGAAACTGAAAGAAGCCCGTCGTAAATATATATATATATA
>NC_068990.1:58731246-58732056 GCF_001194135.2 Octopus bimaculoides | reverse complement strand
ACACACACACACACACACACACACACACACACACACACACATCTGTGAATATATGTGAATGTCTATCACAGCCACATGAAAATCTTTCTCAAAAACAATTATATGGTAAACCATTCTCTTTCTAACAACTGGTATCTGTCATAACCATCCTCAAAAATCACCTACCAACAAAAACGCTAGTTCTCTGGTTTTCATGTGACAGTATCTTGAGAAAGCTTTTTATTGGTAGAAGAAAGTTTTAATGGCCACGTATGAACACGTAACTAGTTTTTGACATTTGACTCGAGCATTTTTATTTTGCCGTCGATGTCACCCAAGAAAACCTTTGCGTAACTTCTCGACCTGCTAGAAATAGGAACGAGCTAATCACACTCTTCCTTCTTAAAAGAAAGGCACATTGGATATTGTTGTCCAAGATACACAAGGCATGGAAAATGTTGTGATGATTGGTAAGTGGGGCAAAATTGGTAACTTTCTTCAGAAACAGGAGATAGGGGAAAGTCCAAAAGAAAAGGAAGGTGAATGGAAAGAAATTGCCAACAATCCACATCGTTCACCACACTGCGTCACCTATGCATATCAGCCTCCCCCTCTCCACGCCATCAATGTTATCCAAGGGAAAGGCAATGGCAGATACAGCTTGGCACCAGTGACGTCACAACTCATTTCTACAGATGAGTGAACTGGAGCAACGGGAAATAAAATGTCTTGCTCAAGAACAGTCCGGAAATCGAACTCACTACCTCGTGATTGTGAACTGATGCTCTAACCACTGAGATACCGTGATATATATATATATATATATATATA
>NC_068990.1:58718806-58723806 GCF_001194135.2 Octopus bimaculoides | reverse complement strand
ATACAAAGCAACGAAGAAGTAAAGAAAGCATCACACGAATAACACTTACTCTAATAACATTTACTGCTGAAAATTCCACATGACTTAGGGGAGTTCAAAAGGAAATTCGCCTCAGCAATGCTGATGGTGATCTTTCGAAAAATCTCGAAACTTGAATTACCTGCTTTAGTTAAAGATGGGGTAAATAAACTCACCCATTTATTTTCAATTTAATTTGTCGGTCAGCTTAGGAGTAAAATTACAAACTTATTTATCCCAGGTCATGAGATTTAGATGCGGTAGCCATAAACTAGGTAAAGATTTAGGGGAAGCAGGTACTCATGACTTCAAGGTGTACGCATCTTTCAGTTAGTCGGGATCGAGTGCAGTGGCAGCGGACCATCGTCCTCAACACCGACTTGAGTTAAGGATTCTTGATGTCAACAATTACAAATGCAGTGACATCATACTGACCGGTCAGGATAGATAGACCTCGTCGGGCATCTCTAAACCTCTTAGGAATGTTATACTCGTTAGTGGTAACGAGTTACTGGATGAGTTCACTCAGGCTGAGATTGTATGAGAGCAGACGATAGGAGAGTGGTTGTAAAAGCCTCACAAACCTGTCTAAGCAGTCTCAGTTTTCTGGCAGCTTCATAATGGATTCCCTTGAATGTGCTAATGTGGAATTGAACAAACTACATCGGATCATCGTCGTCGCATCTTGATTGGGTATTTATTAGGTCTGTGGATAAGGAGAGTTTTGGGCATCCATAATTTTCGCTTGTCGGGTATACAGCTCACAAGTTTGTGACCTTTTCGGCAACACAGTTTGTACGCATTATCAGGGCCGGATTTCTTGAATCTGAACCTGGAATACCAAGAACAGGATTAACAAACGGGGTGGTCATCAACGACCGGTGTTGGGTGTATTCGAAGAGAATCATTACAGTAGAATCGATAGTGTATAGTGTAGAAATAACGATTGAAATCCATTTACTAGACAAAGTGCAGTAGATCAGAAGCAATTATAAAAAGCTATACAACCGATGTGCAAGCACTGGAAATCGCGAGTGATTAAGTTCCTTGACTCGAAGCAGCCAAAGTGATAAAGCGACTGCTCGTAGACATGAAGAAACAAAATAAATTCCATGGGCCTGAGTGAAAGAAACGGAACGTCGAAACAAAGCCATAATTTTCCAGCAGTCCTTTGCTGAAAGAACAATAATTTTAACAACACCATATACGACAGGTTTGACTACAAAGACTTGTCAGTCTGCCTCATGGTCCCAGTTGACAAAATGGAAAAGGCGTTGCCCCGGAGGACGACGAGAGACGCGCTGACTCACCGGGCTAGCACTGCCCTGATAGCCGTGAACAGAGATGTAGTCCCGGGGCTAAGAACGCCAGAGGTCTCCACTACCATAGGCACGACCACAAATCTGTCAGAGAGCGGCCAATACCTTGACATTTTGCCTTTCTCGAATTGACGAGCAGCGAAGCCTGTCTTGGGATACTAGTGGGCCAGCGGTGATGCGTCTTGCTTTCTACACTAACTGCTTTACTAGCATCAGAAATAGAAGAATCTGAAAAAGCTACAGCAGTCACTGAAATATAGTTGTTATTTAGAGATTGTACAAGAGGATATTTGCCTGGTATGGATGATCTGCTCTAGAAACACTATGGACTTTTCTTCCTTTTCTTGGCAGACGTTTACTGCAATCAGCATCATACTAGTAACGATCTTTGTTCATGGTTAGTATATTTAACTATTAAGTAATTTGTGATGAGAGCACACAGTAGGATGAGAGCATACAATGTAAAATTTACGAATTTTTGTTGCTTTGTTAGGCTAACTTCAAAACTGTTACATTTGATTCAAGAGTAAAGAATATGAAATATGCCCGTCTTATAATCTTCAGCAGAACCTGACATCAGTAGAATTACGGGAGTTCAATTTCCTGTGAGTCATTTTTAGTGATATATAAAGTGTTTGAATACAACAATAATAACAGCTACTACTACTACTACTACTACTACTACTACTACTACTACTACTACTACTACTACTACTACTACTACTCAAAATATTTTAATCTACATTGTTTTCTCACCAAACAGGCGCAGCTGTGTTCTCAACCACATAGTTCCAGGTTTAGTCTCACTGCGCGGTACCTTGGGCAAGTGTCTTCTACTATAGCCTCGGGCTGACCAAAGCCTTGTGAGTGGATTTGGTAGACGGAAACTGAAAGAAGCTCATCGTATATATATATATATATATATATATATATGGGTATTTCTGTCTGTGTTTGATCCCCACCACCGCTTGACAGCTGGTGTTGGTGTTTTTGCGTGTCCGCAACTAAGCGGTTCAGCAAATTAAGTACTAGGGTCGATTCATTCAACTAAAAGTTCTTCAAGGCGGTGCCCCAGCATGGCCCCAATCTAATGACTGAGACAAGTAAAAGATAAAGATAAAAGATAATCCAAATTATAGTATAGCAAGATAGCAAGATGTTACTTAAGAAGTAAATAAAGTTTGAATTTGTCTTGGTGGATACAATACTGTAAATCTTAAAATGTCAAGAGATTATATAACAAATACACTTGTAAACTGTAGCACACGTTCAGGGGAGGCTAATCTTTACCCGGTTGCTCGACCTACTAGTAGTAACAGCCAAATAACCACCAGATCAGATCCGGCTGTCATAAAAAAAGTGGGACGTTAAATATTACGGTTTATTGGTGCTCTGTGCCATGGAGAAAGAGTGGGATGGTCAGGGAGGGACAGCGGGAATATAATTGGCCATTGATGTAGTAGAACAAGGCTGATCTGAAGTTTACAACTACAAATGCAGCAACAACAACAAAGAGCTGAATGAACGTCACTGATGCTGTGAAGAGAGAGCGGGGTGTCTTTATATTTTTTTTCCTCTCTGTATTAATTAGTTTCTTATTTTCTGGTTGAACTAGTGTTTCTCTGTAACTCAGCCCAACAAAGCGGATATATTCTTCAGTATTGAAAAGATACGATGTTAAACAAATAGATAGCCTCTGGTAATCTGAACAGTAGGCTTACAAGAATATCTGTTCCTCAAGAATTCTATAAAGCTGGTTCTGGGAGAAACAATAGCAAATCTACACGCCACTTTCAGGCTAACTGTTGATTTACCGTTTTATTTGCGTCTCTTATTTTGTTTTTATTTATTTTCAATATTTTCGTTTTGTAATCAATCATAAATTATTCCTTCGTAGAATAGCATCCCGGAGGCAGGTTTTTACGAAACGTGATATGGGAGAAAATAATGAACAATGAGTTCAATATTTTAAGATACAGTCAGAAAGAAATTTGTAATTCCTAAAACTCGTTTCCTCCCAAAAGGAGATGGAGAAAGAAGACAAGAGTTATGTTTCTCATACGTAAATATGTTTTCTTCTTTATATTTCTCCTGATGCTAAATGGAAACTAATAACTTAATTGACTTCTTTTGTCTAGCTCTTACTACCGATAGAACTCACGGTGGTGAGGTGAGTGGTGGGGGTGATGGAACGGCTTGTTGTTGTTGTCGTTGTTGTTGTTGTTGTTGTTGTTGTTCTTGTTGTTCTTGTTCTTCTTCTTCTTCTTCTTCTTCTTGTTTTTCTTCTACCTTTTACAACGTTCCTCTCTCTCTCTCTCTTTACTTCCCCCTCTCTCTCACACACACACACGCACACTCTTTCAATTCTCTCTCTTCTCCTTCATTCCATTTCTCTCTCTCCTTCTCAACTTCTTACCTCTTTATATAAAGCTAGTGCTTTTATTACTTGCCCCTGCAAACCGTTATCGTGTTCCCCCCGCTCTCTCTCTCTCTCTCACAGATACTTGTATATATATATATATATATATATATATATATATATATATATATATATATATATATATATACATACACACACACACACACACACACACACATACACACGCGCACGTACATATAAACATTTCTGTATGTAAATGTGTGTGTGTGTATGTGTGTGTGTGTGTTTCGCATCTCTCTTTATACGCCATACGTTTATTCATCTTTATTTTTAACCTATTGCTTTACAGTCATCTTCTGTGTTCTTCTTTGCATTCATCCATCATCACAAGCATTCATTCTTTTCTCTTTCAAATTCTAATCTTCAGTTTCTTAACTTTTTACATCTCTCCAGTTCTACCCTTCTCTCTCTCTCTAACTCTCTCCCCACCTCTCTCTCTCTCTCTCTCTCGCTTTCCCCTAAACATCTCTCGATCTCCTCTCAAACCCCCAACCATGATTTTCTCTATATAATTGCCTACAATGACTCATAGTTGTTCACAATTTTGTTTAATACATTTTTCAATCTTTTAACCAATCTTTTCCTTCCTGAAACTTTTATCTATTTCACTGTTTTTCTTATAAGAAATAAGCTTAAAAATGTTCTGTTTACATAATAATTTCCTTTATCCTTCCCGGCATTATTTTCATGGAGGTTTTTCTTAGCCAAAGTATTTTTCATTGTTGCAGAAGTTAGCGTAGAGTTTCAGTTTCCTGTCAACAAAATAATCTCTTGAAATGAATAATAATAATAATAACAACAAGAACAACAACAACAAAAACAACCACAATGACTATAATAATAATAATAATAATAATAATAATAATAATAATAATAATAACAATGATAATGATGATGACGATGATGACGATGATGATAATGAAGATAATAATAAAAATAGCAACAGCAGCAACGTCAACAACGAAAACAACAACAGCAACAACAACAACAACAACAACACTAATATCAATAATAATGTTATGATAATAATAATAATAATAATAATAATAATAATAATAATAATAATAATAATAATAATAAAAGATGTAAAAAATAGAAAAAATGCAAGAAATTTACCCATACTTAAGGTAATCACTTATTGAAAGCTTTTCAAATACACCTCGATATTCCCAGTACTATATGTATGTATATATGTGTATATATATATGTATGTATGTATATAT
>NC_068990.1:58718037-58718471 GCF_001194135.2 Octopus bimaculoides | reverse complement strand
TATATATATATATATATATATTCATATACGTGTGCATATATGTGTATGTATTTATATAACAACCGCTTTCTCCTTCAATATACTCAGATGACTGGAACTACCAATTCCAAATTATATAATACCTATTGTCCTTTCTCTACTTCGTTTTCTACTGCAGCAATTTTTCCATTTTTTCATTCCTTACACTTAAACACATATCACATACAAATATATGTATACGCTAATGTAGATTCTATGTACATAACTATGCACGTATGTTTGTATTTAAGTGCGTATTTTTTACTGCACATCTGACTAATATACGTACATACACGAACATACACATATGCGAAAATTCGTATGTATGTATGCATTAATGCAAGTGCGTGTTCATGTATATTTTATGCAAACATATACATCACTGTATATATATATATATATATATATATATATAT
>NC_068990.1:58717254-58717874 GCF_001194135.2 Octopus bimaculoides | reverse complement strand
GCCTACCTACCTACCAACCTACCTACCTATACCTACCTACCTACCTTCCTACCTACCTACCTACCTACCTACCTTCCTACCTACCTACCTACCTACCTACCTACCTACCTACCTACCTACCTACCTTCCTTCCTTCCTACCTACCTACCTACCTACCTGCCTACCTATATATCTGTCAGTCTGTCTGTCTGTCTGTCTGTCTCTCTGACTATATATTTATGTACCTTTACTGCTATTTGTCGACTGTATTTTCCCATTCTATCTCTTTTCCGTTCATTCTCTCATCTTCTTTCAAACTAAGCACACATAGACACATGCACACACACACACACACACACACACACACACACACACACACACACACACAGATACACACACACACACACACGCACTCGCACACACGACACAAACTTCCAAAGACACTTCCAAAGGCAAAGTAACTGGACACAAAAATACACACGCACATACAAATAGACACGCGTACGCAAACCAACTACATGTACATTCATATATACACACATACACACACACATATATATACATATGTATATGCATATATATATAAATATAAATATAAATATAAATATATATATATATATATATATATATATATATATATA
>NC_068990.1:58715118-58716516 GCF_001194135.2 Octopus bimaculoides | reverse complement strand
TCTCTCTCTCTCTATATATATATATATATGTATATATACAGATGAGAGAGGGATTGAGTACGTTTAAATATATGTATATATAAACATATATCTGTGTACATATCTATATATATGTAAACAGGAAATCCTTCCTAGATGTAAATATGCTTATATTCGTGTGCTATTGTATTTTACTTGTAAAAGAATATACTGGTTTCAAATATTGGCTCAAACCCAGCAATTTCGGGGAAGGTGCTAGTCGATTACATCGACCCCAGGACTCGACCGTGGAAGGGATGAAAGGCAAGGTACCTACATATCAAACTCTTCTAGGTATAAAATGAAGTATAGAGTATGGCGGAATGTACAGGAGTATCAGATTTGTAGTTGTAAACCATGTTAATGAGTAGAAAAATAGCAAAATTTTCAGGCAAAATTTAAATTTGGAATGTATAAGTAAAACATTGTTCATTGCTGGTGTACTTACGACTCTGTAACTCAGCGGTTCAGCCAAAGTGTCCAATAGAATAAGTACCGGGCTTAAAAAACGAAGAATGAAGTATTGGAGTCGATTCGTTCGATTGAAGTTCTTCGAGGCGGTGCCTCACTGTGGCCACAGTCTAATGACTAAAACAAGTAGAGAGAAAAAAAAAAAAAAAAGGGTAAAGAAGATATACCAGAATTCTTGCGAAAAAATAATTACAATAAAAGTGACAGACAGGAAATTCCAAAGTCTGAATAATAATAATAATAAAGAATGCGCAGTCAGAGTTTGGAGGTTTTCTTCCCCATTACGTAGTTTATATTCTCCACGTAACACCTTCGATAAGTGTCCTCAACTATAGCTTCCGGTCGACCAAGGCCTTGTGAGTGAATATAGTAGATGGAAACTGAAAGAAGCTTGTTTTATGTATGTATGCACGTATGTATGTATGTATGTATGTATGTATGTATGCATGTATGTATGTATGTATGTATATATATATATATATATACATATATACCCACGCGCACGCGCAAACACACAAATACACACACACGCACAAACACACATAAAATTATATAGACAGTGATATGCAATGTTTACTAAAAAGGAAACCATAATTGTCACTAAATATGACTAGGGTATTAGAAACAACTACATTGCTAGAAATAAGAGCTAAAATGCACTAAATGCTATAGTTAAAGCACATAATTGTATACATATATGTTGGTAGAGACTATAAACGCCCGAAAACACCAATCGAGAATTACTTATACTGACGTCAGTTTCGGCAATTTCTGTTGCCTCATCAGTAAGGACTGGCTCGATTTCGGTAGATTCCGGACTGAATTCTCTATCATTAAGAATTTATGGAATCATACATAACGGTATGCAATATATATACATATATATATATATATATATATATATATATA
>NC_068990.1:58713321-58714948 GCF_001194135.2 Octopus bimaculoides | reverse complement strand
AGAGAGAGAGAGAGAGAGAGAGAGAGAGAGAGAGAGAGAGAGAGAAAGAGAGAGAGAGAGAGCAAAAATGACTGAGGAGTACCACATATGTAACCATCCCATAGGATCACTTAAGAATATGGGAATAACAGGCAGTAACCGACACTATGAAATATTTGACACTTTTGCCCAAAACAAGTTAAACGGATATATGTGTGTATGTGTGTGTGTATGTGTATATGTGTTTCCCCTGTCCCCACTTAATAACCGGTGCTGGTTGTTAACGTCCCAATAACTTCACAGTTCACTAGAATAAAAAATCACAGACTTAAAAATAAGCATTGGGATCGATTTGTCCTACTAAAAGCCTTTAAGATGGTGCTTCAGCATGGCCACAGTGCAATGATTGAAACAAACTCGAAAAGCTCCGAGATGATAGTAACAAAACAGTCTATCATGGGCCAACAACCAGATTACTATTTCCAAATTTGAAGGGTATGCATTTGCAATCCAGGAACAGGAAACATCGGACAATTACCTCATACACAAAAAGGACAGAAATGCAGGAAAATCAGAAAAATGTGACATCCGATGCAGACACTGTGGAGTTAACACCGGAGATATCACCCACATCATAAGCAGTTGTCCAAAAATGTCATCACGGGTCTATCTACCGATGTGACATGATGTAGCTAGGACACTGTATAACGAGGTAGGTCAGAAGGGTAACTCCGAGGAAAAAGAAATAAAACCCACGGTGTGGTGGAAGCCATAGCCACTCAAAATAAAAGGGAGTACTGGTGGAGTGTCCTTGTGAAAACCTCATAAAATGTAAACACAATAGCCCTGATGTAATGATTTGGGATAGAGAAGAGAAACTGTGTACAGTTGTGGAAATCAGTTGTCCAGCGGATGTTAACATAAAGCTGAAGCTCAGTGAAAAAAGAATACCTACGCTGAACTATTGAAAATTTTGCAGTTACTTTATCCAGATTACAAGTGTAGGTTTATATCTGTAATTACTGGGGTACTGAGACGTGTAACACACTGCCTAAATTCCATTCTTGAGAAATTAGGCTTCTCAAAATCGGAAAGAAGAAAGCTGATTCAAAGACTACAGACCCAAGCCATCACTGGAACTGTAAAAATCTGTAAAACTTTCCAGAAGTTTATCATTTATGAGCATGTCTAGACATGCAACTATGTGCATGAGAATATATACATAAGACAAAACATACGAATCTGCACGTATACATACATACATACATACTTACATACAAAAATACCCTGTTGATGTCACTGAAATTCTGATAAAGGAACCTTAGATCTAGGTTAGAAACCGGTTCTTTCTCTATTGGGACGAAATCTTGAAATAAAACTAAATAATGACATGCACGCTTACAAATATGTGCGTAAATTTGTGTGTGTGTGTCTACATATATATTACATAACTAGGTTATTATTTCATTATATATTTTATCCAAAACGACCACCTAAAATCTAATAATATTACTGTCTTAATAAAATATATTAAAACTGATACTTTATGCAGATATCGTACGTATACTTGGACACAATTTATAGTCAGAGAGCGAAGGACGTCGTCAAACGATTGAGACCCATAAGAAAAAAAAAAAAAAAAAAAAAA
>NC_068990.1:58712634-58713070 GCF_001194135.2 Octopus bimaculoides | reverse complement strand
TATATATATATATATATATCAAAAAACGAATGTAAATTTACTGACGCACAAAGGGACAACTGACCAAAGTATAAAAGAGTTTACCTTATATATTAAACTGACATTAAGTACTTCTATGCTTTAAGTTGAATGTAACTATTAAAAGAAATCAACAAAAGAAAATGAGAAATGAAAAATAGAACGAAAAACTGATAAAAAGAAAACAGGAAAAATAGAAAAAGGCTCCTGAAGCTATAAAATCTAGTTGAGAATTGTCTTTTGGTTCTGGCATATCGTCTTAGATGCAGTCACTTGCCAAAAATGTACAACGCCAGTACATGCATCATACATGCATGCATACATAAACACATACACACACATATGTGTATGTCTATATATATATATATATTTGTTCTTATATATGTGTGTGTGTGTGTGTGTGTGTGTGTGTGTGTGT
>NC_068990.1:58708858-58712616 GCF_001194135.2 Octopus bimaculoides | reverse complement strand
GAATACTGCACACACACACACACACACACACACACACATATGCGTTATGTGAGTGTGTGATTAAAGATTGGTGTGCTTAGATTTTAATGGAATTTGTCATGTTAGTATAGTCTACCTATACTTTTTCACCTGTCTGTTATACAGTGAACTTGATAGTGTTATGGCCCCCAGAATGGGGGTTATCAACATGGAATTACAAAATATTTAAGAAGATTCCTTCACAACCACGCGGTCCCTTGGGCAAGTGTCTTCTACCATTTATTTGTGTTGATCCATACCCTTTAAGTGAAATTGGCTAGTCAGAAATTGCATAGAAGTCCGTCAGCCTAACTGGCCCTATAATACCACCTGTAAAATCCAGCCTTGTCCCACCCAGTGCAACGTTAATTCTGAATGAGGTTTACGGTGAAGGAATAGTTAATCACTTGCACTATAATAATTCAATAAGAAAGCTGTTCACTTGATGGAACAATAGAAATTCTCATCGTGGAAACAGATGGAGGACCCGTCGGTTTTCTTACAAACCTGCCAGGATGAGTTGTGATTGATGAAGAAATCATTTCGAAGAAAGGCATTATTTGTAAAGTATCGTTAGATGTATTGTTATCTCTTTGAAATTTCCTGTGTCACTCGGCTGTGAAGTGTGACCCATTCTTCTGAGCATTAGGTGACAGTGATGATGGTGGTGGTTGTAGTGGTGGTAGTAGTGAATTTCTCACAGGGAATATGGTGTGAAACCAAGGAGATAGTGAGTCGAAAATAAATTTAGATATCACTGTGTGAGCGCATTGTTAGTAAAAGGAAAGGGTTGAAAGAAACTGCTATAGGTTACTCTATAGAACTCTCTGGCAATAAAGGTAACTATGGTATTTCAGCTTCGTATGTCTGGTTGAATTAGTGAGCCAGTAGTACCAAAAGTATTGCGAAACAGTTACAATTTAGAATTGAAATCAGGTTACAGACTCAGGCTTTAAATATTTTCCTGACGAATACTCTTCTGTATGAACAATAACTTTGAAAGCCAAGACATATATCTGACATAGAGAGACATCCATCATCAACCAAGTATGTAGTTGAGCTTTGGGCGATTTGCAATATCACTGTAAATATCAGTACAACTTTGATTTAGTCAAATACACCAATGTCTACTTCCAAAACTCTTTCATACTACAATTTCTCGATAATAGTAAAGAGTCTTGTGTTAGATGTTTATTTGTCAAATAGAGTGATATCAGCTCTATCGACATGGTCAAACATTCATTTCGTTTTCTGTTTTCAACATTTTGCACTGAATTCCATAAAAAAATAGTGATTTACTTTGCTTAGGCAGTGGGCCAACTTTGTTTTGGGGAAAATACAGTCAATTGAATCGACACTAGTAATTTTGTCGTTCTCATTTTAACGATCCCTGCAGGTATAAAGAGCGTAGCTTACTTGAGAGAGAATTGAACTAAATACAGTGACATGTTGAACTAAACATGTTGTACATTTGGTTAGGGGCGGGGTTCTATTGATTTGCCCGTTTTAACCACTCTCTGATATTAATGAAAACTATGAAATTATGTTGTCTCGTATTTTTGATCAGGCGCCAAAGTTTATAGTCCTGTATTCAGTTACAGTATACTAATTAATTTTTTCAGTGAACTAAACATACGGTGACTGTTTTGTCCACACTGCACTGAGAATATTGACATGGCAGAGCCACTAGTATTTAGTCGCTGTGATTGGTTGTAGTGTTTAGATGTATGAAGTGAGAATTTGATCGGCTTCTTCTGAACTATGACTCTATTTGATTTCTATCAGTGTGAAAGAACAGCGAACTGTATAACTGAGTAGTACAGACTGTCATTAGATTAAAAGTATTAATATGGTTAATTTTTCAAGCAAACATCCAAGAAATATGTTCCATACAGAAAATAAAGGTCAAAGGGCGCTATAAGGATGAGAAAATGCGAATAGTATCTTGGAGCAACGTTGACTGTTAGCAAAAATGTTATTTAATAATTTCGCAGAAAGACATTGTATACTGTGTGCAAATAATTCTTTTCTAAATTATAAATTAAGAAGCTGTATGGAGAAAGAATATCATTCACTTAGTATATGCTAAACTGTAGATCTTATTTGAACATTAAAATCGGTAGACCTGTAACATGCAGAAAAACTAAGAAATGCAATATATGAAGACATTTTTCAGAAGAATGAATGTAGCAGATTATTATTGGACGAACAAACATCTGAAACCGGAAAAGGTTTCCTTGCAAAGACCTTCATATGTAAGTTTTTATTAACCGAAAAACGCTAACGCAACTTAGGCTCCTTGAAGGAATCATTTGACTTATAGAAGGCTATGTCACAAATTCCATAAAAGTTTTCACGTTTCAAATCTGTGAAGAAACCAGCATTGATAGAGTAATCGAAATTCTTGTGATATTTGGTGATAATTGATGAGAGATTTGAACATGTCTGCCTCTCTCGTGTTTTTTCTTATTATTCAGTATGTTCCTTTGTCGTCTCCCTGTGCTAGATTTTATTTTTACAATATATATTAGTTTTGTGAATTAATATTTCAGTTTTCTCTTTTGTAAGAAAATATAGAGGTAAAATTAATCGGTGTTTTCAGATATTTCCGGTGACAGTAGATCATCTGATGGAGCCAAGGAGAAAACTACGTTTCCATTGATTTTTCAATTTGGTGGTACTGTCTGATACTTGCAACTCCTGACAGAAATGTCAATGCTTTTCAGTGATCAAGCGCGGGGTGTGAATGTAGAATGTACAGTGCTGGAGAAGATACCGCAAGAAATGCAGTCCACCCGGTGCTCTAACGATTCATCCAACCCACCGCTCTGAATTGTTACTCTTTTTTTGTATTGCTTTCGCAAGGATGAAGGGCAAAGTTGGCCTCGGTGGGTTTGGTACTTACAGTGCAAAGAGTGGGAACAAATATTGCAACGCATTATACCCAACACTCCAACAATCCACCCTATTTTCCCCCTTAATGATTATATGGTTGGTAATTATTTCAACAAGTGATAGAAGCAGCTATAGTGTCATCAATGAGGTAAATATGAGATTATTGCAGGTAGGAAATAAAACTTTGAATATTTATTCCTCAACAAATAATATTTAAAGCCTGATAGTTCTGAAATAGGAATTAGAGCAAATGAATTGGCAAAATCAT
Source organism: Octopus bimaculoides (assembly GCF_001194135.2). NCBI lineage: Eukaryota > Metazoa > Mollusca > Cephalopoda > Octopoda > Octopodidae > Octopus > Octopus bimaculoides. The sequence goes on along the minus strand of NC_068990.1, from coordinate 58,709,435 downwards.
TACAGAGTGGGATAGAATAACTTCTACTGTTTGTTCCTGTTTTCTGAGTTCAAATTCTGTCAAAGTGTATTTCGCTTTTTATCATTGCATCACGGAATCAATGTGGAGGCGCAATGGCCCAGTGGTTAGGGCAGCGGACTTGCGGTCGTAGGCTCGCGGTTTCAATTCCCGGACCGGGTGTTGTGAGTGTTTATTGAGCGAAAACACCCAAAGCTTCACAAGGCTCCGGCAGGGGATGGTGGCGAACCCTGCTGTACTCTTCCTCCATAACTTTCTCTCACTCTTTCTTCTTGTTTCTGTCGTACATGTATTTCAAAGGGTTAGCCTTGTCACACTCTGTGTCATGCTGAATCTCCCCGAGAACTACGTTAAGGGTACACGTGTCTGTGGAGTACTCAGCCACTTGCACGTTAATTTCATGAGCAGGCTGTTCCGTTGATCGGATCAACTGGAACCCTCGTCGTCGTAACCGACGGAGTGCTAACCACGGAATCAATAAATAAAGTAGCAGTCAAGTAATAAGGTCTATTCTTTTCTGTCACTTTGTTTTTTTCTTCTCTTCCATGCTCTCTCTCTC
>NC_068990.1:58702971-58708552 GCF_001194135.2 Octopus bimaculoides | reverse complement strand
ATATATATATATATACTGAAGAGCAATATAATAATTCTTATAAAAAGTATCATTAGACTCAGGGAAACTAGCCATGTACTGCGTCGGAAAATCCCGACTTAACAGTAAACTAAGGTAAGCTCGTGTGTTCCGAAAAGTAGAGGATTGACATTTCGAGTAGTGGTCTTCTGCATGGAAGGAAAATGCAAAACTGTACTGTCTTTAGACAAGGGCCCTACCCGAAATAATAGACTTCACTTGTCCTAACGACATCAGAATGATGACTTATTTTCGCCGTCTTGTGGATGATTTTTATTGATACTGTCAGAGATTTGTAAGAAGAAAAAGTGAAGTCAATGGAATATATTTCGGTACATGATTAATACTTATTTTATTGAGCTTAGAGAGACAAAACTCAAGCCATCAAACACTGAACTGCAAAAAAACAATTACCAATCTCTTTACTGTACATTAAACAAAGTTGGGGAACACTGGTCCATGATACGAAACCGGAATATCATAGAATAAAGGTTAAAGGATTTTTAAGAGAAGTGTTAATATGACATTGGGAGAGAATGGTTGGGTCATTATGAAAAGTTAAGACGGAAGAGAGGAGGGATTATAGCAGATTTATAGATAGAAATAATAGAGTATAGCATAAATATGTTGAACTAAAGAAAATATGTTGGGTCGGATTATACAAGATTTTCATTTGTTTCAAAATTAATCGAAATATAATGAGAGTAATGATACTAGGAAGTATGGAGTCAAGGAATATTAAAGAGAATTTGGATAAATAGAAACATTCAACGGAGCACAATAATGAATGTCTTTAAATGTAATATATTCCCATTACTATGATATGCTTCCGAACCAGAAATATAAAAGAGAAATTGATTATTTTTGAGAGTAAATGTTTAATAACGAAACTAATTATCAGACTGAACACATTTAAGACAGAAAAAGGAGGAATTCGTCAAAGCAACTCAATCGTATAAATCCAGTCAACCGTGAATATCCTTGAGACATTATATCGTTTATTATTTAATTATTATAGAGATGTTAGAGTCATATATATATATATGTTGTAGAGTACTGGACTGAGTGAGTATTGTACAGTACTGTGCCGTGCAAATCTGAGTATTAAATTTTGTCGTAATATGGTTTGAATTTATAAGGCGACGAGTTGGCAGAATCGTTAGCACGCCTCCCAAAATGTTTAGTAGCATTTTGTCCGTCTTCTCGTTCTGAGTTCAAATCCGATCGTGGTTGGCTTTGCCTTCCGGGGTCGATAAAATAAGTACCAGTTGAATACTGCTGGTTTCAAATTTATAAAGCGGCAAACTGACAGAATCTTTAGCACGCCTGGCAAAATGCTTAGTGGCATTTCGTCCGTCTTTACGTTCTGAGCTCAAGTTCTGCTGAGGTCGACTTTACCTTTCATCCTTTTTTTGTGGTCGATAAAATAAGTACCAGTTGTATAGGGGGGGGGGGGGCTGATGTAATTGCCTAACCCCTCTCCCCGAAATTGCTGGCCTTGTACAGAAATTTGAAACAAATATTCTGAATATATATCCTACCTCAGTTATCCGTCCTTCTTTTTCCTGTAATTCAACACTTTTGTTACCGCATATCTATTGAAATACATCCTTTTTTTAAATATTTCATTTAATTTAAAAAAAATAATGAATATATCAAAAGAGTTTTGTCATTGTTAAGTAAACGAAGTTAAAATTTCTAATAGGAAATTTTAACTTCGGTTACTTTAAAAGCAATTCATTTGTACCACAGAACCAGGGGCAGTCTCAGATATCAAAAAAGGTACCATGTACTGCTAGTAAGATAATAAACGAAATTGTTTTTTCAACAACTGTGCGATATCTTTCTAAATGTGATAAATCGCTACATGATAAAAATAAGTCAGAAGAAGTATAAGGAATGGTAGAGAGGAAGATGAAATGTCATGCATTATTTGAGCATTGAAAGATGGCAGGTTGGCAGAAATGAAGGGAAAATGCTTAGCGGCATTTCGTCCATCTTTGCGTTCCGAGTTCAAATTCATCTGTGGTCGTCTTTGCCTTTCATTCTTTCGGGGTCGACAAAATATAAGTACCAGTTGAGAACTGGGGTCGATGTAAACTACTTACCTCTCTTCCAGAACTTGCTGGTCTTGTGCCAAAATTTGAAACCTTTATTTGAGTATTGAAAGGCGGTAAGTTGGATGAATCGTTGCCATGCCAGACAAAATGCTAACGGTATTCCTCTGTTTTTACTTTCTGAGTTCAAATTCTGCTGAGGCTGATTTTACCTTTCATCCTTTCAGGGTCGATGAACAAGTACCAGTTATGCACTGGGATCGATGCAATCGACTACGGTTCCCCCACAAAAAATTCAGCCCTCGTACCTAGAGTAGAAAGGATTATTTGAGCACTCGACTTATATTTTGCCGTGGTCAGTTTTATTTTTCGTTCTATTTAAGTAGATTAGTTCAGTACCAGCTATGTAAAGGGGATCTGTGTGATCTGCTATTCTTTAATATTACAGACATGCGATTGTGAAATTGCTATAAATCATATTTTAACTAATATTCCTTGGATACATTCACAAGGTAAAACAGTTTGGCATGCACGGGAAATCTATTTTGGTCTAATATATCGATGTCTTCCCCGAGGTCGTCTGGCCTGTTTACTACGTGGAAACGGAAACTCTTTCGAGAATGAAGTGAATAAAAGCTACTTCATTAGTGCTGAACATAAGTGTCTGTATTCCAGTTAATAGCACCAACGTCATCTTCACAATCACATTCTTTTGCCAGATGACCACTACAAGCACCGCCACCAGCAACAGCAGCATCAACAGTAGAAACGGCAACAGCAGTCCTTGAATGAAACCAAATAAAATACATCAACAAAATCATATGACTCGATTGTAAAAAAAAAAAAAAAAAAAAGTAAGACTAAAAGAAGTGAGAAAGAAGGTAAGAAAGAGGAATAAAAAGAAGCCAATGAAAGCTTCTTTCTTCTGGCTGAATTTCTTGCTATTAAACAATCAGTTCAGATATAGTCCTGCTGTTTGGATATGTATGTCTTTGAGGAGGATGGCAGCGTGACCCTTCACACTGACCCTCAAAGACATACATCCATTTAGACATCCTCCTAAATATCTTTATCGCACTTACTTGCTTCTCTTGGCGTTCAAGAAAATCAAGTGAGTGTGATAAAGATAAAGATAAAGAAAGAGAAAGAGAAAGAAAGGAAAACAAAGAAAGAGAAAATGGAGAAGAAATAGTAAGATACTGCACTGGAAGGAGATAGAGAAAGAAAAAGCATGAGAAAAGAACGTGGTTAGTGTTTAGAAACTTGTATTTTTGTAGACCTTCGTAGCGTTCCAATAAACAAGATTTATTAGGCGAATTGTAACCTGCAGCCAAGAATCTTAAGAGGCCACCCACTGTAACTAATTTTCTCTCTCCGTTGGTCGGCTCTTCTGTCTTGATCAGATTTCCTTTTGATTAAAACATTCTCCATTTTGTCAGCAATATATACCTCGGAACAACTAAAAATAGAACAATAATGGTAAAGTGAAAGAATAAGGTAAACAAGAATTTTAGAATAAAGATCACATCCATAAAATATAAATATAGGTGAATACAAAAATTGGTCCTTAATTAAGTGGTGGTGTTGGTAAGGGAAAGCAATTAGCTTAGCGCGAAGGTAATACTTTATTTTTTTAGCTGCAGCCTAATGTATCATTTCTAGAGGCCTAATGTCAGAAGTAAGTGGAATTTTAAGAGGCAGAAATAGATGTCATTTGGTAGAGATATTGTCAACTCTGCATGGTCATTCGATATCCTAGAAATAACTGCAAAATATCCATTAAATTATGCCAACTCGTTTTTAAATGGAAGAACACAAAAAATAGTGTAGCCCTATATATAAATCTAAAAAGTATATCTCGGCTGGACATTTTTGTTTTAATCATAGTTCTAGCAGATGAAAGCTGATCTATGGTTAAGCTACAACATAATATGACAATTTATATATATATATGTATGTATGTATGTATGTATGTATGTATGTATGTATGTATGTATGTATAAAATGCAATTAACAACATTAAAAAAAGGATCCACTTGGCTGAGTCAAAAACGATTAAATCGATCCGAGATCTGAATTGGTGTTTATTGTTACCAACTTGGAAAGGATGAAAGCGAATTTGACCTTTGAACATAGAGTGTAGGTGGATCGTTCCGGCCCTGTCAATCAATTCACCTAGGAAACGAAATAGCCACTCCATTGTAAAATCTATAGCTTCCTGGTCAACCAAGCCGTCTTAGACCGCTGAGCCACTGTGGTCAGATCACCATGTGAAAAAAAGTGGGATGTGAATGCTCGGACTAACAATCTTTTTAAAATTATTCAGGCACACACAGGAAGCTCTGTAGCATCAAAGATTGGTTTTCATTTCCACTTCTGTGTGAGCCGTATTTCCTCACGAAGAAACTACCATCATCAGTATGTATGCTTGTATGTATGCATGTATGTATGTATGTATGTATGTGTGTATGTATGTATGTATGTATGTATGTATGTATGTTATTAATCAGTTTTATTTAAAGATTTCTTATCGATAGAGAAAGAGTTGGTTTCTAACCTAGATCCAAGGGCCCTTCAATGGAATTGTAACAACATCAACAGGGTATTTTTGCATGGATGTGTATTGACGAACATTCTGGGAGACCCGCAACTAGCAGAACTGAGAAAAACATCGCAGATGTGCGTGCAACTGTGAGGAGAAATCGTCGAGTCATCATCCGTGAGTTATCAGAGGATGTGCAGATTAATTACGGTTCAGTTCAGTCCATCGTCAATGAAGATTTGGGTATGAGACGCGTGTCTACAAAAACTGCTTTCAGTTGCCCAAAAAGACACTCGGGTTTCATTTGCACAAGGTCTCCTTGATTGTGTCGAGAGCGATGAAAACTTTTTGACAACTTTGCGCAGAAACAGATATCACCAAGCTTTTGGCAAAATTTGATGCAGATTCTCTGCTCTGCTCAACTTCCTCTGTTATGTTTAACACGTCGATTATACGCAACACACTTTACTTCCAAGGACTGCTGTAAACAGCGGAAGGGAACCAGAACGTTAAAACTTAGTGCGCATACACTGCAGAATTCAAGGTCAATCTGTGCCAAGCGGCTTTACTCGGCGTGATTTAGCTTCGTTACTATGACAACAGGATACTTATTGATCAGACCACGTATCTATGTATACTTCGATGAGTCTCATGACCATTAGGTTTTTTATTCTTGAATATGTACATGTTTCTGCAACTGACGCAAGCGCAATAGTACCTGTTAGATCACATTTCCTTCATCATATTTCACCTCTCTTTACATTAAATGAACGTATGTTACTTTTCGTGTTAGTTTATGAATATCAAAGCCTGATTCAAATCATACACTTGAAAACAATCAAAAATAGAGCGGGCTGAAACTTAGTGTAGATATAACTATTTTAAATTTACACTATCGTGATGAATAATATGCTTTAAACTTACAATGTTTATAACAATTTCTCCCTTCATATATATATATATA
>NC_068990.1:58698094-58702665 GCF_001194135.2 Octopus bimaculoides | reverse complement strand
GTTGTAGTCATTTCATATCAAATTCTTGATTGGGAAGCCTCCAGACCCAAACACGTCCACTGTCTGAAAATAATGCAAATCCGGATTCATCTGAGAAAATCACTCTATCCCAAAATGAACTGGATTTTTCTGACATCTCCTTAGCCCATTTATTTCTTTTCATGATATTAATTGGTTGAAGGAGAGGTTTTCTTCTAGCTGCTCGTCCATAATACTCAAGATTATGCAGATATGTAACACACGTTCTTGGACTAACTTCTAGCTATTTTGCAATGTCAGAAGCCTTCGAACGGGGTTCGTTTTCCACAATTCTCTTCAAACAGCGAAGCTTCCATTCCGAGGGCCCAGGTCGGTCGAGATGAGAATCTGTTGATTCTTATCCTTGGCATTTGAATTGCACTATAATTCTATTAACAGTAGCAAGAAGAATTTGAAGAGTTTCAGTAATTTTTCGCTGGCTAAGACCAGCCTCAGATTGCCCAACAATACGACCTCATTGAAAATCTGACGGTTCTGCTGAATTTTTTGTGCGTGGTATGGTTACTCTTCGCTAATGTTTAATATAATGGCACCTGGAATGAAAAAGAATAATTACATTGTAAGTTCTACACCGCTGAAAATATATTAAGACGCTTAGATCAGAGATTTTGAAAATTAAAGGTGTCTATTTACTTCCTGCATGTCTGTGTAGTTTCACATTTTCTTCGCCCCAAGCGCTATCTATTATACATGATCAAACATAATTCCACTATTAATAGTCACATTTATTTTTCCTATGTTATATACTCAAGACCTTTATGTACACAAGAAATGTATAATCAACAGCCGTGTGGTTGCATACGGTCTTTGAAGTCCCTAATTATTACTTTCAGAAGTCTGTTTTACTTAAAAATATATTTTTACTACACACAGTTCCTATTTATTATAATGATCACGAAAATATATATAGCATTTATTATTTTAATATTTATAATTACATTTTCAAAATAAATGGAATTAAATAAATAGCTTTGATATAGACCAATTATCCTAATAATCCTCAATATAGATCAGTAAGCTTCATAATCTTCCATTTGGCACAATAATCACTTTAATCCTCATCATTCACTCTGTTTCTTACGTAAAATGAAAGTGATCTAGAAATTGACAGATAGATATTTTATGGAATTTTGAAAGAGAAATGAATAAATTGTTACAGGCAGAATTTGAACATACTATGTAAGAGAGCGCTAATCTACAGTTTCTGCTGGCCGGCAGAGTAGTGGCTACTCTAATCAGTATGAATTGTGATCCGAATGTAACGCATCTGTTTTACTCTTTTACTCTCACACTTGATTTAACCCTAAATAATATCAAACCTCTATATCAAACGAGAATAACTGTCTCCACCATACCTTTCTCTCAACCCCTACCCTACAAACACATACTTTCTCTATATCCTTTTCCATTTCACTCCCGTTTACATATAACCACTTTCCCAGTTTACCAACTCTATACCTAATTCTCATTCACATTACTCTAACTTCCAAAAGAAAAAATAAAACGACTAAAACCTATAAAGAGCATGAAAGAACTAAAGTAAACAACAATCTGATAATAGCGAGCAAGACGAAATTTCGAATCGTTAGCATGCCGGACACAATGCTTAGTGGCGTCCCGTCTATATTTACGTTCTGCGTTCAAATTTCGCCAAAGTCGACTTTACCTTTCATCACTTTAGGATCTATAACACAAGTACCGGACAAGCACTGGTATCGATGCAATTGTCCACTGGCGTCGTTCTGCTTCGCCGAATCTTCTCGGCAATCTTCCGGTTATGCATTCCTTCCACTTTTAGTGAAAGAATCTTCTCTTGTTTAATTTCGGGGAACTTTGTAGCTTTTGGCAAACTGGAAATGTAATCTGGATCACGGAGAATACGATTGAGTCGAATATTTTCCGAAACAATCTGGAAAGAAATGAAAATGTTTTACTGGCTTTATAGATTTGAAGTGTTGATGTGTTAGGAAAAATTGGAAAATCAGGTGTTGCAATGTGATAATAAAGATACAAGGTTTACATTTCAAAGGTTTCATGAAATACCAATTTACAATATATTATGGCCCTTAGTCCACTTAAACACGAGCTAAGTTTCTAAATAACTTTAAAAAAACATGTGGCTTTTATAGTTTGAATAGTTGTTTATAGATGCCTTGACTTACGAGTTTAATTCATTCTGTGGCGGAGCTCGTAACTCAAATTACTCGTATGCAAAATCAATTTTCCCCACTGAAATATCTGAAATATCATTAATTCGTCCCGCCTCCCCCAAATACAGCATTTTTTTTTTTGTTATATGTTTTAGAATAAGGAAAATGTACTTATAAATAATGAATATTGTATAAAGAAACAATACAATAGAATGTAGTGCAATAAACTGCTTTAATTAAGTATAATGTACAGCATTTACCTTGGAGATCAGGTGACTTGAGGATGCTAACGGAGGTGGAGGAGGAAGGCTGAAATGAATAACTGAATCTTATTCGCTGATTTTTGCCCTTTTCGCCATGCTTTCCTCACTTTCACCTGCAGGAGTTTTCGATAAAACTCTGTCCAATGAGGTCTGTTTCATCTTCCCTTTCAGAATGTTTCTGAAATGAGTTAGGCAAGTGTCATTAAATAGCGCCGTCGCACACCAGGTTTCAACTTTTTCTGGGTGTTTCTTTTCAATAAAGTCTGAAAGTTTCTCTCACATTCCCCAAATTTCCTTTATCGCACTGGTAGAGATAACCTCCTCCATCTTTTCCGCGTCACCTATTTCCTGTAAAACTTCCGTGTGCTGCTGCGTCTGTAGCTCCTTAAGCTCCTCCGTTCTCAGTTCCTCGGAGTGCTTCTCGATGAGCTCGTTGATGTCACCTTCAACCATGTCCAGGCCCATGGACTTACTGAGGGATACAATCTCCTCCACCACTGCCGCGTCGGGTTCGATTCTTTCAAAGTCTGTTTCAGACACAACTTCCGTCCACAGTTTCTTCCCCGCAGGAGTCAAGGTCCTCTTTGTAACACCCTGTCAGACCATATCGATAATTCTGGGGCATATCAAGATGTTATAGTGGTCCTTCCAGAACTCTCGAAGGGTGAGGTTTGTGTTCTCAGTCACCTCGAAGCAACGGCGGAACAGGTGCTTGGTGAAGACCTTGTTGAAATTAGAAATCACCTGCTGGTCCATAGGCTGCAGGAGTGGGGTGGTGTTGGGTGGAAGGTAGAAAACCTTTATAAACTTGAACTCTTCGAGGATTTCATTTTCGAGGTTTCGTGGGTGAGCAGGTGAATTGTCCAGGACGAGAATGGCTTGCAGGGGTATGTTATTTTCCTGGAGATATTTCTTAACGTCAGGACCAAAGACCAAATTCACCCACTCCACAAAGAAGTGCCTGGTAACCCACACCCTCGGGTTTGGCCTCCACATAACAAGCAGTTTTTCTTTCGGAAACTTATGTGACGTAATGCTCTGGGGTTTTCCGAATGATAAACGAGCAGCGGCTTAAACTTGCAGTCACTACTCGCATTGGCGCAAGTGCGAGGGTTAGCCTATTCGTCATGGGTTTGTGGCCTGGCATCCTCTTCTCCTCTACCGTTATATAAATCTTCCTTGGCATCTTTTTCCAAAAAAGTCCTGTCTCGTCACAGTTGAAGACTTACTGGAGGATGTATCCTTCGGCTGCTATAATTCTGGCAAAAGTTTTGAGGTAATCCTCTGCTGCCTTCATATCCGCGTTCGCCACCTCACCATGCCTGACAAGGGAGTGGATGCCGGTCCTCGTTTTAAAATTCTCGAACCAGCCTCGGCTGGCTTTAAATGGCTCATCCGATGCCTCGTCCGTACAAGTGCCTTGGATCTGCTGCAGCGAATCAGCGTAAATAGCACATGCCTTCTCTCAGATTATAGCCTCCGTCATGAAATCTCCTGTGAGCTGCTTCTCGTCAACCACACCATCAGTATCTTCTCCATATTTTCATGGATAGATGTCTGCTGTTTATAAATTATTTTAACGCCTTTGTCGACTCTTTCTGCTTCAGTATGGTGCAGACCGTAGAAGTGCTACGCTCATACTGCTTCGCCAAGTTAATTACACGAACACGTTGGCCATGTTTTTCGATAATTTCTTTCTTTAATTCAATGCACATCATCCGCTTTTTCTTCTCAGCACTATCCTTCGCACTCACTTTCTTCGGACTGCAACGACTAACTAAGCATTTTATCACCCTACTAGTTAACGATCCACTAATGAACTTCGCACTTGCTAACGTGCATGTCTATCTAGCTATCGAGTGAGACACGAAATGGTGGGCGGATGTTACGGCGTCCACATGGCGTTCGCTACGCCAACTAGCGGTGGAGTATCTGAAGCTGGCTCGTAACCCGAATTTTAGCTCGCAACTCAAAACAAAGAAAATCGACCGACACGGCTCGTATCTCGAAAAACTCGTTAGTTCGAACATTCATAAGTCAATGTATCACTGTAAATATACATACATACACACACACACACACACACACACACACACACACACACACACACACACACACA
>NC_068990.1:58696312-58698021 GCF_001194135.2 Octopus bimaculoides | reverse complement strand
ATATATATATATATATATATATATATATATATATATATATATATATATCAGTGTGTGCGAGTGTGGAGATAGATAGATAGATCGATAGACGTTAAAGGAAATGATTGCTTGTTCGACTAAAAATTCCAAAGTGAATGAAGTGCTTCTTATGAAGAGCATTGCATAGGACATAATATATTTACTACGCTTGGAAACCACAACTTTGCGTTTCATATTTTCGACTTTGTGTTAAAAAATATCTTTTGAAATGTCTTAATTGAGGAAGAAGTACAAGAGACGGATTTCTGTTTCCTCTTTTGAATAATGTTCTGAGAAGTACGTGCTTAACGCGTACAAAATATTAGTATCTGATTTGACTTTATTATCAGTATATGTTGTACGACTCTACAACTAAGATAACTAGTCCTTATTCCGCTTATACGGATATATATATATTTATAGTAATAGTATGACAACAAAAGGATGAAAAAGAGACCTCGATAGTATGTAAATAGAGGAATCTATCTATAATACAATATGTGACAATTATTCGGTTGCCGTAATAAAACTCCGAGTTTCGGATGTCGGAGTGGAAATCTGCTCCGGCATCTCGTCAGTTATTAAACAAAAATGCTATGAAAATGACCGTTAAAAAAAGGGAAATTACTATGTTAATGACCGTTATTAAGACAAACAAAAGAGATATTACAATGACCGTTAAATAAAGGGAAAAACCTGAAGGGGAGAAAGTAAAAAAATGCTCATAGAATTCTGAGCGTTTTTTTGCATATGTATGTGTGCATATGTGTGATTAAGTGGTTCGCTTTGTAACTACTTGATTACGTGTTCGTTGTCATTTTGTAGTGCTGTGGGTATGAGCCTTCTACAATTTTGTTGGAATGATCATTGTCTTCAGAATGAACTTAGTAGACGGAAACGGTATCAAACTCGTCACGCGTACACACACGTACAACACATATGTGTGTGTGTGTGTGTATACCTATATATTACCCTTGTGTACGTCTGAGTGGCCAATCATACAAACGGTCTTACTATTTACAATCTACCATAAAATTACTTACACCCATTGAGTTATTCAGGTGTTCGGCTTTCGAAGGACTTAGAGAAATATTATTTTACTCGGAGACTAATAAATGTTGGTGACTGGAAGAACATCTCTGCAGAAAATTTTGTTGACCCGTACCACCATGGAAAAGTTGGCGTTAAACTATGAGCACGATGATATATATATATATATATATATATATATATATATATATCTTAGTGGTTAGGGTCTTGCACTCACAATTTCGTAATCGTAGGTTCGATTTCTAGACCGGGCGTTGCGTTTCGTTCTTGAGCGAAGCACTTAATTTCACATTGCCCTGCAATCATTTCGTCATCTGACATGTAGCACACGGTGCACTGGGGTCGATATAATCGACTTAATCCGTTTGTCTGTCTTTGATTGTCCCCTCTGTGTGTAGCCCCTTGTGGGTAGTAAAGAAATAACACGGAGCACCTGTATAGGTTATGTCGATTTGATAAAGGGAGTGAACTTACGTCTACACAAACATTTGATTATTAAAGCATGTGTGGTTGTTCAGCAAGAAATTGTCGAACTCTCACTCATATGTCGTCAAACGACGAGAGAGTCCATGATATATATACATACATACATACATACATACATACATATATATATATATATATATATATATATATATATA
>NC_068990.1:58694212-58695559 GCF_001194135.2 Octopus bimaculoides | reverse complement strand
ATACATACATACATACATATATATATACACATAGGAGATTGTTACTCGTCATATGACGGGTTCCTTTGGAAGTACATTTTTGCCATCATAGATAATATGAAGAAATATGGCATACATATAATAAATATAATTTAACTTATATAGAAAATGACGAGGAGAATGCTAATTTTTGAAAGAATATATAGCTATAATTTTAAAATATTATTAAATACAACCAATTTCTCATTAGTATATAGTAATAAATAGATGTAATTATTTTTCTAAATTCTATCAACATAATCGCTCTCTATTCTGCCAAAAAAAAACTTATCACTGTAAAATTTCATTAAAAATGTGTATTTTTCAGAAATTTGTCATTACTTGTCACCAAGTCTCTTATGTACACTCATCTTTTATCTGTTATATTAACTTTGTCTCTGTATTTGACTTTTACTCTCTCACCCACAATGAGCTAGATGATTTAAAGTATGACTAGAGAAATCAGTCAACTAACTAGCTAACATTTATATCGGCTAATATCATTTAGATACATATTTGATCATTACCTCATCTTGTCAGATGATAGCCGTCTCACATTCATCTGATTCTCTGATTAACTTTCATCTTTGCATGTGCGTGTATATGATTTTTCATGCCATACATCCGTTGCCATAAGACTATCTAAAATAGAAATATATTTCAACGGATCAAGAAATGGGATGGAAGTGTCTCATCTGTACATCACTGAATTTAAATGACGAAAGCTTGTAAATCAATTTTGCCACTCACTCGACCACCATTGTAGGTTCCAGTGAGAAACATAACAAGACGACTAGTACTATTTAGACAGCAAGTTAGAATATATTTCTTCTAGAAGGGCTGCCTTCCCCACGGATTACTGGAGCCTCTTCCTCTGGGAAACCTATTTAACCCATAGATGGGACCCTGAGAGATACTACCTACCCGGGACAGAAGAGACCTCACAGAAATGTAACTAAAGGGGTTATTCCACGCTCCCCACAGCTTCAGGACCTTTATACATGAGCATACCTAGCTATGCAACTATATGCATGAGAATACATACATAAAACATACAAATCTGCACATACATACATACATACATACATGCATACATACATATATACACACATGCATACATACATAGAAAATACCATATTGATGTTGTTGAAATTCCAGTGAAGGAGTCTTGGATCTAGGTTGGAAACCGGCTCTTTCTCTATTGACATGTAATCTTGAAATAAAACTGAATACATGCATACATGCATACATACATACATACATGCATACATACATACATACATACATACATACATACATACATACATACATACATACATACAAGCGTAT
>NC_068990.1:58689239-58694017 GCF_001194135.2 Octopus bimaculoides | reverse complement strand
CCTAGCTATGCAACTATATGCATGAGAATACATACATAAAACATACAAATCTGCACATACATACATACATACATACATGCATACATACATATATACACACATGCATACATACATAGAAAATACCATATTGATGTTGTTGAAATTCCAGTGAAGGAGTCTTGGATCTAGGTTGGAAACCGGCTCTTTCTCTATTGACATGTAATCTTGAAATAAAACTGAATACATGCATACATGCATACATACATACATACATGCATACATACATACATACATACATACATACATACATACATACATACATACATACATACAAGCGTATGTACATGCATGCTTATGTGCGTATGCATGTGTTTATTTATGTTAACCTAGTGCCTCTTTACCTCCCTTGTCATCTGCTGGTCAAGTTTATCCTTCTTAAACTATAGTTATTTCTTTCTCTTTCTCTGTGTGTGTGCATGCGTGTTAGCGCGTATCATGTATCTGAGGTCTGCCTATGTAACTTTACCATTCCCTTTCCACTGCTTTTCAATTTCGAAGTTCCTCTGTCGATTTTAACATATTACCTTAACTCTATATGAATCTGTATTTTAATCTCGCTCTCTCCTTCTCTATACGATGCATAGCGTGAGTGGAGAAATCAACCAACAAACCAACATTTATATCTACTATTATGTGCATACATTCACATATCTATCTATCTATCTATCTATCTATCTATCTATCTATCTATCTATCTATCTATCTATCTATTTATCTATCTGTCTACCTGTCTGACTCTGTGTGTGTGTGTGTGTGTGTGTGTGTGTGTGCTCATTACGATAAGTTGATATCAATGGCGAAAACCTGCTTTCTTTTCTTTTGCAAACTGGTTAATACGATGAGCGTACAAAGGAATGATACCTCGTGTTGGAAGCACTTTTGAATATATATTTATTTTAATGTCTAGTTTTCTAGATTTGTTGTTTCCCGATATATTTTAATGTATAAATGTACACTCACACATACATATAAACATATAAACATACAAAGAAAAACGGATTCATACATGCGCACGCACACACACGAACGCTGAGAGTAAGTGAAGAGAGATAGAGTTGAATGGGTGTACGGGTATGTTCCTTTTAAAAATAAATTGGAGATCGAAAGTTTTATGTCCTTATTAGTTATGATAGACTGCCTAGGAAGACAAAGAAAATGCGCATCTAATTTCTATAGAAGCACATTTAAATGTTCTTTAGGCTTGTGAAACAGCATTTACTTATTCGCTGCTCCCGCTGCTTAAAGCATATTTTGTATTGAATCTTCTCAAATAGAAAGAGAGAGAGGGGGAGTGGAGAGAAGGGAGTGATAGATAGAAATAAGTAGATAGATAGATGGATAAATAGATAGAGTAAACGAGAGAGAGTGTGGGAGAAAGAGATTTTGGAAGTTGAGTGTTTTGGCCAAAGTTACAACGTGATACTAATGAAGGAATTCAAGCAATACATTCTGGCATTGAGACGGTTTGCTGTTCCTTTTTATACGCGTAATCAGCGAGACACCTTTACAAAGTAAAATTGAGATGTTGCTGTCAAGGGATCAAATTGTGTGTATAGCTTGTTATTTTGTCGTCACTCAAAAGAACTAAAGATAAACCCGAAATCTGACTTTGAATTAAGAACAGAGAATTACGGTGCATTGGCTGTCGCACAAAATCTCGTCTAACACACGACTGTGTCGGCCTTCTGTAACGCCTTCTTATCAAAATATAATGACCCCCATAACATTAATCAATTAATCGATAAACATTGATGAATTAATATAGAGGAAGCTCGGAATGTGATCTCACTTCTAGGGATTGGAAACAGCTTGGTATTAGATTTGGAATTCTATAAAAGTCTATAAGAGAGTGTGTTAAGAAACAATGACTATGAAAAGACTTTCTTTTTCCTTCTTGGAATATCAATAAGAGAAAATATTTCATAAAAGAATTGTTGGAAAGATTTCTCATTGATTTGCGGTAAAAGAACCGAAAGGATGAACCTTTTATTCAAAAGAACCTATTCCAAACGTTTAATGTTCTTTTGACGTTCTGGTCGTAACTACTGTAATTTAGCCTTCCAGCAAATGATATCTTATCTCGACTTTCACAGTGAACACTTAAAAAAATATCAAGAAAACCAAAAGCAAAAAAGGAAAAAAAGAAAGCAAGAAAGAAAATAAAAGAATAAAAAAAAGGGAGAAGAAAAAATAAGAGTGCAATACGATAACTGCCTTCAACTAACAAGTTTCTTTGTATGACGCGCGACTACGTTGTAATATTCTCAGTTTTCACTTGATAAAAAGGAAATTAAAAAGACAAGCTCTGGCATAAAGAAAACAATTGGAACCAAGTTTAGCTTTGATGTAAAAATCCAGCTTTTTGTGTTGGTAGCCAAGCTGTAAATGCCTTCTGTATGTTGGTGTTATCAATGCTAAAAGTGTGTAACCTCAGGCATGTTGGAGGTTGTCAGTGCTTGTAGTTGTTCTCACCAGCAGTCATATCTCAATTGATGTAAAAACATCAGTCATTGAAAAAAGCCACTTTAAAAGTAGAGAAAAGAACACGAAAAGAAGACAAAAATCAAGAAAACACAAACAACAGAAGAAAAGAAAAAGAAAAAGAAAGAAAAAGAAAAGAAAAGAAAAGAGAAGAACAGAGAAGAAATAGTTGCAAACAACAGGGAAACTCTGGTATCTTCATTGCGGTATAATACTATTAAAGAGAGCAAACGGAAGGAAGAAGAGAAAGGAATCAGTTTTAAGAAATAATCCAACAAATCCTGTTTTTCTGTTACTTTTATATTATTATTATTATTATTATTATTATTATTATTATTATTATTATTATTATTATTATTACTACTACTACTATTATTATTATTATTATTATTATTATTATTATTATTATTATTATTATTATTATTATTATCATTATTATTATGGTTATTATTATTATTATTATTATTCGGTGGTAGGAGAGAGGGATATTTTATATTTGAAGAACATACCGTTGAATTATTATTCTGCAATGTGTATGTGTGTTACGAATACGAAGTGTTTCTCCACGTTCAATAGATCGTGTGTGTGTGTGTGTGTATGTGTGTGTATGTGTGTGTATGTGTATGTGTGTGTATGTGCGTGAGTGTATATGCAGCAATGGTGGTTGTGCTTATGCTCTCTCTGTATATATGCGAGAGTGTAAGAATCTATATCAGAATTACTTACTCAACGACGCTTGTGTATGAACGTATGCGATGTGTCTGTTTACATGAGTGTGCATGCAGGTGTTTGTTGTTGTACATATATGTTTCTCTGTATATATATATATATATATATATATATGTATGTATGTATTCTGAGTTTTAGGTGTTCTCTTTTGTACGTGTGTTTTTAAATATATACACCTCTATAATATAAGAAATCGTCGCACACAATTATGTTAGAAATCTACTTGTTAAAATAAAGTATAAGTAAATGTAAAGAGATATAGATGTCTTCATATGTGTCTATCTATCTACCTATCTATCTATCAATCTATCTATCTATCTATCTATCTATCTATCTATCTATCTATATATGTATATATATATACACACATACACACACACACACACATATATAAACATATACATATATATATATGTATACATACATAAATACACACACACACATATACATATATATATATATATATATATATATATATATATATAAATACACACACACACACACACACACACACACATACACATATATATATACTCTTTTACTTGTTTCAGTCTTTTGACTGTAGCCATGCTGGAGCACCGCCTTTAGTCGAGCAAATCGGCCCTAGGACTTATTCTTTAGAAGCCTAGTACTTATTCTATCGGTCTCTCTTGCCGATCCGCTAAGTTATGGGGACATAAACACTCCAGCATCGGTTGTCAAGCGATGTTGGGGGGACAAACACAGACACACAAACACATACACACATACATATATATACATATATATACACATATACGACGGGCTTCTTTCAGTTTCCGTCTACCAAATCCACTCACAAGGCTTTGGTCGGCCCGAGGCTATAGTAGAAGACCCTTGCCGAAGATGCCACGCAGTGGGACTGAACCCAGGACCATGTGGTTGGTAAGCAACCTACTTACCACACAGCCACTCCTACGCCTATCTATATATCTATATATATATATATATATATATATATATATATATGCATATATATATATCCATCTATCTATCTATCTATCTATCTATCTATCTATCTATCTATCTATCTATCTATCTATCTATCTATCTATCTATCTATCTATTTATATATCTACCTGGCTGTATGTATGTATGCATGTATGTATGCGTGGTGGTGTAGTAAGACGCTTGTTTCCAATCCGCATAGTTCTAGGTTCAGTTTCACTACGTGGCGTCTTCAGCGAGTGTCTTCTAATATAGCCTCGGAGCAACCAAAGCCTTGTGAGTGGATTTGGCAGGCGGATATTGAGAGAAACCTGTCGTATATATAAATGCTCCAAATACGAGAGTAGAAAAACAGCCAACAAATGATGAAGGGTCGTTCTTTATGTTGTTTGTCTTGTTTTCCATTTGTGTCTTTCGTTGTCCGAAAAAATAGTTCATATTCCATGTACTCGTACTTCGTATTGTGTTGTACACGTTTCATGACGTCCTGTGCCCACATATGCATATGTATATACGTATAAATGTAAGTATGTACATATACGTATGTATATATGCATATATAT
>NC_068990.1:58683540-58688701 GCF_001194135.2 Octopus bimaculoides | reverse complement strand
GGGACGGATGCTATTATGCTTATTTTCGCATGACATCACTATATGAAGCGCACCACTAAGATTAGTTAAGAATTTTAAAGTATGCTCGTACCCTATATGTATATGTATATATGTGCGTGAGTTTGTGTATGTGTGTGTGTGTGTGCGTGTGTGTGTGGTGTGTGTGGTGTATGTGTGTGTGTGTGTGTGTGTGTGTGTGTGTGTGTGTGTGTGTATAATTTAATATACACAGTATAAAGATCAGAGCTAATAATAGTTTCTTGCTGTATAGGGACGTTTCTAAGCAGGTTTTATAACACGCCACGTATCTGCAAGCAATGTTCGGGCTATGCTTTCTTCTATTTGAAAATCAGGACGCTGGTGCATGAAAGATCTCAAGTCAAAAATGACAGGAAAGTTGATGCAAAAGGTGGAAGGGCGAATAAGAAGAGAAAATAAAAGAACATTACAATTACGTCCCCTTTGATCGTAAGATAAAACTAGTTGTTGTAGAATAATTAAACTGAGAGGGTTCCAAAATCTGCGAAACATCTGCTCAATCCCGTGAGAGTGTTGTCCGCCCTCCAGTTCGCCAAAAGCAATTTGTCCATACGTTTGCCTTTGCTGAAAATTTCGGGTCTGGAATTAAGTATTGCGATGGAATTCATAGATTTAAGGGCTGGACTTTTTCACGTGAGTAAACTTTCTCGAGGTGAAACTCTAATTATATCATAGTTTCAGAAGAAAAATAGTAGAAGCATACAATCACAATATCTTACACGTACTCATACAAACAAACGAATACATATCCACACGCATACGTACATATATATGTACTCGACGAACTTCCGTACCGTCATCGTCTACCAGATTTCATCTCACTTGCCCAAAACATATGGTTGTGAAATGAACGTCTGAATCACATATCCAGGCCTAAATAACGATCGAGCGCTAGCTGATAAGAACAAAATCACCGAGTTTTATTGCTTAGAGACGCCATCCTAATAAGAAGAAATAGTTAAGTTAGAATTAAGATACTGATTTTAGTGAGTTAACATCAGCAATCTAAATCGAGATATCTATACGGAGAGGAAATGGCGGGCCTAGCTCATTAGCTAAAATTAATTTAATCATTCCTTGAAGAACATTAGATAAATCTGCTTATGTTTCAATAAAACTAATTTAAATATTGCTTTTCATGCAAATGGCGTCTTTGAGTAATTAACTTCAGTGTTTTACGCAGTAAAATATAGTAATATTAATGTACAATAGTATACATCTGTTTTGTAGTTGTCCGAGTCATTTATTAGTTAAGACTAGTGAAATTTGTGATTGTTTCATTGAAAAGGTCTAATATGATCGAAGCAAATTCTAAGCTGTCTCCCTTACTTAGCGAAATAATTAAAAGAATATTAGGCACTGAACCGATGTTGATTGCAATACGTTAACTGCATTCAGTTAGCAATTTTGCTTTATTTTGAACGAAGCATCAAACCAGCACGAACTTAACTAGTGATATCAATGTTGTTCAGAATTTTAGTCTTCTGAGTAACGATGCCTATAACTTAGCTTCGATTTCAAGAAGAATCTATAACAGTTTTTCCTTTTTCTGCTAATATTTGTAGAGAAAATATGACGGCAAGCTATTCAAAGCTGTGCCCATCACTGAAGCTTGGCTGAGAGCCTCTGCAAGCAGTCCAGTAATGTTCCCTGTCTGAATACTTGATCCAGGATGAGTTCTCATGAATCTATTTGCAGCTTGATTGAAGTATGCAGAAAAGGGCTTGAAATATGTCAAGTCAAGCGGCTGCATGCGATGACTGCAGTGCAGTGGAAGAGGGAGCATCAGTACTCCATGTTGAGTGGAAATTTCAGTTGCTCGAAGATTCCTTGTGTGACTTATGTGCACATCAAGGACAAGAAGGACAGGTGCATCCTTTGAAGATTTAACGTATTTAATGAAGTGCTCAAGCCATAAGCGGGAAGTGTCCTTATCCATCCAGCCTTTTTCTGCACTGAAAATTTTGTTCCAGCGAGGGGTACCAGTTTTGAGGTTTTCCTTTATGCGCTTTCGTTTGAAGATCAGAAACGGAGGGACGAAGAAACCATTTGCACTCATGCAATTAACACATGTGACACTAGTTCCTCTTTCTAGACTGTACACACCTGTTGTATGCCAATTTGTTGCCACAGTTTTTCTGGGTTTCTGCAGTGCTGAGAGATGTTTCATCCATGTTATACAGAAAAGACGGATTCAGTTTGTAATAGTCAAAGACTGTCTCTAGGATATCAAAGAACCTGTCCACACTTTTTTTTTATTTGCTAAACCCTTTGCTCTTGCTTTGCTGGTACCTTCAAGTTTCCGAAGACTAAGTTAAGGGTTTCTGGCAAGAAACTTTGAAAACCATTTCCGACCTGCAAGTTGATTTTCTCCATTGAACTTGTGCAAAAGTTCTGCTTTATTTTTCAAAGCAATTTGAAACGTCAGTTTCTGCATGGTAGTTTTGAATATGCCAAACAGCATTTTTTCCAGTGAAGTAATGCATAAAATCTTCTTCTTGTCTAGACAGGACTGTTGGTGAACCGAAATGTTTCTTTCCTCTGACAGCCTACTTGATTGAGATCTGAACGTGCCGTTGAAATGTTGCTCCTGGAACAGAAAAATGGTTAGCAACATGTTTGAATGACATGTGATCCTCCTTGACACTTTTCATCACCTCTTGCAAGTCTTCTTCTTGTCACTGGCCATATTTTTTGCACTCCATTGTGAGCTGAAACACAATACCAAATAAAGTAAAACCTATGCCTGATTATCAATGTTCTGACACACCAAATAAAACTGTCTGAAAATGTTCCTATACTGAGACACATTGTACCTAACTTGGAGCCCCATGTTCAATATAGTTGCAGTCAAGTGCCCCAATATAGGCACAGTGGGGTACCTTAAGAAAAACGACACCACTAATGAATGGTTGGAAAACTCACATGTAGAAAATTGTAAAAATATGTGAAATTGATCGCAATAACCTGTGTATCAGTTTTTGTCTACGGATGATACTAAACTGAAAAATGCAAATATATTTCTCCTACCGTTACAATAATTGCTGCAGATGAGTGACCTGCCGTTGTAGTGAACTCCTTCGCTAATCGTTGCCTTGCCCAAACTTTCCCCCTGTGAAAAAAGCCTACAAGGGGCGTGTCCCAAAATCGGTACTGGCCCAATATAGCTACCTAAAGTCTATATAAAATATTTCATCGCAACTCGAGAATTACTAGCCATGAATTTATTATGGGATAAGCTCGTATTTATGGTGTCATTGAATAAGAATTGCTGAAGGTCAGTCACACGAAGTATTTGTAAAACATTGCTTCCTTTTGCCAAGTCTTCTGTCTTGGAAGAAGGAAAATACTATACAAATTATACTGGGAATTGAAATGTGATTAAAATTTAACGGCGCAAGTGGTATGAGATTTGGTTTCAGTGTTGACTTTCCAAAACATATTCTAACACGTGATTAATAAAATAATGGTTAAATCAGGAATTAGTTATGGAGAATCAATATTCAATGAAGTGTTTTTCTACGCTTTTGTTATCATTTATAAGGAAAATTCTCATGTTTATATAATCCAAACAATGTTTTGTAAGCTCTTTGTATATATAGTACTATTATTTACCACAAAACCAGATATGCAGTTTGTAGGTATTGTATACATGATATGACTCTAATATGTGACTGCTGACTTCAGTGGATGTAACATATATACCAACAAATACAAGCGTTTAGAAGGAGATGATACAATAATACCTCAGTGTCAAGATAGCTGATTAACATTGTGACATTTTTCAAATCTAAAGAACGGACACTGACAGAATTTTGAATAGTTACATAACCTTATAATTATAAACTGATATTCAACAGCTGCCAGTTTGGTCAAGAACTCATGGCAGTACTATTTCAAATCAGTTAAGTTGATATTGGTTGAGAGTCCTTTACCAATATGTTATCTCCCTTGTCTAAATATTAATGAAGAATCTTGTCAAAATGTCATCCTAATCAATTTTGATGTCATTAAGATACACCTCTCAGAATAGAAGGATTATCTGTTGGCGGTCCATGCATGCTAAACTGTCTGTTGTAGATTACTGTATTGAGTCGTTAAGTTTTGTACGCCAAGTGTATACATTTTAGAAAAACAAACTTAGTCGTGTGAAACATGAAGCTTAAAAGTTACAAATAAAATCGATGTGCAACAAGAGAAATAACTTTTGTATATTCCCTAAAGATCTTCCACGAACAAAACGTTTATTATTTACAAACATGAAAAGAGATAGCAACGTTTACTATATCCATTTTTCTACGACTAGAAATTATAGCTTATAAAAACTGATTATTACCAAAATTGAGAAAGGAGAAAGTTTATCAACAAAGACTTCTTGTCTTGAAATTACATTTTTTCCACTGAATAACATAGTCTTCAATGCCAGGCTTCGTTCTGGTGACAAATGTAGATAAATAACACATGATAATGTAGATAAATAACACACGACTAGTTCCAGTCGATAGCGCCAAAATATTATGAACGGTCTCCAATCTAGTCTGTTAATATAAGTAGACAGTTTAATAGAATTGGTTTTTATTTAGAGAAGCAAGTCTAGTTATGTTTTGTCCTCTGCAAGTTAGCATGACTGAATTCCAGAGTGAACTTCATATAGCTTTGATCCTCGTAAAAGAAGTACTTTATGCTTGTGAATTCTTCACTGTGGCACATATATTCCAGCAGAAAAGACTCGCGTCTTATAGTTACTGAATGTATTTGTGGTTCTGTGGTTAGCAGCTCAATAAATATGATTACATGCTGTATTGGGTTTACTTAATGAATTTTGGTAATACTTCTTCCCATTGATGTATTTTGTGGGCAATTTTAGCTGGTTGAAAGAAGGATTTCTTACTTTGTTCTCACATTCCATTTTACACACATTTACAAGATTCATCTTCAACTTAATTCACTTTAACAAATACAACCAATGAGATGTGCGCTTTGTTCAGTATATCGATATATCTATGTTTACATGTATTCATCTATATTTTTCCTTTAGATATGTGTCTGTTTTTGCATATGTACGTGTGAATGTATGCAAATACATATAATATATATATGTATATATATATATATACATATA
>NC_068990.1:58682035-58683233 GCF_001194135.2 Octopus bimaculoides | reverse complement strand
ATATATATATATATATATATATATATATATATATATACCGATCTGTATAGCTTGTGTTTATGTAAATGCATATACATACATACATGCCTGCATGCTTACATTCATACATACATACATACATACATACACACACACATACATACAAACATGTTCATACATACATACATACATACATACATATACATGCATACATACGTACGTACATACATGCACGCATTGTATGTTTTTTTTTCTTTCTCTTCAACTTACATCTCTAAATCTCTCTTTGTCATTGTCGTTCTATCTGCATTTCTCTATCGGCCGATTCGTTCACTAAATATCGCGTGCACCACATTCATACATACACATATGCACACACTCAGACGCACATATTATATACACGCTTTCTTAACGTGAAGATTGTCTTATATGTACATATTTGTCGGTATATGCTGAAGTAAAGACGAAATCAAAGCAATACGATTTTTACATGCAAATGCATGCAATTACGCAAACACGTATCCTCCTCCTCTTTTTTTCCTACTTCCCTATTCCCTCTACATCTTTCTCATCACCAGCACTATGATCGATAACTACCAGCACCGCTTTTGTCGTCATCTCCCTCTCTCTTTCTTTCTCGCAATGTTATATCTACCTAGGGCGGTGAGCTAGCAAAATCGTTAGCACGCCGGAGAAGATGCTTAGCAACATTTCGTCCGACTTTATGTGCTCCGATAAAATTTCCCCGAGGTCGACCCTTTAGGCGTCGATAAAATAAGTACCAGTTAGACACTGGGGTCGATGTCTGCCTGTAATCGGCTTAAGCCCCACCCTCAAACTTTCTGGCCTTGTGCAAAAATATGAGGCTAAAATTATATCAATCTAATCGGCTTAACCCTAGCATGTAATCATATTTGAAATCAATATTCTGTCTATCTTATCTATCTATCTATCTATCTATCTATCTATCTATCGATCGATCGATCGATCGATCTATCTATCTGTCTATCTGTCTGTCTGTCTGTCTGTCTGTCTGTCTGTCTGTCCGACGGTCTGTCTGTCCGACGGTCTGTCTGTCTGTCTGTCTGTCTGTCTGTCTATCTATCTATCTATCTATCTATCTCTCTCTCTCTCTCTCTCTCTCTCTCTCTCTCTCTCTCTCTCAGTCTATCTATCCATATGTCCCGACAATCTCTCCTTTTCTCTCTTTCTCTCTCTC
>NC_068990.1:58680146-58682024 GCF_001194135.2 Octopus bimaculoides | reverse complement strand
CAGCCCCCTGTCTTTATCTATAAGTATAAAGTATATAAGTATATAAGTGCGGTGTGTCTTTACACAACACAACACACACGCACGCACGCACGCACACACACACACACACACACACACACACACACACACACACACACACTGTCGACTAGCATAGTCCTGGTTACAGCATATAACAGGTCAGAAAATAACCTTTAGTTTCGCGTTTACTATTGCACTCAGCAATACAGAAAACTCGTCAAAGGAGATATCAGTATTGCCAAGAGCAATAGTAGTTACGAAACCAATGGTCCCTTTCTTACCGGGTATATGCCATAATCAGGAACATACTACTCAACAATATAAAAGTACAACTGCTCAAATTCCCTCTTAGAGCGTACTTTTTTTACCCTGAATTATGGACAATTGATCGATATATGATATATATATTGGCTTCAAATTTTGTCACAAGTCCAGCAATTTCGTGGGGAGGAGATAAGCTGATTACGTCGAATCCAATGATCAACTGGTACTTATTTCATCGACCCCAGTTTTCAACTGGAACATATTTTATCGATCCCGAAAGGATGAAAGGCAAAATCGACCTGGACTGAATTTGAACTCAGAACATAAAGACGGACGAAATGCCGCCAAGCATTTTGCCCGGCGATGTAACGATTCTACCAGCTCGTCCACCTCACCAATATATATATACTTTACGAATTAAAAGCAGCTCTACTAACGTAAACATTCGGCATGCAAACAAAACACATGCACTATGTATGTGCGACTGATAATATTTGCATTACTGGAGCTGCTGTTAATTCGTAATTTAAGTTACTTTCATATGTGTTACGCTGCAGCACATCAGCAAATAGACTTTATGATTTAGTTTGTTTTGAAATGATCCGAATACGTGGTATTAATTAGCCATAATAATATTGAAATGTCGGTGTCTATCATTCTCGATGATTTCGAACTGAGTTTTCTCGCCTGGTCTGTGACATTCAGATGTTCTTTAAAACTCTGTGTCATGTAGGGAGCTTTCCCTGGAAGCTGTCCCACTGCAAATTTGGCGTGTAAGCAAAACACACACACTCAGTATGTGTGACTGATGTTTACACGCGCGCGCGCACTTGTTTGGTCAATTTTAGAATTTTTTAGATTGATTTTTAGAAGAGACAGATTACTGTCATTTTAGTACATCATTATTATACGTGGGAGTTCCCAAAAGTAACTGGAAACGTTCTCTTTTGGGTAAGCCAGTTTAGACTTCCACTGCTAGAAGCCACTTGATGCAACTCTCAGGCGTCAGTCTCCCGACCGAAGTCAACCATTGAAGTCGTAATGCTACGTGGTGTGCCTTTGTTTTGCTATGCTTCTCCCCTGTTCGTCGATTTTTGTGATTATCTGAAGCGAAGGAACAGCGTGCTACTGGGAATTTCTGTTTCCTGCTGGGGAAAGCGGCGGCCGAAATAGTTGTCATGCCTTAAACAGCAAAACACCAATTTACGAGCGGTCACTTGTTGCTAGAAGACCAACCTCGTTCAGGATGACTGTTGACCTCCCGAACGAATAAAAACATCACTAAAATTCATGAACTGATCTTGGAGGATCGTCGCCAAACATTTGACGAACACGTTGATATGACTGGTGTGTCCTGGAGCTCCTGTCAACGAATTTTGAGCGAGAAAATACGAATGAAAAGAGTTGCAGTAAAATTTGTGCCTCGCTTGCTCACGAAAGATAAAAAATGATCAGAAATGAATGTGTGTCGTGAACACTGAAAGAAAGAACAGTTGGAAATTGATCTGAACCTTTTTTTGAAGGTCATCACTGGTGGCGAAAGCTAGTGCTACGGTTACGACTCGGAAACGAAGCAGCAATCAACACAATGGAAGC
>NC_068990.1:58679188-58680054 GCF_001194135.2 Octopus bimaculoides | reverse complement strand
GAAGTCCAGTGTCAACGTTTGTTTAATCAATACGATTTGCTTCATCAATACGAAAAGAATTGTCCACACACACAATTTGTTCCCCTTGATCAAACTGTTAACCAGACATTTTACTTGGAAGTTCTGAAGCGTTTGTAAGACGCGGTGAGACGAAAATGCCGCGACCTGTGGCAAAGTGGAGAGTGGTGGTTTCATCACGATAATGCTCCTGCGCACTTACCTTGAGTGTGAGACAGTTTTTGACCAAATATCACATGACCCACTTACCCACCCCCTCTGCGACGTTTTCCCCCCTCCAAAATGAAAAGTCATTGAAGGAAAACGTTTTGCAGATGTAGAAGAGGCGAAGAAAAGAGAAAAAAACGCCGCTGGTGTTTAAAGGCATCATCTCACAGGAGTTTCAGGACTGCTTCGAACTGTGGAAAATGCGTCTGGACATGTGCATTACTTCAAATGGAGAATACTTTGAAGGCGATAAAAGTGTAAACATGTAAAACGTAAGTGAATAAAATAATATTGCAAAATTCCGTTTTCTTATGGGTACCCCCTCGTACATCTAATAAGCTGACCAACCTACTTGTGTTATTCTAAACTGCAGGAGACGGGTGTTATAGCACTTTGAACACACCCTACTAAACACTATTAGTCACAGTTGACTCGTTTGCAGAATGCATTCGGAACGTGAAGACAATTTAGAAGCTCGCTATGCAATATATTTTTCTGTTAAACTGGGCAAAAACGCTACAGAAATTTATGAAATGTTCCAGACTGCTTCTGACCCAACTCATATATATATATAATAATATAAATAATATATATACATATATGCATATATACATACGTATATGTACATACTTACATATATA
>NC_068990.1:58675501-58678577 GCF_001194135.2 Octopus bimaculoides | reverse complement strand
ACGCACACACACACACATATATATATATATGATTGAAGGCCACACATCCTCTTCCAAGTATATATATAGATAAATAGATTCAGATGAATATGGTACTTAAGTTTAGGCACCAGAATTAAGTATGGTATTATCTATAAGATGATTAAAGTCAAAGTAAGCAACAAAAATATCCAAAGTTAATGCAGTACGATCGTTTCATGCGATTCCATTTAATTGAGCAATTTTTTTAACATTGCTTAATTAAATGAAGCTGCATGAAACGATCGTACTGCATTAACTTTGGATATCCTTGTTGCTTATTTAGACTTTAATCACTTTGTATATATATATATATATATATATATATATATATATAATCAAATCGATAGTCCAAAGTTCAGTACAAATTGTGAGGATTAGCTCATTAAAATTAATACTTACAATTTTAAATGCCAGTAACTGAGAATGTAACGTCTTCATCAACCATCAAACGTTGAGAGAGAGAATCGAATGCCTTTCTCGTTTATTTCTTGCATTTTCTCGCGGAGTAGCCATATTATTTTGAGCTCAACAACTGCCGGATCGTGCAAAATATGGTATACAAATCCGTCTCATTCTTGCTCTCTCTCTGAACATGAAATTCGAAGTAGCTAACGTATAACTCCTGTGTTCATTAATCGATATTTATCTGTCACTGGATTGGGTACTATATAGTTGAACCCAAATGACAAGTGAACTGTACATTACATTGCAGTACACGCACACATACACGCACGCACACACTCATACTCACGCACACACACTGTCTCTTCGTCTCTTACGCGCGCGCACACACACACACACACACACGCACTGAGGGAAGGGTAAAGTGTGTCATGATCTGGTAGTTTGTGACAGAAGTAACAATCTCAACGTTGTTTCTTATATAAAAAAAATCATGCAAATCTTTCGCATTGTGATTGTTTAGTACATGTACATATATTGGATATATTTATGTATACGTACATAAGTATATATCTATGTATATGTGTATATATTATACATTAAGAAATATACAGGGGTGGCTATGTGGTAGGAAGCTTGCTTCCCAACCACATGGTTCAGGGTTCAGTCCCACTGCGTGGCACTTTGAGCAAATATCTTCTACCTTAACCCCGGGTCGACCAAAGCCTTGTCTATGGATTTGGTAGACGGAAACTGAAAGAAGCTCATCATATATATGTATGCATTTGTGTGTCTGTGTTTGTCCCCCCCACCCCAACAATCGCTTGACGACCGATGGTGGTGTGTTTATGTCCTCGTAACTCAGCGATAAAATAAGTACTAGGCTTAGAAAGAATAAGTCCTTAGGTCGATTTGTTCGACTAAAGGTGGTGGCTACAGCATGGCCGCAGTCAAATTACTGAAACAAATAAAAGAGTATATATATATATATATTATGATTGACCGTTGACTGGACACTATTCAATTTTTTTCTCCGTGTTTTTCTCCTTGTCTCCGTATTCTTTCTGTTGAAGAGCGTAGCTCGAAACGTCAAAGACTTTCCGTATTCCCGAGCTTCATACTAATACATCCTTTTGTTATTTACACCACCTGTCCTCGTCTGTTGTTGTTTTTTCGTATATTCTCCCATTGCATACAGGTAGTTGTGTGTGTGTATAAAACTTATCGTGTGTGTGTTATTGTGTCTATAAACCTATGTGTGTTTACGTGTGTACAGCTGAACATTCACTTACATTCTTAACAGATATAGACTGCATTCTTCTTCTCTGTAAACAGTCTACAATACATCTGAAGATGTGTTTATATAAAATCACCGAAGGCAATATACTTGTAAGACAAGTATATTACATCATTATTCTCCTTAACTCCAGTTCAATCCAAAAACCTATCTAATTACGTATCTTATGTAAAACGAACATGATTTCTAACTGTTCTCAAATTATTAATTTTTTTTTATGTATTTTGTGTCGTTTCTCTCAGTACGTCGGACTGTTGCCTGTCTGTCGGTGTGTTCCCCTATCTCTCTGCCTCAAGATAAATTATTGTTGTATTACTGTAAGTTAGCATACTCACAGGCATACACACAAACATCAACGTATAAAGCTATATTCCTATATGTACGCATATACGCACATTATGCACATAAGTATGCGCATGCACATACACATTCGTACATGATGCATCTGTGTGTGTTATAAGTATGTATGCACACACACACACACACACACACACACACACACACATATATATATATATATATATATATTTGCGCATACACACACATACATATATGCATGCACAAATAAAATAATAATATAAAGCATAAAAACGTTGTATATATATATATATGTATATAACTATGCGCATAGGCAATTTATATGTTCATATACATATAGATTTAAGTAAACAAACTATACATATATATATATATATGTATATATATACATACATATGCACACGCACACACACACACACACATATATATATATATATATATATATATATATATATATATATGTGTGTATATATGTATAAATGCATACATACATACGTATATGTACACACATACCTCCTTGCACAGTCACACATATTCTCGAGAACGCACAGACGGACTCACATATATGGACGTATACATTTATTTACTGCTCCTTGAACATCTACCTTGTTGAGTTGTTAAAGAAACCAAAGAGACACTCGATGGCAGGAAGTAGTAGAAAAAAGTCTGCAGAAAATAAAATATCAAAGGAAACAGATCACAATTTTCTGGAATTGTTTTCCTCTTGGCACTTCTGTCTTTTCTTTTTACTTCACCCTACCTCTCTTAACTAAACTTTCCTTCCGTGGTTCTACCTTTCACTTCCCTTCTTTGTATATCTCTCTCTTTCTCTCCCTCTCCCCCCACCTCTCTCTCTCTCGTTGTTATCCTTACATGTTTCTGTTTTGTTTGCTTTTAAATTGACTATATATTTTGCCATGAAAGGTGTACATGACATTTGTAAACAATATGCATCTGCACATACTCATATATATATGCATGCATACTCATATATATGTGTGTACACACACACACATATATATATGTATCTATGTATAT
>NC_068990.1:58674169-58674734 GCF_001194135.2 Octopus bimaculoides | reverse complement strand
ATTCATAGTTGTTATTCTACGGGAATCTTTTGAGAGGATTACGTCTGATATTTTCTTATTTTGGTAGGGTTTTTTTTTTATTCCTCCTCTTTACATTCTGTATATTGGAAATTTGATTTGTGAAAAATCTGAATTAAAGGGGGAAAAAATTATATCAAGCACTAAGATCAGGTGACTGTAGTGTAAAAGGTGTTCTTTTTGCAGTTTCTCCTGATCCTTAACGATGTTGCTATTTATAAATACTTGCAGAAATACATACTTGCCTACTACATACATGAATACAGCCATGCATCCATGCATCCATCCATCCATCCATGCATCCATCCATCCATCCACCCATCCCTCCTTCCCTCCATCTATCCACACTTCCATCCAATCCATCCATCCATCCATCCATCCACCCATCCATCCATCCATCCATCCATCCATCCATTCATTCACCTATCCATCCATCAATACCTATGTACATACATACACAGATCGCTAGCGATAATACCTTTTTCTATTTTCTCTTCCTGTTTATTTCTGTGTTTCTTTCTGTCGAAGAGTGTAGGCTCGAAACGTA
>NC_068990.1:58672599-58673539 GCF_001194135.2 Octopus bimaculoides | reverse complement strand
GTGTGTGTGTGTGTGTGTGTGTGTGTGTGTGTGTGTGTGTGTGTGTGTGTATAAGATATACATTTAGGATACCAGAGTGGTTCAACATCAAGTTCTTCGCCAGCTACGCATGATGTTTAAAAGAATAATGTACATCATACATAATTAAATGGAACCTTCTAGAACAATAGGCTCTGTGTCTCAATAAGATCAAACGATGTAAGTTTTACTTGGCCGAGAGCGCAAGAATCCTGAAAAGCTCGCTTGATCCGGGGACCTTCTTAAACTCCAGAAAACAAATGTATTTAGTCAATGTCCGCATCAGAGGAAATTCGTGTTGCAAGCACGGAATACTCCGTTTGCCGACTAAGGAAGAGCAATCGATTACAATCGGAACTATTTTAGACACAACTAGAGCCAATGTAAGTGGGATAACTCCATCTCACCCACCCACACTTATTGCCAGTAGAATTTCGTTCCGGAACTTTTTGTTTACAATCTTAACTAACCATAACGTATTCCTTTCTCCAGTAGCAGAGAAGTTATTTATCTTCGGCTAACGAGTCTCACGTGTCGCCTGTACAAACGATATCCAATAGGCAGGATGGATGCTAAAAGCCTTCAAGATAAGAGACCAAACAGTCATATTCACCCGGTGGAGGACTCCTTGCTTTCAGCCATCTAAACTAATGCCCTCAGCTCTGGTCACCATATAGCGGAGCTTGAATCTGTCTAATGTCACTACACTAGAAATGACTAATAGTGTAGCTGATGAACTGTAGAGACTGAAAAAACAACAACATTACACCTTGAAGAGAAGAAGCGCCAATACGTTACAATCTACATATGGATAATTGAGGGAAAACTAGTACTTAGTTTCGGCATCGAGTGTATAACAAATACCTAAATGGAGGCCATTGCATATATGCATATGTGTGTATATATATATATATATATATAT
>NC_068990.1:58669699-58670191 GCF_001194135.2 Octopus bimaculoides | reverse complement strand
ATATATATATATATATATATATATATATATATATACACATATACATACATACGTGTATATACATGTACATATATACATGTATGCATACATACGCATACACACACACACACACACATATATATATATATAGTGTCAGGAATACATATATATACCTGTATATGCATATATACGTGTATATATGCATACACACCCACCCACATACACACACACACACACACTTACGAACACACAGACCCATACACACACATAGATAAATTTTTTTTTTGAGGGTGTACATATGGATTACGTTGGATGACTATACATAGATATATACATTATAATTTTTATGACACTTTTAAAAGGAAGTCAAAAGTCGAAAGGTTCTTGCACGGAGCTCTGCTCCTTGATTTACTTTCTAACTTCAGCTGTGTATATGTATGTACGTATGTGTGTATGTGTGTATGTATGCATGTATATGTATATATATATATATATATATATATATATATATAT
>NC_068990.1:58668301-58669093 GCF_001194135.2 Octopus bimaculoides | reverse complement strand
CACACACACACACACACACACACACACACACACACACACACACACACACACATATATATATATATAGAGAGAGATAGATAGATAGATAGACAGATAGACAAACAGATAAATACATGGATAGATAGATGTTTGTGTGTGTGCTTGTGTGTATAAGTATATGTTTGAATATATATGTATGTATATGTGTATGTTTGTATGCACTTACATATACATATATGTGTGTGTGTGTCTTTTGTATGTATGGATATATGGATATATGTATGAATGTGGATTTATGTGCGTGTGCATATTTGTATGTGTGCGTGTTTTCTGTCAAATGCATTCAGATAGAAACATTAACGGAGCTCAAATATATTATCACTTATATTTTTGCGAGGACAGAATTAAAGTATTCCTTTTAAACATACACACACGCATGCACATATACGCATACACGTAGAGATACTCATGCACACGTCTAGATATATTTATACCAACGGTATTATTCGAACCTGCTAACCACTTACAGACATGAAATTAATGTAAAATTGCCTGAGGCGGTTCATAAAATAAATTTACTCCACTCCAGGTACTAAGTTTTTTCTCTGTTCACTGGAAAGATTCTTTCCTATGTAAAAATGCTTCCAAATATAAGTATACTCCCGTAACTATATACATACATACAAAGATATATACATTCATACATACATACATACATACATACATACATACATACATATATATAAATATATATTTATGAATGCATACGTACGTACATACATACATATATACATGTGTGTGTGTATATATATA
>NC_068990.1:58666374-58666723 GCF_001194135.2 Octopus bimaculoides | reverse complement strand
ATATATATATATATATATATATATATATATATATATATAGTTCAAATTTACACAAGACAAAAGACGAAGGCAGATGAAGGAGCAACAAGCAAGTGTGTTAGTTTATTGCTCGGAAAGAATAGAAAAGACTTTGACGTTTCGAGCTTACGCTCTTGCGCAGAAAGGATTAAGAGGGAAAAAGTAAATAAAAACGGAGAAAGAACAAAAAAGAAAGAAATGGAGAGAGAAAAAAATTATGTAGGGATTAATGGTTCAACGTGATGAAATGACCGGAAGAAAGAGGCTGAGTGAAAGGAAGGTAATAACGGTGAAGCGACTGAACGAAGGTGCACAAGCGCGCGTGTGTAAT
>NC_068990.1:58664708-58666285 GCF_001194135.2 Octopus bimaculoides | reverse complement strand
TATATATACCATATATTGACTGTCTATAAGACGCATGAGCTTACATGGCGCACCTTAACTTTGGTAAGCTTTCTTTAAAAACATTTAAAATTCTCTAGTTGCCTGATATTCGTAGAAAACTTAACAAAATATTCACAATACTTAACAGATATTTTTTTTTATTAATTTCTATATACATGCAAATACAGGTAAAATCTAAAATATAAAGGTGCTTAAATTTTTTATATAACACCATATAAAATCAGTTATATCTGCCAATATCATATTCTATTATGTTACATTCCATTCAAATTCTCTTTCTCTCTCTCTCTCTCTCTCTCTCTCTCTCTCTCTCTCTCTCTCATTGTCTTATTCTCTCTCCCATGAACCAAATATATTGTGACATTACAGTAGTGAATATTTCTTCCGTGTTAATAGAAAAAAGGACCTGCAGTATTTTTGATTAACCCAATATAAGAATTCGACTTAGAACTTTTTTACCCAGTTTAGCATGTTATACTGATGAATTCTCCTTAAACTGATCATGAAGCTGGTAAGAAATGCGCTGAATAAAGTTTGAGGAAGATCAGAAATATGAAATATGAAAAACGAAATAAAAATTTGTGAAATTCTGAAGTATCAATAAATATATTAAATAACTTTGGTCTTAGCATTCAGATTAGTGATATTTAGTATATTATACTTCTTCACACGTTATTGTTGTCTCAGTTACGCACATACCCTCATACATGTGCACGCCCGCATCTATGTATGTACGTGTGTCTATGCCTGTGTTCATACACAAACATAAATTACACACGTAAACATAGTACACACATAAACATAGTACACACACATACGCGTGCCTCTTCGTACAATTCTTTCATTTGTGTATAACAAACATGTCCACGTGCGTGCACGCGTATTTTTAAGTATTTTATGCGTATGTTTCTATGTATGCGTGCATCCGCGTGTTTATTTAACGTGTTGCGATAATGAAGATTTAGTTCTAAGACGAAATTAGTGAAGACTAGTTAAGTCGTTTATCTTACAGATTGTTGTGTGGTTATCGCACATCTTGTTTGTATACACGTACACATACGCACATACAGACACGTGCGCACGTACAAGCACGTCTACACATATTCACACAAAATAGCGGAATATATCGCTATCATATATTATTAAATGATGTCCAGAAACTCAGGCCATGTCATGATCTTCAACCAATTCCTCATTTCCTCCTCACTGTCTTTTATCAGATCGACGTCCACTGGTCTGCAGCATGGAGTCTTGTTATGTTTCATCTTCTTAGCCAGACTTGTTTTGCCTGAAACACAGCAGATGTCAACTAGGTGGTCACCTAGGATTTGTTATTTATAGTGCTCTACTATTGCAATTAAGTGTAGAGCAGATTCTGTATGTACGAAAGGTCAGCGGCCAGTGAATGCCACTGTACATTGCAAGAAGATTTTTGTTTGCTATTGGTCAGTGAGAAATATATTTTCCGTTGACAGTGCTTATTCAATGTCCAGCTAGATGTAAATGTTGCCATGAGGTAAGGGCATTTATATGTGTATATATATATATATATATAT
>NC_068990.1:58645121-58664590 GCF_001194135.2 Octopus bimaculoides | reverse complement strand
TATATATATGTATGTATACATGTATGTATGTATGTATGTATGTATATGTATGTATGTGTATGTATGTGTATGTATGTGTATGTGTGTGCGTGTAATCAATACGAAAGAAAAATTGAAACTGACCTGAATTGTGATCATAAAAACAATGATTTTACTGACCAGTCTGTAATGAGCAGACCATGTTTTCTGACATCTGGCTTGAAAGTACTTATTCAAAGTCATGGTGTGGGTGTAATGGAAAAGATTAACTGTTTTCAAAGCTGCAAATCATTGTCATTCCATCAGGTTATCGAAAAGTGAATAATACGAAAACCAATGAATGTTAGATTCATTAGTTGGTCGTTTCTTCCATTTACGTTGTAAAATCAAGCCAAAGCAAATAAGTATCGATCTACAGGAATTTCTTGAAGGTAAGAGATATCACCTATCGTGAGTTAACTTTTCTGTCATTTTTAAGTTCTGTTTATCTAAACGAACAATATTCGATAAACGTTTAACGAGTTATTAGGTCACTGCTGGAAAAATATCAACCTGGCCGATTCCATTTCTGTAAATCAGTGGTTCTCAACCGGGGCCCATATGGCCCTTGGGGTTTCATATAAAATTTTGTTCTTAAAGTTTACATCCAATAAACTGGTTATATTTCTACAATGTACAAAATAGTTAAACAGTTTTAATACAATTCCTAATAAAATGTAATCATAAAAATATAATAGGAGTTTTTAGACATCGAATGTCTCTGAGGGTCCTCTACGAGTAAAATGTGAATCAAAGGGATCAATAGGGGGGGAAATGGTTGATAACCACTGCTCTAAAGACTGTTGAGTAATTGAATGCAGTCAGATATATCAGGTACCAAACGATGAAGGAAAATGATTGAACAAAGAAACGAAACTATATCACAGACTATGATCACTGGCAAAGTTACTTCAAATCTCACGCAACACTGGCTGTATCGCTCTATTTTTCTTTCATTAATTTACACAATCAATGGACTATAATTTACATACCAATTTTCTTATTACATTCTGCAACTGCTATTACATTACTCTTGGGCGGAGATGGCGAAACTTTTCAGTCCGGTATACCGAATCTTCTCTAAAAATCCTGTTATTGGATTGTCACTTGTGCATACAAATTTTAGTTTCTATATTATTTTTGTATAACATGATATCACCTATTTTTAAAAATCGGATTCCATCGCGTCTTAACTAAAAACTACGGCGAGTGTCATTGTTACTGTATATGTAACGTTTCACTATCACCGCTCTTTAGTTTTGTATTATCATTGTATCACAGTATCGACTAGACTATCAGATGATGTTATACACCACTTGTCACACTGTGCTTCCCAATTCTGTCCTGATTGCATTATTCTTTTTATCTTGACCCAAATTGCTTAACTAAATCGTATTCCCATCGTTGTAGAAGCCTTCCTTCCAAGTGGCCTTTTTCGATTTCTTGGATACCACTCGGCAAATTCATGGGTCCATCCGTTGTCTGTGAACCCTATGACATGTACGGCCCAGCGGAACTTGTGCTTACAGTATTCTGCGATCACATAGTTCATTCTACTCCGTTCTCGGATTATCTCACAGCGAATATATTCCTAGCATGGATCTTTCTACGGTCCTTTAAGTCGTAGCCAATCGATATTTTATGCTCTTCATATCATAGTTATCATTCGTTATCTCATCTAAGACGGCGAACTGGAGAATCATTAGCGCGCAGGCGGAAAGAGGCACAACAGCATTTCATCCGTACTTACGTTCAGAGTTCAAATTCCGCCGAGTTCGACTTTACCATTCATCCATTCGTTGTTGATAAAATACGTACTAGTTGAATACTGGGATTGATGTAATCGACGTATACCCTTTCCTAATGCTGCTGGCCTTGTGCCGAAATTTGAAACCATTATTTATCTCATCTAGTTACCTTTTTCTTCTCCCTTAACCATCGCACACCAGAGATTAATTCACTTATTTCTCCCATTATATATTACTATAACTTATTCATTACTTACATTCCGCAGAGTTCCTTGGTTCATTATCATTACGCATTAATTGTATCAATTGCCTACCGTTGAGAATTACGATGCAGTCACTCGATTTGCTTGACGCAGCAGTTAAACTTCCTTAAAATCATACCGTATAGTGCCAGAAAGGAAGGATACGTTTTATAATGTAGTTATAGAGCCACTCATTATACGTAAATGAAAGGACTAGGTGACCAAAGCATGAACATCAATGAGGCTTCATCTGGAACTAAATAATATCGTCAGTACACTCAGTGTCTCTTTCAGTGAAGGCTTCTTGCCATCACACTAGTGGCTCTCAAATTCTTTGAGTTCGTAGCACATTGGACACACACACACACACACACACACATCAAAACAGGAGGCTGGAAAAAATCTTTTTGCATTACGTACTCACCATTAAACATGATTCATTTGCTAATAGGAGTTACAAGATTGTACATGTAGTATGAACATGTAGCTTCCATTAGCTAATGAAACGTTTAAAGGTGAATAAATAATACCAAAAAATTTTTCCGATCTCCTTGTCTTGATATATATAATTGCGCTGCAAACGATATTGCCAGAATTTTCAACTCTTCTGAGTACCTCACATAAATATGATATCTACATACAGAATTGAAATACTACGATAAGCAAATCTGCTTCAGGAGGACACAGCTTGGATGTTTAGCTATACCTACGTTATATATATATATACGTATATATAAATATTTTGGACTAATGGCTATATGTCGATTAGTGTGTTCAAGTATTTAGTAGAGCACTGGCACAGTTTGGGCTTCCTAGTGTCATCTGTAGTTGGGGTGTCTTTCCGTTGGATCTACTTCAGGAACTCTGCAGTGTTAGTTGAAATAATGGGTCTAGTTAAACTGATTCACAAGATCAGCCCCCTTTGATTTGTTCAGATTGCTTTGAATTTTGGTGTATCGATGCAACTCTGAATTTTGATTACGATCAACCAATTACTTTATCTCTTAAATTAAAGAATCTGATGTTATTTGGAATTAAAGTTGGGAAATTTGAATGATTTTAGCAAATCAACAGACAGCAAGTCATTAACAGCTTGTTCCCATGACAACCGCACGTTGTGTTGTGTTTCACTTCACCTGCACGTTGTGTTGTGTTGATTCTTTTCACCATGATATTTACTTTACCCGCGTGTTTGTCTTCATAAAAATTTATATTTATCAATTAGAATTTTATTATAGATATTTTTCGTCAACTGTCTCAATATTTTGCATATTTTTCATATATAGCAAAAGTTGCTTGCGATGTTTATACAGTTTCTTGGCATTATGAAGGTGAATGGAATATGTGAACTAAGTACACAACTGCACACCTTCACTTCAAGCACAGTACTGACAAAGCATAGGTGACTTATTGACTCAGTATTGCCAAGCTTCAGGAACTCATTGACTCAGATAGCTGGATTTATAATTTCACTCGGTTAATTCTATTCATAATAAATTATATTAGGAGTATTTCTTAAACCGTTAGCTTCACATTTCAACAGCTTAACTGAAATTTAGCCCACGTAACAGGAACTGAGAGAGATATCGTGGAACTGAGAAACTGTGGCTGATAGAGATTATTTGACATTATTTTTGAATTCTGCATGCAAAAACATACAAGATACAAGTATTCTTATCTTTGGGACAAATTCCCTGTTGACCAGTGTTATTCTTATCGTAGTTTAGAAATCAGAGCATAAAAACGTTACTCAACTTTGGAATTTTGGACACACACGTCCCCTTTTCAAACAAACACACACACACACACACACACACACACACACACACACACACACACACACACACACACACACACACACACACACACACACACACACATGTATGGATGCATAAATGTACATACAAACTTATATATGAATCCATCCATCCATTCACATGCACTTATATATTAATGATGTACGCAAAGACATGACAGGTATACATTACACAGAAATACGCATAAAGTAAACACATGCAGACAAATATATCAATACAACAAATGAGAAAAAAAAAATTAAAAAAAATACAAAACACTAGACAAATCAATGAAAAGACAAAAGAAACATGCTGATTTTATTAGGTATTTCTGTTTATTTAGAAACCTACAATCAACAGGTCATTTCACAGACGCTAAACTGTAAATTTCACAGGGTACAACTCCAAAGTTGACTCTGATAAGTACAGAAAATTTCTGTCTCACTACTGGCTAAAAATACACGGTTTTTTCGACTTTTAAACCTCTGTAACTTTTCCCTCCAATGTTTTCTCCACAACATCATGCCTTCATAGCAATAAGTGTGGAAAACTACATTAATATATCTGATTTTCAGATTTTTTTTACTTCCTTTTAAAAAAATGCAGATTTTGTGAATCAGTTTGACTAGATCCGAGATAATAATAATAATAATAATAATAATAATAATAATAATAATAATAATAATAATAATAATAATAATAATAATAATAATAACAACAATAATAATGATAATAATAATAATAATTAATTCGTTTTATTGGCCACAAGGGCTAATATCAATTAAAAACATATAAGGACAAAGACAGGACGAAGGTTACAAAAGGTTTTGTCCGAAAAGGTAGAAACGTTCGTCTAAACAGAGGAAGAAAACGGAGAAAGATATAACAAATAAATAGATAAATAAATAAATATATAAATAGAACTCCCAAGTGGCGAGGCGCTTCGAAAAAGGAAAGGCTATACGTGGAAAAAACCCATAAAACCACGGGAGCCTGGTCAGAAAAAATAAGAAAGGAGTATAGAGCCCTTTCTCCTTTTACATTACCTTTTTTTCTACAGGTGTATTCTCAGAATTGGTCCGTTTATACTGGCCATTCTTCCAACAGTCACCCATCTTTCAACAAATTTGCTATGAGACAACAGTTCCCTCTCTACTCTCATCCTCCTTTTCAAGTGGAACTTGAAAAAGTGGATGAAGCCTTGGCCAAAGAGGAAAGTGTTTGACTTTAGCCCTTAATAATAATAATAATTTCAAATGTAACGAGAAAATGAATTGGGTATCAATCTTTATTTTGTACAACGGTTGTTTCGACCCATCCTGCTAATGTTCCGATATGGGGGATTCCGTTCAACATGAGTTACATCTATGTTGCAGTCTGGGCCTCATCAGCTACATCCATATATAAAATTGTGTCTGTCTAAAGATCTTGAGTTTAGGCTGTCATGTTATATGCCCGTTTGGTTAGGAAAAGAAACATTGCTACAATTTTCAATTACTATTATATTTACATTATAGGAATTGCAAACATTTGTAGATATAGACAATTTAACTGTTAAAAAAATGTAGGGGGATTGAATGGATGGACAGGGATAGACTGAGTTACATTGGGTTTAAAACAAGCGAAGGGAAGATATATATATATATATAAAATGTCTTGGGGACGAAGGGCTGTTTAGCTATCTGGCTTAGGTCGGGATGCATATACACACATTCACACACACCCGCTCATACATATACTCACACAAGGGACGTTGGCCCACCCGCCCATATGGTCAATTTCGTCCGTAGTTCGTATAATTTATGGCTGGAAGATTACCTCACCTGAAGTCTGTCATCGCAGTCACCTCAAGACTAGGGCAGCTCGCAGACAGTCTGACTCGCTCCACATCTATATCATCGAGGGTGAATCACACAACCCTACACCTATATATACGCACACACATGTATATTTCTTCACATACATATACTACACGTACACTCCTACATACATATGTTTATATATACACGCACACATGCGCACGCACACAAACACACAGACAGGTATACGCATATGCCCATATATATATATACACGCATATATCCAAACATACACACACACACACACACACACACACACACACACACACACACATATATATATGTGTATATACACACACATACATATGTGACCCACATTAATGCACATACCTGCGCGTACGTATACACGCACACAACCTCACACACACACACACACACAGACACACATGTGTACATATATCTACACAGGCACACACGCACACACGCACACATATACTTGCACGCATACACATACACATTCCTGCATCCCGTTTACATCTATACATCTCTGCTGGCTCGTTAGTTTTTCGAGTAGTAACTATTTGTTGACATATTTTATTAATATATAGCTGCATTGTAAGGTTACGATATCTGAACATATATAAACATCAATATCTGCACACAAGTGTAAAGATATAGAATGCCATATTTTTGCCTCTTTAGATAATTCATCCATTACGTTAATATAGAGGCTATGCTTTAGTATCTTTTAGTTTTTGCATATTCCAGTGACTCACAGTTGCGTTCCAAAGGTATCATGTAGGAACATTTATAAATATAACTGTGTCTAAACATAATCAACACAATAAAGCAAATTTTAGTCTCTTCAGTTAACCAGTCTATTACGTTTTTTGAAAAGGCTATACTCTAGTTACTGTTGCGTTCTGCAAGTGTTCTATACGAACGTACCTAAATACATGTAGCGTTTACATCTGATCCTTCCTTAGTATAAGCTCCATGGTTGCAGTTCATGATGCTTTCACTCAGTGGTGGTAGAAGGGAGGGGGTAATCCGAGTTGTCGGGGTTATAGTTTATATCGGTTAGGTGCGGTCTGCATTGTTCTGGGTGAACATGTGTTTAGTTGTATGCATGCATCTGGGCAGTCGTTCAGGAAATCAATCTATTTATAATACGCTCTTTAAGTCAACAATATTGAATGTGATTCCTCGGAACATGGCTGGGATTTCTGGGATAGTGTGTTATAGGGACTCACGTGTCTATTTATTGATCAGGTCAAGTCATACTTTAGCTTCTCTTCCTTGAGTCGCCAAACGAAATCGGCCAGTGATGTTGCGCGTCGTTTAACGATTTTTCGAAAACTGGCGATGTGGTTTCTATATCTGGTTTTGAAAATATCAGCCAATGCACCGATATATACGTACTGTCCGCTTCTAGTATTTACAGTACACTTGTACACCACATTTCGGGTCTTTCATTGGTTACCCAGAGGACATTTCGAACGGTCGCTGCATGAGCATAGATTGTCAGTCTTGTTTGCGTGTGTACAGCCGGTACCCGTCCGTTCGTCCATTTACATTCGTGCTCGTGGCTTCCCTATTACTATTTTTATTATTTCTGGGTGTGTTTGAGTTGTTACGGCTACCATGTGTTGGTTGGTTAGCAAAGTTATCTTTCCGGTCATTGTTACTGTGATGCGTTACGTGGTTAATATTTGCACTGGATGTACCTAATGAGACTCAGACTGCAAAATGAATGCGACACATGTTGAACGGAATCCCACCCATAAGGGATGGATCGAAATGACCATTGTGCAAAATAAAGATTAATACCAAATCCATCTTCTCGTTACATAAGAAATTATTATTATTATTATTATTATTATTATTATTATTATTATTATTATTATTATTATTATTATTATTATCATTATTATTTGTGTGTGTGTGTGTGTGTGTGTGAAATGACTGTCAGACTTGGTATGGAAATTTGAAAAGAATTTTCTTCTTTTTGAAATGTAGAAATTAGTAAAGGATGCTTACTTTATTAAATAAATCATATTTTTATATAACAAAATTACCAACACCACGATTTTCCTTTTCAAGTTTGAATTTTCTAACACGTTAGATTATTATACTTTTCAAGATCGGCAACGCATCTCGATACCACTTGTAGCGCAACTTTTGAGAACCTTTAACAGATGCTAACTAATTGAAAGTTACCCATTACTGATTAAAAAAACATCGGGACTGGCGCTATAAAAAGAAAACTACAACACACATTAATTCGGCATTTAATCTCCTTCGAAGTAGTCCTCTTCTGAAGCTACACAATGTATCCAATGTCGATTCCACTGATGGAAGCATTCCTGGAACTCCTTTTTTGGGGGAGCGAGCAGCTGCCTCGTTGCATTCTCTTGGATTTTCTCGATGTCGCGAAATCTTGTTCCGTTCAATTGGGATTTGATTTTAGCCATAGACCCATGGTTCGTCACCTTTTATGACATTTTTCGTCCTTCTCAACACAATCAAGGAGATACTGCGCAGCTGAAAACCGATCATCTTTCTGAGATGTCCACCTCTACACACTTTACTTTCAAGCGCTGTTATAAACAACGGAAGCGAGCAAAGACGCTTTTAGTGTGTATATGTGACAGAGGTCAAGGCCAATCCGTACCAAACAACTTCTCTTTACGTACTTTAGTCCTGTCTCGATACTCTTTGTTCAGACCTCGTATATTTAAAACAAGTATATATGTTATAGTAAAATATATGGCGTTTTGGAATATGTTTTCCCAGATAAAAATACATTAGATATTTGTCAAAGATTGTGCAATAGAATTTGTTTGCTTTTGTCTATTATTTATATTTATTTCAATTATGATCCTGCAACCATGCTGGGGCGCCACCTTGAACAATTTTAGGTGAAGGAATCGAACCCAGTACTTATATTTAAAAAAATCTGGTGCTTGTTCAAGCGGTTCTCTTTTGCTGAACTGCTAGTATCGGAGACAAACGCGCCAACACCAGTTGACAAGTACCAAATACAAACACAAAGACACAAAGACACACACACACACACTCACACACACAACATCTACCAGGTCCACTCACAAGCCTTTGTTCATTTCGAAGCTACAATAGAAGGCACTTACCTAAGGTGTCATGTAGTGGGACTGAACCCGTATA
The DNA here is from genome assembly GCF_001194135.2 of Octopus bimaculoides. Taxonomy (NCBI): domain Eukaryota; kingdom Metazoa; phylum Mollusca; class Cephalopoda; order Octopoda; family Octopodidae; genus Octopus; species Octopus bimaculoides. The sequence continues at coordinate 58,655,801 of NC_068990.1, read as the reverse complement.
CATGTGACTGAGAAGCAAATTTCTTACCACACAGCCCCATCTTGCTGAAAGAATCTGTTAATAGAATCTGTTTACTAGTAGAAGTTCTTAACAATCTTTGTTATGTGAGACTGAAATTAATGCATTCCTTATTCCATTTCAAGTTGTAGAAGCCTTATATAACTATTCAACACGAGGCAGTCTAAGTATATCAAAGTGCTCTAAACATTATTTATCACGTGATCATGTGATCGGGAAGACTATCGGATTTGTTATACATCTCCGGTCACAATGCACATTGCATCGTAGTAGCTTTCGAAAGATGCTACCCCGCTGGCAAGGCGATAAGGCCAACATGCCCCTTGATCGGAAGTGTATTCCGTTGCAGCGCTACCCGTTTACAGCTGACTGGACTGGAGTAACGTGAAATCTAGTGTTTTTGCTTCAGAACACAACGCACCGCTTGTTCCGGGAATCGAACCAACGATCAGTTGAGCGTGAGTGCAACAATCTAACTAATAAACCACGCACCTTCGCACAAATATTACATATACTTTCACAAATTGAAAATCTGTTCAGGAGAAATCATTTTGAAAATAAGCAATTGTGAGTCTTGCCAATAATGTTTTCTAATAATTATGACAGGGAAATCTTTATTTCTTCGTGGATTTCTTTGACAAAAGTAATTGCTTTGATGTTTGTTCTGCACACGGAAATTGCTTTGATTCCTCTGTCAGTCAGCTACTTTGCGCTGATGTAGTGCTAGCTGCTTCTTACTGGTTGATGTGGTTGTTAACACCTCCTTACTTGTCACTACGAGGGGTAAACTGATGCAAGCGACCATGTGGAAACAGTTCTGTGCAGCTAAGAACATGCTGCTTAATACATATAGAACACCAACAATGTCAGATGCAGCACTCTTGTCAAATACATAATCTTGTATCTTTCTGCCTTTTGTGAAATTCACCGGTTGGCATATCAAGCACGTAGCATTTATGGTTGAATACTCAGGCTGAAAGCAAGCTACCAGTGAACGGTTTATAGAGTACATATGAAGTAAAATAAAAATGACTTAGTGGGAACTAATTCGATGCGTTTCATCTTGCTTAAGTTGACCATTGCAATCAATTTAACTCATGAGTTACTGCCAACTCTTCTGCTTCTATTCTTCTCCCACCCCCGTGACTATAATCGTTAGTTCAGACTCAAAACAACTGACTATAGCACCGCGTCTTGTCAGCTTTAATAACCATGACTTGATTAGTAAATTTTAATGTATCTGTTTCCTGATCATGCAACTTTCCAGTAGTGATATTAAACGAAAGAGAGCAAAATATATAATGATAAATGCAAATGAAGTGTATACAGTACATTACGTAGCAAAGTTAGACAAACACAAATCAGACTTACTCAGAACATGCATAAAAAGAGCATTAATTTATATGAAATAGATAATAGTATTACGCAAATTAGATACAAAGATATTGATTTCTTATTTAGGTCGAGCCAAATTCATGGATAAAAGAATTAAAACTGAATGACATTGCGAAAGGCCCTTAAAAATTCGAAGTGCGCTATTTCTAAGAGAGATAAACTAACTCATTGACTTGGGTCATCGCTACGCCACAGCATTACCAATACTGCTTGATCTCTTTAGGACCATCTGGGAGAATCATACCATTCCACATGACTAATGGAAGAGTATCTATAGAAAAATAACTGACAGAATCTTTGACAACTGGCGTGGTATCGTATTCCTTCCTGTCCCTAGCAAAGTTTTCCGGAAAGTTCTTCTCGAACGAATTTAATTAACAATCAGGGTTGAAGAATTGTAGAATATATATCATGCCTTGAGTGGATTGTCTTATTGTACGTAATTCCCACATACGTTAGAAAGACTTTTAACAACAGTACGTAGCGTAGCTAGGGGTGAGGGTGGTCCTCTTCAGGTGACACTCATATGGGAGAGGCGCTTTTGGGTCTGCTGTATAAGCTTTGACCCAGGGTTGATAAACTCAAGGCTGTTCTAGGTAGCACACAGCTACGCCACTGTTCAACAGTGCAGAGGAGACCCTCTGGAAAATTTTGAAATCCTCTGAAATTCTTGAGAGTTACGGGATTCTTATATCCATATCCAATTCGAATGCTCTATAATCATTGGCACTGTGTATTTGGCATTCATTGAAATCTGCTGTATGACAGGGTCATATCAACTGAAATACCCTCTTCCTAGTTATCATCAACTCGATTGCGTGTAAGACGACTTTAAGACATCCGAAATATCTTCTTTCCAACTGTCTTACACTTCGTAACTCTTCAAAGGCGCAGGCGTGGCTGCGCGGTAAAAAGGTTGCTTCCGAACCATATAATTCTAGGTTCAGTTCCACTGCGATTCGGTGAAGGAGACCCGTAGAATAAGTACCAGGTTTAAAAATAAGTTCTGGGATCATTCGTTTGAATAAATTTTCTTCAAAGTAGTGCTCTAACATGGCTGCAGTCTAATGACTGAAACAAGTAAAGAGGAAAAATAGAACTTATAAAGCAATGGCTTTTTGACTCTTCTAAGACTAAAGTAGAAAAGAAAAACAAAAGAACTTTGCAAATATAGCAGTGTTAGTTATTCGCAATTGCAATATATATAAAATTTTCTCTACTGGTCACCGAAGTTGTGAAGAATTGTTTGATTATAATTCATTTGAGCTGTGAAACATACGGGTTTGTTTAAAGATCAAAACTCAATAGCCATTTTGGAACCATCTAACCATGAGGCTATGAGCGTAGAGATAGGATTCTTGCGTTAAACAAAAAGAAAGAGTCATTATCAAACTATTGTCGTTGACGATATTTTGGGATTTTTATCATTCCAAGCGAGCATTGTCTTCTGTAATAAATCTTTAGTTTATAGAAGATATTGTTAGATCAGTATTTTATTGAGACCAAAGTCCTACGATATTTTATTGTGATAAAAGCTCAACTCAGTCTAATGAGTGAAATAAAGAAGTGTCAAGTTCAAAATAAATTTTCATTAATCTATCCTCCAGTAGGTGCTTGCCTATTTTCTTTGAGTTACGTTACAGTGCTATCCCAATTCTGAATTTATACCTCCAAATTCTCTTTAGTTGCTATGATACTCTAAACTTAGGCTATCCATCGATGGGATAAATGACAATCTCCTCAACTGGATTGAAGGAAATATTCATAACATGAAAACAACTTGTCGTTAATAAGGGCCTTGTGTTAATGTGGATATAAATATGTTGGATTCTGGTCTATAGTTAGTATTTTCCATGTGTTATCGTATACATCTAACAACTAGAATCTGAAGTAGAGATGAATATTTCTGCTATTCTCTAGATTTTTGTTATCGGCCTCCTTATCTCTCTGTTGTAGTTTCTGACACTATTATCTGATACTGTATTTTTAGCAGTTTCTTCTGACTGTTATTAAATAAAGGAAGCAAACCTTCGTTTAGAAGAGCTCAGTGAAAATCTACAAGTGTAAATATATCTGATTGTATGTCTAATACTTTCCAGTTTTGCTTCTAATTTTGGTTAATAAATTAATTCTGATTTTTCATCTGTTTGAATCTATTCTGGTAGTTCATTGATTATTTCCGATTTTCATGCATTTTATTTCACTAAATCTATTCTTCCAGCATGTTTATAACAAATGTTTATAACAATATAACTCTCTTTGTTGAAGGATGTCCGAACGATTTGAATCTGAGCTCAAACTAACCTGGTCTATTTCTAAGATTTGCACCAAACATAACTGTAGAATAGATAAAAGAAATGGATTATTGCAGATCATCTTCTTTCAACGTCTTTCTATCGAGTATCAAACAATTATTACACTTGTAATAGAGTCTAGCTTTTGTTGAATACTGTACTCTTTCAGAGTTGTTAATGTCGACTAATTAACAACTATCCTATCTTGCTGATGCAAACCTTCAACGGTGATATATTTGACATTGCCAACCTTTCGCCGAATCTTCAAGTCTTTAGGTTAGTATTTAGTAGTTGATCTGCTTCTTCATTCAGTCACATTGCTACATATCTAGTTGGTTTATTGCTTTTCTGAAGCTATTTATTGCATATGGCAAGATAGTTTGTGTCACTAAATTCTTGTAATCTCGCTTTCTCATTCTTCATCATTCTTTGACATTAACTACCATACGTAGCTGGAGTAACTTATCCACTGCTTTCCTTCATAGCCGTTTCCAACCCAACACATAGTGCTAAGTTATTTCTATGGCGATGAAGTCTTAAACAACGTGTCATACAACTGACCACACAAACTAGGCATTCTGCCAGAAAAATAATAGATAATTTTTTTTCCACTTCAGTTGGAGCTTGACCATTTATTTATATCGAATTTTCCTTAATATTATTTATTTTCTCCTGGAATTTGATCGAAATTTATTAAAAAGGCAGAAGAAAAGCAACTATATTCGAAGATAAGGCTTCTTATTTATCCCCCGCCATGTGAATTTCTTATATTGTGTTATTCTTTGGGAAATAAATATTGAATATATTAGGTCTATTTTGGACGCCTTCGGTGAACAAAATTGTATAAAACTTCATCAGTGGCACCATATTTCCTGAAGCTTTGCCAGAAGTCATTGGTTCTTCTTTAGAATATTCAATTCTCGTCTTCAAATTGGTTATTTATGATTTGAATTTTTCCAGGCGAAGCCTAGAAATCTACAAGTTCATACTACGCTCATAATTCGTTGCTTTTCAAAATATTCTCTCCGGTTAGCGCTTTGTACATAGCTGTATGCGGAGTGTGTATGTGTATATGTGTACGAGTGTGTTTGTGTCTCTATGGGTATGTATGTGTGTGTGTTTGTGTGTGTTTGGAATTAAGAGGCAATCAAATATATTAAGTTTCGTTTAAATCTTCTGCTTATCTGTTTCTTTAATTTTCTCTCTTTTTGATCTTATTTTTACATTTCCTTAGTCCTCTTTTCTTCTTCCATACAAACATACACACATATGATTTTTTTTTCTTTCTCACTTACATATACACACTCTCTGAAATACAAACACAAACAATCACAAACACATGTAGATGCAAAGCAATGCATTTCTTTCCCTTTCTTTCTCTCGCACTCTCTTTTATCTCACCTTCTCTCTTTCGCTCTCTCGTTCATATTATTTTCTTCCTCTTTAATGTTTTACAGTCAGATTGTCATTAAAACTTCTTTTGCTTTTTCCGTCATCATAATCTTTCTCATATTCTTTCTCTGTTCTTTCTTCCACAGACACACACTTTAACTCTCTCTTTCTCTCTCTCTCCCTGTATGTCTATCTCTTTTCTCTTTTTTTCTCCCACTAATTCTTTCCATCCTCCTTCCTTTCAGTTCATCTCTTTCAACCTGCTGCCTCTCTCTGTACACCTCTCCCGCTTCCTTCCCTTCTCTTAAACCTTCTTTCTCTCTCACTCTACTCTGCTTTTCTCTTTTTTATATAAATTCCTACCCATCTCACTCATTCTCTCTCTCTCCTTATCTCTCTCTCTCTCTCTCTCTCTCTCTCTCACCCCTCCTTTCACTTTCACTCTTCACTTCTTTTTATTCTTACTGTTATCACTAGTCCTAAACATTTTTGCAAAGCTCGGCTTCTGTGATGTGTGATAAATTCTGTTTTGTATGAAGGCAAAATTCCTCAATGAAATCCATCCCACTCACAGTTTCGACGTCTTTTGAGAACGCTGCTCTTGTTTTAAGTCTTTAAGCCGTTAATGCGACAAAAGCCGATAAAAATATTCCATAATTTACTGCAACATACACATACAAATACACACACATACAAACGCACATACACACATATACGTACACATATATGTACACACACAAACGTATGTATGCACAAATGAAAAAGAACAAAAAATAAACTAAAAGATAAAAACAAATATAAACAACAATATGACTAATCCAAAATTTGCTGAATGAAAGAAATTGTAAGTTGATTATTACTTTAATACTATCAAGTATTGTCTGAAAAGAAATGGTTATTCTGTATTAGAAGATGTTATAAAACATTAAAGTTGTAACCTGGATTACTATTTTTCTTCTCTGATTTGGGCTTCTCTGAAGATCACATCAGTGTTTTTGTAAAGAGGTTTTTATCACTTTTATCTCATCTCAATCAATTTTCTTCTGTTCAGAAAAATCGATAAATTATTGATGGTAGAATAAGTAGAAATCCGGAAGAAGGAAAAAATTAAAAAATATATAAAAGAAGAAAACACAATCCAAAATGCCCCGTTGTTTTTAGTTACCTGCTTTTACGTTCTGGGTTCAAATCTCGTTGCTGTTCGTGTATTTCATCCTTCGTTAGCGCGCCGAGCAAAATGCTTAGCGGCATTTCGTCTGTCCTTACGGTCTGAGCTCAAATTCCGCCGGGATTGACTTTGCCTTTCATCCTTTGGGGTCGATAAAATAGGCACCAGTTGAGCACTGGGGTCGATGCAATTGACTATTCACCTCCCAAAATTTCACCTATAGTACCTATAGTAGAAAGGATTGTTCCTACGCACGGCGAAATACTTAGAGTCATTTCGTCTGTTTTCACGTCCTGAGTTCAAATTCCACCGAGGTCGACTTTGCCTTTCATCCTTTCGGGATCGATAAATTAAGTACCAGTGTAATCGACTAGTCCTTTCCCACCGAATTTCAGGTATTGTGCCTGTAGTAGAAAGGATTATTATCATTCTGCTTCTTCTTATTGTTGTTGTTGTTGTTATATGTTTGACTTATGCTTTGTATTTGTACAAGTTGACACCAAGTCTCACCCAGAGACCTCAAGAGGCAACAACTTAGAAGTCCAAGTTGGTATTATGCCTAAGGTGTCATATATTTGGTTTTGCATATAGTGTTGTTCTAGAGAATGTTTAAGAAAACATAAAAAAATTATAACTTTGTTTTAAAATTTGAGATTACATAGACAGTATTTTATGTAGAATATGGGCAGTTCCCCTGAGCACTATCTTTTGAATTTCTACCGTTTTGGGGTTTCCTGGTATCTGAGCTAGGTAGCAATCAGCCCCATTTTGCTATCATTCCTAAGGCACTTATGACAACAGTGAAAGCGCATGGCTCAGTGATTAGAGCCTCGAGCTTACGATCGTGAGGTAAACAACCTTGCCCGGACTTGTGCCTGGGAGGGTAATTTTTTAGGTACAATCCCATGGTCAGTCATGACCAAAGAGGGTCTCATTATGACTACATGTATTGTTTTAGTCTTGAGGTTCCACATTTTGCCAGTTTCTATTTCAAGATCTTTATACTTGCTCAGGTTTTGGTAGGTCTTGATAGACACATTTATGTCAATTAGGACAGTCATTTCAATGAGGAGGCATGATTTTTGTCTAAAGTCCTTCACTAAAATAATGTCTGGCCTATTCGCATCTATCTTTCTGTCAGAATGAACGGTGAAGTTCCAGAGGGGTAAAATGTGATCATTTTCAAGCACTAAAGGTGGTTTGTGTTCCCACCAGTTTTTATTATGGGACAGGTCCAAGTTCTTGCAAATTACCCAGTGAATATACTGTGCTACTCTATCATGCCTGTTGAGATTCTCTGTAGGCGCAAGAAGATTGCATATGGAGACAACATGATCAATGGTTTCATTTTGTTGTTTACATACACGACATGTCTGGCTACTGCCGTTCTTTAATATGTTGGCCTGGTAGTTCCTTGTAGGTAGGCATTGATCTTGGGCTGCTATGATAAACCCTTCTGTTTCTGATTTTAAGCCAGAAGACACTAACCATTGATGGGTAAGGGCTTTACGTCGGCATTATTAGCTCTCTTTGGGTATTTGCCATCGAGAGGTTTTTCCTGCCATTTATCAGTAAGAATATCTAAAGCAGCAGTTTTAGCACGGGTTTTCATACGTTTACCTTTCTCTGTGCTTGTTTCTGGGATTTGTTGCATTTGGAATTCACTTAGATATTCCTTTGCCTGTTTAGTTACTGAGTATGAAGCTTTCTTGTTTTCATGCTTTAAAACAAGTTTTAACATCCAGTCATCGGAATTTTCTAGGTAGATGTTGAAGCCAATTGTGGCAATCCTCATTGTTAGTTCTAGTTGCTAAAGTCCACGGCTACCCTCTTTTCTTGGCAGGTAAAGTCGTTCTATATCTGCCTTAGGGTGGTGGATTCTATGTATTGTCAACAATTTTCATATTTTTCTGTCAAGATTACACATTTCAGTAATTGACCAGTTAATGATATTGAAACTATAAGTCACGACCGGTATGGCTAAAGTATTGATTGCTTCGATCCTGTTTCTTGCATTCAGCTCTGTCTTGAGTATTGCCCTTACCCTGCGATAACATTCTCTTTTGATCCTTTCCTTCATCATTGAATGTTTGATTTTTACGCACGTGTTGTTGTGGTGGCGTATCTGAGGGAAGTTATTATTATTATTATTATTATTATTATCGTCATCATCAACATCATCATCATCATCATTATTATTATTATTATTATTATTATTATTATTATTATTATTATTATTATTATTATTATTATTATTATTATTATTATTCAGTACTATTTTTATCATATGCTTTCACTGCACCACCAAGCGCAGCTCTTGTTTGTTTTGGGTATGTGCTGTGGTTTGTTATGGCGCTGTTATTTTCACTGTATTGAAAGCGCTTTATGTAGGATGTGTTTGGTGCCTAGTAGTGCTATTTTCAGTGTTATATATATTCGTAAGTCCTGGTATTTTAGTTATGTATTTGTCTGAAAGTTTTTAATCATACCTAATTATCATACCTAATTATCATAGGGGGTGTTTCTGCTTTTAGGTTTCACATCAGTATCATCTCTATTTCCAGATCTTTTGTATTTTGAGAGTTTCTGTTTCTTTTAAAGATACATTGTCATCTGCTGGGATTGATACATTGATTAGAAGGTATTTTTTCTTCGTGATCTCTAACAACTATATTCGGTATTTTAGCCTTGATTTTTTTTCTACCTGTGTGTATTGGCATATCCTAGAGTATGGCTGTTTTGCCATCTTTTGAGATGTTTTATGGCGTAAACCGTCTTTTTCTGTTGTTATTCCATAGTGCTGGCAAAGCTTCCAGTGTATATAGGTCACAACTCCATGTTTGTGGATATTTTCTTTCTTAGCCAGGACTGGGCAGCCAGAGACAATATGATTTTTTGTTTCTTCCCCTTCACCACATTTTCTGCAGTTATTTGTATTTTTTCTTCATTACGTATTTCTGGTGGTTTCTGATGGGAAAGCTTTGATCTTTTGCTGCAATTAAAAAATCCCTCATCCTCAGCTTTGAGTCCTGAGCTTCTCGACCATAGTCAGGATTTTACTTTGTCTATTTCTTTTCTGTTTAGCTTATCCCAGTATTTGCCATGTAAGGGCTTTTCTTGCCAACGCTTTATTAAGGTATTTTGTTGTCCCAGTTTCAGTTTGTATTTCAGTTGTTTTACAGCTTTTGTTGTTTCCTCTTTTTCTTCATAATTGTCAGGTACTATGATTCTTTCTTGTACTTTTCAGATTCCTTAAAGACACAAAACAGTTTTGTTATGCTCATGTTTTGTGGCTATTTATACTAGCTTTCCTTGCTTCTTAATTAAATATTTCTGTAATACAATGGTAGTTATTTTATAATAGTTTTTAGTTGTATAAGGCCTCTGCCACCTTCAATTCGTTGTATATATAACCTTTCTTTGCCAGAGTTTGGGTGGTGTATCCTAAATTCTGTCATTATTTTTCTTGTTTTCTTGTCTACTTTGGTTAGCTCATTTAGAGTCCAATTAAGAATATTGTAACTGTAACTTATAACTGTGACAGCTAGAGTGTTGATACTATCTTGTTTTTCGCATTGAGCTCTGTTTTAAGTATTAATCTAACTCGTCTATAGTTTTCCTTCCTTATCTTCTGGTTCATTTGTGGATGTAGTAAGGTATCTAGTTCATCAATTCCTAAGTATTTGTGTGTCTGGCTTTGGTCTAATTCTCTTATTTCTTTTGCTTTATCTAGAGTGATATTACTACTCGTCGGACAGAGTTGGCGAATGCCTACATTGCCTCCGCTATCAGTTATCTGATTATCGTGCCCTGTGAGTGGACTTGGTAGACGGAAACTGAAAGAAGCCTGTCGTACACACACACACACACGCGCGCGCGCGCGCATTTCCTCGCCACTAATCCCCTATATATTGCTAAAGTGGAACTTTCACTGATCTTATTGCCCGACTGGTAGAAGGTTGTGAGCGTCTGACGACATTCTAGGCGCCAGGCGCCCAATCTCCGTCTTTTCATCACCCAGGATTGCAGCTCCGTTGGAGAGTTTTTATTTATTTTCTTATAAAATGGAGAGTTTTTATTTATTTTCTTATAAAATGGACGCGTTCAAATGGCCAGGTAGTCAGTCTGCTGCCAGCACCCTCTGTGTGGCAGCTTAGGCATGCCGTTGCTTCTGATGCAAAGATACACACTCAGGTTGTGCCACCTGCAATGATTTGTGGATGCTGAGCATATGTGGACGCCGCTTGTGAGGTACGACTTTCTGCAGCTCGTCTCCTTGACGGAGCTGCAATCCTGGGTGATGAAAAGACGGAGATTGGGCGCCTGGCGCCTAGAATGTCGTCAGACGCTCACAACCTTCTACCAGTCGGGCAATAAGATCAGTGAAAGTTCCACTTTAGCAATATATAGGGG
>NC_068990.1:58641803-58644688 GCF_001194135.2 Octopus bimaculoides | reverse complement strand
GTCAATTTGTTTAGATTAGTCGCTTCAATTTGAGCCTATATTATTATTATAAGAAAATAATAATATATAATTATAGTTATTATAAAAAGACCTATGTGGTCGCTTTTCTTAGACATTTAACAGCCCTTGGGTTTGTTCACAAATTTATAAATATATGTGTGTGTGTGTTTGTGTGTGTATGTGTGTTTGTGTGTGTCTGTGTGTGTGTGTGTGTGTGTGTGTGTGTGTATTTGATTAAATGTATATGTATATGCGTGGGTGAGCGCCTACGTATGCATTTTACTTCTTTTAAAATGATTTTTGTATGCCTCAGTATCTGTATTTCTACGTAGCGGTATAAATTCCTTTAGGCATTTACTCCTTAAGGGACGAAATATAGGAGTCGATATAATATAATATAAATTGACTAAAATCGCTAGAAGTGATGCCGCACTATGGGCATAGCGAAACGACTGAAAATAGCGTAAAGAATAAAAGAATACATAAAAAAAAATGTTCTACGATAGCTGAACCTAAGCGAAATATAGAATTTTAATGGAACAGCAACAGTTATTAAAAGATTTCAGCGCATCAGTTCTAAAAGATTATTAATTAAAAAATGAATAGTAACTCGACGAAAAGATTAAAAGGTCAGTCATCACTGGCGGCAGCGAATTTGACAGCATGGCACTTGCTATTTCCTGCTATCAACAGAATAAAACGTTTTGTGAGAAATTGTTTTTGTATCTTATCTTTCTCTTTATCTCCTGCACTTATGCATACATACATACATGCAAACTTACATGCAAACTTACCTACATATACATACATACAATATATATATATATATGTACAAATATATATATATATACATATATATATATATGCACATACACACACCCCACATACACATATATACATACACATATATATCTACGCATGCACCTTTGTGCACATTAAATTTATTACCTTCAGTCCAGTGCGTCCCTTTCGTACGTATACATTTATATTCATGCATATCTATATACGTGCATACAAACTCATATACATAAATGCTTATATACAACACTCATACTTACTTACCTACACACACACACACATATTATACACGATCAAACCATGCATATACATGCAATCATACATATACGACTGCTTTTATTCAGTTTTCACGGGTGTGTTATTTGTCATGTAAAAGAAATGAATGACAACTAAATAACATTATTATACACGCATAGATGGTTATTGGAACACTTAGAAATTTTGATGCTTGCATATACGCTCCCACACATACATACATACACAAGCGCATACGCATTCCATAATCATGTTGTACTACAAGAAGCATGCATCAGCAAATGCATACACTCACAGAAATACATATATCTAAAAGCTCTCTAAACTTTAATAGCTGGACACATCCGTAAAGACCAAGAATTCATAGTTTGAGTGATAAGTGTATGTTTGTGTGTGCTAAATAGGTTGTAGAAGTTTATCAAGTTCGTTTCCGGTTAGTTTCATTTCCAACGAGTGTTTACGAAAATGGAATTTAGAAAGAGTCTGAATCCTATTGAGTTTATGCCCACAATTCTGGCTTTGTGACAGTGATTTGTCAAATACCATATGCTCTAAACCAGAAAAAAAAAAAGCTTGGTTCCGTTCTCTTATTAACTCTTATGTTATGTAGTGGGGTGAGGCTAGCTCAAGGCACAGCTGTGAGTGATACAATATTATTTATGCAAGAATGCGATTTATGGTTGGATAATTAGCTGCCTGGGACTCAAACGGACGTAGTGGACTTGACTGTAATAAATGGCTGACTAAGTGTGTGCCAACGAAATCACTTGTCAAGTCATTATACACTGTGATACCCAATGCTGTGATTTAGTAGACAGTCATGTTAACCTTTGAACCTTGACATCCTTAAATCCTTATACTCAGTGTAAACTAGTCTGATGGCCCATTTGAAAGGTCTTAAGTTGAACCAAGATTGAAACTTCGTTGAACAATGTTGCTTTTGCTTAGCCACTATAACCAACATTTCACCTTTACCAATATATTTTATTGACTTTTATTAAAAGCTTTCTTTTCATTTTTTAGCCTTCAAAACATTTACTCGAATAGAATTTGTATTTACATTACTAAATTCCATTCCTCATGTTTACTAATGTTTTTTTTTTTGTTTCGATTTATTGTTTGTATTCTGATTATTATTGTCTGTTCTATCTTGTATTTATATGATATATTTTAGGAAGATAAATATTTCAGTTCAATAGTAAAGTACTACAGAAACAGTAAATAACTGCAAAAGCGAGGATAAAAAAAACAACAACAAGAATTTGTAAAAGGAACCAGGAAACCTTTTCTTTTATTTTCATTTTTTTTTTTGACATGTCAATGAAAAATAAATATTCAACAATTCACCAACGCAGTCATAGTGCAACAGAAAGTTTGATTCTGAAACAGGGAAATTAGCTTATTGTTATTGGAATTAATGGCAATTTTTGTATTGTTTATGAATTATTGCTGTAAAACGTTATTGCATTATGAATGATATCGACATTGTGTACAATAATGACAACATACGTATGTATGTATATACGTGTGCGTATATATATATATATATATATATATATATATATATATACATACATACATTGTCGTAAAAGTTCACGTTCTTAAAAGATTCAGTCTCAGTGAAAACTAGTTATATACAGTATAAAATTGATTGTGTTGGTGTGTGTACCTTTATAAAATGATACAGCTCGTGGAAAAGAACGCAAAAAAAAAAGAACAGGAAAACCTTTGTTTGAGGGTGATAAGCAGCTGAGAGGAAGCGAGTTGTCGAAAAAGGGAGTTATGAAGAATGAGAGTTTATGATGGCGTAAGTAAAAGGGAACGGAGGCAAG
>NC_068990.1:58632386-58641787 GCF_001194135.2 Octopus bimaculoides | reverse complement strand
TGTGTGTGTGTGTGTGTGTGTGTGTGTGTGTGTGTGTGTGTGTGTGTGTGTGTGTGTATGTGTGTGCATAGGGTTGGATGTACAAAAGAATTGGTAAATCGCTCTTTTGTAGTTTAGTTTTCTCGGTTGTAACCGTCTTTCTAACCCAGTAAGTTATATTTGTCAAAGCTGACAGCAAAATATTATCTACCAAGTGATGCTCATAAATTTCTCTAGAATTGAAAAAAGCTCCTTTATTTCCGTTGCGTTAAGTGGATAAGAGACATATCTCCCACTCATGGATAGAACGCGGATCTATAGAATCCCATTTTCCCCTGAAACCCTGATGGTTGAAATCACATCGGAAATGATTTCGAGACTTTTGCGGTGGAAAATCAGATATATCCACCCAAGACTTACATTACCCTCAACTGCAGAAAGTTTTCATATACCAGTCTATCTTTTGTTGAGGAATGTCATGCTTGAAACTATTTTATGGTCGAGATATATCAAGTTTATTGAAGCAACGTGACTTGCAGAAAATACCATTTCTATTTTCTGATAGTTATTTAACATCATTACTAGACTGAGCACGAAATTTAATTTCGCACTTAAAGGGTTACGCTGGAGGAAGGATACAATATCATATCAACACTTTCATTCCATGCTTGTTAAGCAGTGATTTTTAGCTAAAATAACCGACAAGGAAGCATTAGCTAAAGTCGGTTTGTTCATGAACTGGCGACAAGTTCTGACTGGTCTATAATTTAACTCACTGACATCAGCGCTTATAAAGTGACTCTACATATGTTATCTCATTTTAGATGGTCAATACGTCAATCATTACGAAATGTTGATTTACTTCGGCCAGATACGAAGCAAAATGGTTTTGTCCGTGTTGTTGTTGTCGTTGCCGTTTAACTCCAGGTAAACATTAGCATAATATCAATATCCGCATGTGTGCGTGAGCACACACACACACACACACACACATATATTTATAAATATATATATATATCTGTGTGTGTGTGTGTGTGTGTGTGTGTGATGGAGAAAGAGAGAGAGCGTGGTAAATGTGTGTATGTGAATGTGCCTGTACAACTGAATATCTCAAATGCTTCTTGATATAGAAAAAGCATACATACATTGGTGCAGTGTGGTTGTGTGGTACGAAATTTGCTTCCCCCGCTCCACATGACTCCGGGTCCAGCCCCATGGCGTGGTTCCTTGGCTAAGTGTCTTCTACTATAATCTGAAGTCGACACTGGCTTTGTAAGTGGATTTGGCTTACAGAAACTGAAAGAAGCTCGTAGTTTTCAGACATTAGCGTCTCCTAGCAAGCAGTTGGACTCGTATACGTACGTGTTCGCCGCTGATATATATTTTTATAAATCATTTTATAGATTGATTAATTTTACCTTAACCGGTAGATTGCATGCTAGCTACCTGATAAAGTCTAACGTAGAGTTTTATCTTCATTTTTTTAAAAATAAAAATACATATTTTTAATATATCATTTCACCCAAACCAAAATTATTCAATGCTGAATTATACGGTTATTAACACGTGGTCGAAATAGACGATACCAGATTTTGAATTTTTATTCTGTATATAAGTACGAACGACATATTTACGGTGCGGAGCTTTTTCTGTTCCACAGGTATGTATTTTGTTCGTGGTTATGTGCAATGACCTGGTCATATTACACTGATGAGAGCAAAAGGGATTGCCCCTTAGTCTTCAAATCAATTGATATGTAATTGAACCGTTTCATGAATCTGTTTTGTTTATTTGTACGAGTATGACGCGTGTAATTTTTACGGTGATACGTTAGGTAGTTTTCAGACATTAGTGTCTCCTTCTAGCAAGCAGTTGGACACGTATGCGTATGTGTTTGCTCTTGATAAATATTTTTATATATCAATTTATAAATCAATTAATTTTACCTTAACCGGTTGATTGCATGCTAGCTACCTGATAAAATCCAACTTAGATTTTATCTTCAATATATATATATATATATATATATATATATATATATACGAGGTGGTATAAAAAAATTCCTGGACTATTTTTACTTATTTTCATAACTTTTTTAACATTATCCCCTTCGAAATAGTCTCTTTGCGCAGCAATACACCGCTCCCAGCATTTCGGAATCCGGCCTGGAAGTCGTTTTCCGTAAGCGAGTCGAGGACCTTCTACGATTCGGTCTGGATCTCAACAACGGTGTTAAAACGGTGACCTTTGAGCTGAATTTTCATCTCGGGGAGGAGATGAATGTCCACAGGTGCTAGAGCTGGCGAATAGGGCGGATGCGGAAACGATACTATGTTTTTCTTGGCAAGAAACTCACGAGTAGGGAGAGCTCGGTGACAGGGTGCATTGTTGTCGTGAAGATTTCAATTCTTAGTGCTCCACAGATGTGGTCGATTTCGCCGAATGTCCTCCATCAAACGTTTCGGAACGTTGCATTAGAACCCTCAACTGATGGTCTGGCTCTGAAGGACGAATTCTCGATGCACAATACTACATTTCCCGGGGTGACGTTCGTGGCTGCTCTTCCAGATCACTCATTGTCTTCTAGGGACGTTCTTCCGCTTTTGAAACGTACGTGGCACTCGAAACCATTCATTGCCTCATCGCCGTAAGCTTGCCAAAGCATTCCTAATGTCTCAATAGCAGACTTCCCAAGTTTAACACAAAATTTCATGGTGGCTCTTTGTTCCAACTTTCAGTCCATGACAAAAATCGCAGACTACAGCATACACGTGATCACAAAAACGCAAGTTTCACAGCTTGCAAAGTAAACATATAGAGATGTTACCGGACACTGCCTCATGAAGGTCACTGCTATCTCTCACTGCGCACGCAACTGTGTGCTGCCATCTGTTGGCGCGCTACAGAACTAGTCCGATGACTTTTTGATACCACCTTGTGTGTGTGTGTGTGTGTGTGTATGAGTGTGCATGTGTGTGTGTGTGTGTTTGTGTGTGTGTGTATGAGTGTGCATGTATGTGTGTGTGTGTGTGTTTGTGTGTGTGTTTGTGTATGAGTTTCTGTCCCCCACCACCACTTGACAGTCGGTATTAGTGGATTTACGTCTCCGTAACCTAGCGGTTCGGCAAAAAGACCAATAAAATAAGTATCAGGCTTTAAAAAGACATAAGTAATGTGATCGATTCATTCGACTAAAACTTCAATGACTGAAACAAGTAAAAGGTGTAGATAAAGTCATACCTTATATTATATATTTAAAAAACTGTGGCTTATCTAGTTTCCCCCAATGCGGTGCATTAGTGTACCACTGTGAACTATTTAGAACTATCGAATTAAGCAGACATGAGATCTATTTTGTCCTGGATGTGACGCCAGACTACCGTTTGTACCTACTCCAACAAGAAATACTAAAACCAGGAATAAATTCCAAATAAATCCTCAGTAACTTTAGAGTGCTGCTGCTAGTTACACCGCTGAATTCTACGACACATGTGACATCCAAGGATCTAAGATGAATTAGCCATTGAGAGTCTATTATTTTGACCTTGGAAGCAACCTTGTGTCAGGACAGGAACTAATGAGATACAAGCAGCTCACTCAAACTGGGGTGCTTCTGTTGCGTCCTTTGCACTGCTAGGAATAGCAGTCAAACTATTCTCAAATTACTCCCCATCGTTTTAAAAACGGATAGAAATACGTGGACGCTTACACACACACACACACACACACACATAGATAGGTACGTTCTGTTTTTTAGTATTTAAATTCTTCCTCAGATGAAGGAGAGAGTTTCAAACAAAGATACAAAGCTCCATTGTTGTAATGTAGATATACAGAAACAATGTCACATTTTAAACTTAAGAAACGTCTTGCATAGTTTTATTGTTCAACTTACAGATTGTACTTGTAATATACGAGTCAGTTGGTTGGAATCTGTTTTTCTGAAATTCCAAGCTTATCCAGACTGTCAGTAAGGTACTTACAAAACACGCTTCTGTTTTAAAAAGGGATAAAAATAATGGTCAATCTAGCCTGAGATACATAGTATCCGAAAGAAGATGGAAATTATTTTTGCTAATAGTCTTTACGCAAATGTCTTCAGGCAGAATTGAGCCCAATCTGGCAGAACATAGCGAATTAATGCTCTGTATAGCGTTTAGTTAGCTACTGTATGGTTACTGAATATCTTATCCCCCTTATCTATCTTCTTTTGTCTAAACATCATGCATCACCTTCCTACCTAACCCACAATGTCAACATTAATGCAATTTTGTGAATGACTGAAGAGAAGGCGAATTATCCAGGGATGCGCGAAGAACAAACTGTTAAGAGGAAACTAAGATATTTAAAGTAGTGAAAATAAATAAATAAATAAAAATTTAAATTACATCAATAATGAGAAAATGAAAAAAAAAACCCCATTAGCTAATGATAAATTTTGTTCCAGAAAAGCAAAGGTGACAGTTCCGAAATTTAAATTCATTAAAAATTAAATACAACATAATGTTCACCTCAAATTTTTACTGTGCCAGTCTATATATTGAATCACGTCTTTCTCAGTCAAGATATCGTTTTGAAGTCGATACCAAAAGCACAAGGCTTCTGTACGCTCGCCGCCCTATAATTCTTTTTAATTATTGCTACAAGTTTTTGCTAAATAAATGCATCAATATGTTATTATTAATGATAAAGAAGGCGGCGAGCTGGCAGAATCGTTAACACGCCGGGTAGAATATTTAGCGGCATTTCGTCCGTCTTTACGTTCTGAGTTCAAATTCCACCGAGGTCAACTTCGCCTTTTGTTTTTTCAGGGTCGATAAAATAAGTACAAGTTGAACTCTGGGGGGACAATGTAATCGACTTAACCCCTACCCCAAATTTCAGTTCTTGTGCCCTTAGAAGAAGGAGATATTTAAGAATATACTTACTAATTTGCACACACCAAGTTCATACTTATTGTATATATTCTCATATACTGTAAATAAGGTAGTAATCTACCTCAAAAAAAAAAAAAAAATTAAAGATGGAAGTAATCCATATGGTTCCAAAAATTAAATACGTTTTGTGCTGTGAAGGTGAAGTAAAGCGTTTTTTTTTTGTTTTTTTTTTGCACGGCATAACACATATTTTACTGTTTGAATTATTTGTATTACATGTTTGCTGATGCACAGCATCATTAGCGTTTTCTAATTCTGCTATTTTACTAAATGCACATGTCAATTGTTATATACTGGTCAATCTATAAGCACAAAAACCGAAAGAAGAGATATACGTTGGTCAGACTGCGAATAGATTATCGGAACATTCAGATGTGCACCGACAACAAATTATGTACCGTGATATCCGTCAGATCCTTTTAAGTGACCATCAGACAACATGTGGTCAGAAAAAGTTTATAATATTCTCATTCTACAAACTACACAACTCAAAAGAAGTCGAGAGAAAAATTCAAGAAAAGAATTTTCTTGATAGATCCAAAGCCGTTTTAAATGGACAATAATGGTGACAATTGTAATGATGATAATAATAATAATAATGATAAGTATTACTGCTACCACCACCACCACCAAGAAATATTATTTGGCTATATTTAGAATAGGGAAGTTGTTCCAGTACAGCGATGTTCACAGCCAGG
Organism: Octopus bimaculoides; assembly: GCF_001194135.2. Taxonomy (NCBI): domain Eukaryota; kingdom Metazoa; phylum Mollusca; class Cephalopoda; order Octopoda; family Octopodidae; genus Octopus; species Octopus bimaculoides. Next base: position 58,636,173 of record NC_068990.1, on the reverse strand, counting down.
AACTGCCTGATGCTTAGGGCGTTGTGAGCAGGTGTATTATCGTGGCGAAGCAGCCACGATTTCTCCTGTCACAACTCTCATCACTGCTCGTGCACTGGGCGAAGCAAACGCCGCAGGATCTCTTTGTAGACTTGCTGATTGACCGGTCGACGTTGAAAGCTTCCCACTCCTAGTGTCATCTTCCACCTCCTCGTGCCCCTCTGTGAACCTCTCGTGCCACTCACACGTGTACACGACATACTCGTGCTATCTCCATAAACTTGCTGAAGCATTTCAGGTACTCGTGACAGAGTTGTACCTAACCAAGTCCAAAATGTCAGGTTTATTCGTTGTTCGGTGTTCATCAATTCTTTCCTCAGTGCTCATAGCTGAACGATCTGAAATGCAGGTGTAAAGAAAAGCATGTGAAAAAATATGCAGTTGTTGCAGTAAGCTAAGACTACAATTATATATTCCTAAGAGATCATGTTAAATGATAACACAGTCCGCTTATCTCTCTTTCATCTATAGCTCACACGACACACCCAGTCCCGTTACTTTTCAGACAGATCTCGTATGTTCTTGTCTATCTCCTATCCAAGCTTGATTTAAGCATTCGCCACCACAACCTCGTTTAGGCTTAGCAGCCCTTCCTGTTTGTTTTTCCTGTCCTGTTTGTACTAACAATTTTGACCCTCCGCAAAATCACAAATTTTATTTAATTTGCTTTGCGGGAGCAACTATTCTATCGAAAGTGTATATTGTTGTTAAATGCTCGAAATACGAGAGTCGAAAAGCAGCCATCAACAGATAAAGGGTCGTTCTTTATGTTGTTTGTCTTGCTTTCCATTTGTGTCTTTCATTGTTCGAAAAAATAGTTCATATTCCATGTACTCGTACTTCGTACTTTTTTGTACAGGTTTCATGACATCCTGTGCCCACATATGCATATATATATATATATAAGTTCAAAAAAGGAAAAGACAAAAAAGCAACAACAAAAAACAACAACGTGAGGACGTGATACAGATTGTGTTACGAGATGCTCGGGAAAGGAAAGAAAGAGAATTTGACGTTTCGAGCGGAGCTCTTCGTCGGAAACAAAGAAAGTCCAAGGAAGGGGAAACCGGAGGAAGAAAAAATCGCCATCGATATCCAAGAGGTTACATTGTGGAATGACCGGAGGGGAAAGGGTGGAGGAAAGGTTCTTTCTAAGACTGTAGAGTGCAAGAGGGAGGTAAATATGTGTACGTGCGCGCGGGTCCGTGTGTGTGTAATAACTGAACGTGCATGTACGTATGTATGTGTGTGTGTGTGTGTGTGTGTGGTTTGGCTGTTTAACTGTTAGTGTGTGTGTGTTTGTGTGTGTCGTTTAACGTTGTGGAAGGAATCAGTAGCAGGAATAATTTGGGAGTGGTTGTGGACAATGGTCAGTTTTTGAGTATGTATGTGCGTGTATGTGTTAATGTTTGTTGTGTGTATGTGAGTTCGTTTCTACATGTGTGTGTGTCTTGTGTGTGTGCATGTGTATGTGTATGTGCGTGTGACGTGTGTGCGTGTGTGTACATACATATAAATGTATGTACATATACGTATGTATATATGCATATATATATACATATATATACATATATATACATATATATACATATATATATATATATATATATATATATATATATATTATTTATATTATATATATATATATTATTTATATTATGTATATAGATATATATATATATATATATATACACGCATATATGCATACATATATGTACGTACTTGCATATATATGTATGTATGTATGTATAAATACATATATATATATATGTTTATTCCCCTCCATTATCACGATTAAAATTAATATTTTTGATTTTGTTCAGCTCTATAAATTAAATTTTTTTGAATTCTTCCCTCCATTGCTTGATACAAGAAAAGAAAATCTGGAAAATCCTAACCAAAACAGAGAAATTCTAACTTAGCAAAAAATATAGAAAAAGAAAGTAAAGGTTCTGTTTTCCAAAGCCCCCAAAAGTGTTTTTAGCTGAGGTGTAATTTTATAATTAAAACAAATTCAAAATTTGAATTTCGGAACATACGACTTACCACGTTATCTGGTGTGTGGTCGCTGTTCAAATGGGCACAAAACTTACAACAAATGTGTGTGTGTGTGCGGGCGGGTGTGTGCGTGCATGCGCGTGTGTGGTTGGGCCTTTAATCGCCAGAGGTCAATTTAAATTCAATAGCCGAAGGGAATTCAAAACGCAACACACTTACATACACGCAATCATATACATACAAATATACCCACACATACACATCAGCTACTCCCAAAAGCCATTTTCATCCAAAGTTTTGACCACCATTCTTTATATATATTTGCACATAAACACACACAAACACACACATTCAGCTTTACGCTTTTATTCATTTTTTTTGTTTTTTTGTTTTGGTCGTCTGCTACTATTCCTCTGTTTTTGTTTTTGCTTTTGTTTTGAGGGTTTCACTTTAGCGACACCAGTTACACATAGTACCAGGAATTCGCTTGGTGTCGCCAAAGTGGAAAAAGCGTTTTTTTTAATTTTTGAAAATTTGAAAGAAAAAATTGGATGAAATAAATGCCCACCGCTCACCTGAGGATATTCACCCCACCCCCCAAATGAAAGAAAAACTCACAGCGCCCCTTTTCTACACAACAGCACCAAATTTGGGAAACACTGATGCAGAATATGTATATATATATATATATATATATATATGTATATATATGTATCAACGCACTGACACGCGCGCGCGAACATGCACTTGGTTATTTGACTCTGCACTGTGCAATCCACATACACAATCATCTTTACAAAATAAGAGAAAAAGATAACAATAATTCATTTGAAGTGATGATAAAATATGTGATGGAAGAGAAGCTGTTTCAAGAAAATGGCAGTTTCGAATATGAAGAATATGGTGGATAGCGGTGGAAATGAAGATAGGTTATCATCCATAGTATTTTATGCAGATGGCATGGTAAAACTATTTGTAGTATTACATATGCTATTACAGTGCTAGGCTATATATTTAGTCTGAAAATATTATAACGCCATATTGCATTCCAATAACCTATTTCTGTGTGTCTATTGTAGCGTTTGTGTTTTAAGTGTATGCGTGGGTATTTAAATCTATCTATCTATCTATCTATCTATCTGTCTGCCTGTCTGTCTGTCTGTCTGTCTGTCTGTCTATCTATTTATCTAACTGTTTGACTGTCTGTCTGTCTGTCTCTCTCTCTCTCTATATATATATATGTCTATACATATATACTCTTCACACACAAGCATATCGATCTACCTATAAATGTATATATGTACGTGTGTGTGTGTATGTGTGTGTATCCACACACACACACACATACACACACACACATATATAGCCTTATATATTAATGGGTGTGTGTGTGTGTTTCTGTTTGTCCTCTCCACCATCGCTTGACAACCGATGTTGGTATGCTTACGTCCCCGTAACTTAACGGTTCGGCAAAGAGACCGATAGGATAAGCATCGGTATTACTAAGAATAAATCCAGGGATCGATTTCTTCGACTAAAAGGCGGTGCTCCAGCATGGCCACAGTCATATGGTTGAAACAAATAAAAGTATATATATATATATGTATGTATGTATGTATGTATGTAGGTAGGTATGTATTCATGTAGATATGTATATGCATGTATGTGGGTATACATATATATATATATATATAAATTTATATATATATATATATATATACGTGTGTGTGTCGGTGTGTATGTATATATA
>NC_068990.1:58631839-58632376 GCF_001194135.2 Octopus bimaculoides | reverse complement strand
ATATATATATATATATATATATATATATATATATAATGTGTGTGTGTATTTGAGGATTTTGTGTATATACATTACGTGCTTACAACCAAGCACGCATACATACATACATACATACATACATACATACAAACATACGTACACACATGCATACATAAAATTATACCTACCTGCCTATCTATGTACATACATATACATACATGCGTACATGTAAATATGAAGAGAAGTGCATTTTGTGATATTTTGAGTTTATGTACTTTCCATATCAACGTGGATATTCAGGAAGCGTTTGAGACTTTCGTACGCACGCATGCGCGCGCACACACACACATGCACGCACACCCAAAGGCACAAACACAAAAAACGAACGCACACACACACACACACAAACACACTCACACACATAAACAATTTTTGTGTGAATATGCAATGCGTAAGTGCTCTTGTATGTGCGTGTGCGTGCGTAATTTATTGAAGGGATGCACAAGCAAATGCAGACGCTCTTGTATATAGCTTATATATATATATATATATATATAT
>NC_068990.1:58630507-58631434 GCF_001194135.2 Octopus bimaculoides | reverse complement strand
TATATATATATATATATATATATATATATGCATAATTGTGTATGTGTGTATATGTGTGTGCATGTGTGTATTGTATGTGTGTATATGTATGTGTGTGTGTGTGTGTGTTTGTGTGTGGAGGAGGTGAGTGGCAGTGGCGAGCGTGTATATTCCGATATATTCAGTCAAGGAGCGCTCGTTAAGACAAGTTATGTTGTTAACATGACTGCACATTTTCTATATCAATTTCTGTTTTTCAAGCTATCTAATTACTTTCTTGATAGTTGGCTGTAAAATAAATCTACAGCGAGACGGGACTGGACGGGATTATTAGTATTATAGTTTCCATGCTTCATGTAAAGCTCATTCATTTTTAAGGGTTTATTATCCAATCTCTTATGCAGCTCTAACGCCTTATAAAGCGATCAGAGGCACGCTTTATTTATTAGATGCTCATAGTCATACGACTGGTGACTCTGAAGGAAGAAAAACATCTTGCAAGTCATACAGCATCGGCGAGAAAATTTACAGTTATATTTTCATGAAGATATAACCCATCTACACACACACACACACACACACACACACACACGCGCGGATTTCTAAAAACAACACACATATACACACACGTTCAGTCGTATAGGCATGCAGACAGTCATAAACGGCATTTCTATATATAGACACGCAAGCAAATACGCACATGCATTCTCAAAATATTATGCATTTCCATACATTCTCAGATTAGTAACGGAGAACATTACTGGGTATAAAAAGCAGCAGAGTGGTGAGATGTTTCTGTGGTGGGTGTGACTGAAGGACGGGTTAACTGGCTGGCGGCCCGGCTACCTGGCGGAATGAATGAATGTAGGGATGGAAGGATAGATCGATGTGTATGTCTGTATGTATGTATGATGTATGTATTCATGTATATATACATACATACATATA
>NC_068990.1:58629033-58630197 GCF_001194135.2 Octopus bimaculoides | reverse complement strand
TATATATATAAGTATATATATATATGTATATATAATTATATATGTATATACACACATATGTGTACATATATAATACATTTATATATATAAATATGTTTTAATGCACACGCACGCACATATACACATACACAAACACACACACACACACACACACACAACAGACATATACATACGTTTGTGTCTTTTTATGCTTCTCTGTGTGCATGCACGTGAGAGTGTGTGTACGTGGGTATTTGTGTGCGTGTGTGTTTGTGCGTGCGTGAGTGCGTGTGCGTGTCGCGCGTGTCTCTGTGTGAATGTGTATCTTTTTTGGAGGAGAGAAAGAGGTGAGAGCAGGGTTTGCATTCTGCTTGAAATTCATAAGCAACAGAAATGGAATAGAATAATGCATGAGAATAACTGATTAATGGCTGCTGGGCGTCGAAATACCTCTTTTATGTGCATTATATCCCAAACCTGATGTCTCTTTAACACTGCAGCTAAACTGAGAACTGCAAACCTGATGTCTTTAAAGCTGTAAGTAAAGACAACAGGCCTTCAAAAACTGGACCTATTTTGCCTATATCCGAAAGCAACCCTAAGCGACACTTCCATTTATCTGATTTATTTAGATTTGTTTTTCTCTTCCATCAACCTGACTCATTCAATAGATTTGTCTTCGATATATTCTCGTTCTAGCTTGACATAATTTGTTTAGTCTGACTGTAAATTTGGCGCAAAAATATTACCTAGAAATATCTTTTAAGATGGCTAACCTCACTTGCTCTCTCTTTGCTGTTATAAAATATAAAAATACTTATTATAGACATCATTAATGTGCAGTTCAGCATAGCAATGGAAGACTATATCTTGCACAGTCAAAACAGTCATCTTATTACTTTATAACTTGCTTCCTCCTTTTCTTCCCTAGTTTTCTTTTCCTTTCTTCTTTCTTTTTTTTTCTGCTTTATTCCAGCTCTCCTTCGCTTAGCTATTACAGCCTTTGTAGATTTTCACTCCAGTCTACCGAAACTTCTTCAGAATTTTCTGCATTCATCACCAAGTGGAACTAATTTGCTTTAATAGAACAAACGCAATTACTTTGCATATTTTATTATTTGTATATTATACTCAAATATGCTCTGTTGCTGCATTGAAATATCTATCTATCTACCTATCTATCTA
>NC_068990.1:58627979-58628933 GCF_001194135.2 Octopus bimaculoides | reverse complement strand
GTGTGTGTGTGTGTGTGTGTGTGTATGTATATATGTATATAGATATAAGAAAAAAAGGAAAAGGATAGAATTTGGTCAGTGTGGCATTTATACGGAACTAGGTCGTCTGTTTGTAACCATCTGCCTTAAGCTATTGTTCTCGCTTACCATGGTTGAATAATATTTTTATCCAGTATAGAAATTTGATACCCAGCAACTTCGTTAGGCCACCGAAGTAATCACTCTTGGTTATTCCTTGCATTTCATTCCTTTCTATTCTTCTCTTCTCTTTTCTTATTTTCCTTTCTTTTGGCAGTTGATTTGTTGGACTTTGACGAAGATAGCATTGTGACGGTCGTTCACTATGATTTTAATCTATCAATCGATCAATTGATTAGATTGAGCTATGAACGCACCCAAAATGATTATCTGAAACAGCCGTACGTCTATAATGCACACATAAATTCATAAAATCCATAATTTAAGCCTATTTTATATATCACTATGTAAAGACATACCTTACTAACTCGGTAATAGAATCATGGATTTACTAATATGACTGGTGATGGACTTCGAATTCGGATTATCACGGAATTCAATATCATTCGCAAAAACCTTCAATATTCTGTGTATTTGTATTTGCTGGGAGCTTAAGAAATATTTTACTAATTCTTTATTAATAACTCTCTCTATATATATATGTATGTATGTATGTATGTATGTATGTATGTATGTATGTATGTATGTATGTACGCATGCATGTATGTATATATATATTGTGTACTGTTCAGCGATGGTAAGATCAACAACAAAAGTACACCATCTGGTGAGAGAAGAATATTATTTAATAAACACAATATGTTTTTATTAAATAATATATATATATATAAACACACACACATACACACACACACACACACACACACACACACACATACACACACACACACACACACACACACAGATATATATATA
>NC_068990.1:58624087-58625478 GCF_001194135.2 Octopus bimaculoides | reverse complement strand
ATATATATATATATATATATATATATATAAATTATAATTAAGGGTATCTAAGGGATACCACCATACTAGATATAGCAGCCAAAACTTGACTCTAAAACCACATTAAATGTGGTTTTAAAGTCAGGTTTTGGCTGCTATATGGTGGTATCTCTTAGATACCTTTAATTATAATTTTAATAATTATTATTACCTATGAGGTCTTTATTCTCATGCTAGCCACCTAATGTGATCGGTATTTTTAATAACAATCTTATCCTTATAGATATACATACATACACACACATACATACATTCATACAGAGAAAGAGAGAGGGAGAGAGGTGTGTATGTGTGTATGAGTGAATGTGTGACTGCATGTGTATGTGTATGTGTATGTATTTGTGCGAGTGAATGTGTGCGTGAAGATTTTGACGCACGAAGCTGTGATATCAAATAAACAATTATGTTGAGGTATATTCGGCCAGAAAAACGACATTTTCACTGTGGTCTGCAATGGAAAAAAAACCCCCTCTCCCTTTACGTAACATATGTATGTATGTATGTATGTATGTATGTATGTATGCATGCATGTATGTATATGTATGAGTGTGTGTGTGTGTGTGTGTATGCTTTTGTTTGTCCCCACCCTGCCACTTGACAACTGGTGTTGGTGTGTTTATGTCTAAATAGCTTAGCGTTTCGGCAAAAGAGGCTTTAAAAAAGCACTGGGTTCGATTCATTCCACTACTATTCCTCAAGGAGGTGCCTCAGCATCGCCGTAGTCTAATGACTGAAACAAGTGAAAAATGAAAGATAGAAGATATATTTTAACCGGACTGGCGGCCGAAGCTAGCTATTGTTTGGTTCTTTCTATTGATTTCTTTGAAGAAAACTAAGTCTTGCAGTTAGTTTAGAGTTGCCTCTCTTGATATTTGCTACTAAAGAGCGTACAAAAGTTTGAAATGCATCTACCAGTCCATAGGGGCCGCTCTGTACTAATTATGACATGTTTACACCTTTTGCCTAAGGCGAGAATTTTTCTCCGTGGCAAACCGCAGTGAAAATGCATTTTTACAGGTCAAACATATATTGGCAGTGATTTAAATTTTATTTTACACCACTGCGTTGGCACCACCTACATATATTATTAGAAAAACTAAGGCGCTAAGTCTGTCTAACTTACCTAGAGATAGTGAAAGGAATATGTTGGCAATAAGCGCAGGAGTGGCTGTGTGGCAAGTAGCTTGCTTACCAACCACATGGTTCTGGGTTCAGTCCCACTGCGTGGCTCCTTGGGCAGTCGTCTTCTGCTATAGCCTCGGACCGACCAAAGCCTTGTGAGTGGATTTTGTAGACGGAAATTGAAAGAAGCCCGTCGTACATATATGTGCGTGTATATATATATATATATA
>NC_068990.1:58623055-58624052 GCF_001194135.2 Octopus bimaculoides | reverse complement strand
GTGTCTGTGTTTGTACTCCCACCATCGCTTGACAACCGATGCTGGTGTGTTTACGTCCACATAACTTAGCGGTTCGGCAAAAAGAAAAGAGACCGATAAAATAAGTACTAGGCTTACAACGAATAAGTCCTGAGGTCGATTTTCTCGACTAAAGGCGGTGCTCTAGCAATGCCGCAGTCAAATGACTGAAACAAGTAAAAGAGTAAAAGAGTAATTGTTTAAGCAAAATAGAAGTTTGGTTTGTTTAATAATGTAATGATATTTGTTGTTATTCATTAATCAGATTTATCCCCCATAAACCAAATCTATAATGGAAACCATTTCCAGTTTTTACTACATATACTCTATTTCAGACCCAGGAGTATATATTATCAATTTTGGGCTTTCCAAGCGATAGTTGCTATTTAGCTTTAGACTGGCTATTACAGAGTCTTAGATAATAAGATAACTTACAGAATTAACCTGTTGCCAAAAACATTTCAGACGTCATTAGCTCATCTACTGACTTAAATTTTGTGTTGGTTATAATATATATATAAATATATATACATACATACATAAATGCTTTCTTTCTTTTACTTGTTTCAGTCATTTGACTGCGGGTATGCTGGAGCACCGCCTTAAAGAGTTTTTTAGTCGAAGAACTCGACCCCAGGGCTTATTCTTTGTAAGCCTGGTACTTATTCTACCGGTCTGTTTTGCCGAACCGCTAGTTACGGAGACATAAACACACCAGCATGGGTTGTCAACCGATGGCGGGAGGACAAACATAGACAGACACAGAAACACACACACATAAATACATACATATATAAATATATATACGCCGGGCTTCCTTCAGTTTCCATCTACCAAATCCACTCACAAGGATTTGGTCGGTCTGTGGCAATAGTAGTGCTATGTAGTGGGAATGAACCCGGAACCATGCGGTTGGGAAGTAAGCTTCTTATCGCACAGCCATGACCGCACCTATATATATATATATATATATATATAT
>NC_068990.1:58618158-58622969 GCF_001194135.2 Octopus bimaculoides | reverse complement strand
TATATATATAAGTTCAAAAAAACAATAACAAAAAAACAACAAAGTGAGGACGTGATACGGATAGTGTTATTGGACGCTCGGGAAAGGAAGGAGAGAGAGTATGACATTTCGGGCGGAGCCCTTCGTCGGAAAGACAGAAAGTTCGGAGAATGGAAAAACGGAGGAAGAGGAAAATGGCACCGATGCCCACGAGGTTACATTGTGAAAGGACCGGAAGAGGAGGTGGTGGGGGAAAAGTTCTTTCTAAGACAGGAGAGTGAAAAAAGGAGGTGAATATCTGTGCGTGCGCGAGAGTCTGCGAGTGTGTGTGTGATAACAGAACGTGTGTGTGCGTATGTATGTGTGTGTGTGTGATATATATATACGCGCGCGCAAACACACATATATGCATACATGTATGCATGTATGTATGTATGTATGTATGTATGTATGTGCGTGAGCATGCTTGTCTGTTTGTGTATAAGCAAGTTATTTATTTCTGATACAAATCTACCATAGCAGATTATTTGCAACCAGGAACAATGTTTCATGGGATATTTGAGTTCTTATTTCAGGAGGAGGCATACTCTTGAATCAGGAAAAGGATTCTTGTGACTTGCTTTCTGAACGGCCGTAGTAACCTTTAATAAAATAAATGAATTACAATAAAGAATCGAAACTGTGTCGCAATCTTGGTTCACCGGCAGCTTGCCTCCGGACGCGAATGATTTATGTTTATAATATTTGTATGTGCACTGACGAATATTCGTAACGTATGATCGTAATTCCATGAAATTCCAGAGATATAATAAACAGCTTGAAGTTAATTACAAGGCGCAGTAAACCTATAGTTGCATGTTTTTCCATTATCCTTAAAGTTGCCAAGTGTGGGAGAAGCTAAATATAAATTACTGCTTTAAATCTGTACTTTATGATATTTCAGTTGACATACTGATCAAGAAAACCAAAGTTCAGCGGCTGATCAACATTTTTTCTCAAGAAGCAAACTAAGATTGTCACCAGTTGGTTTAAATTAGATACTCCGAAATTAAACATTCATAAATCAGTCCCTTATGCCCAAGAATTTTATCTTTCATATAGACATCTTATCTAAATATATGGAAATATATGATTCGCTCATACGTTTTCAATATATTCTTTGATTTCTGTCATGTTATTTCAATTACTTCACTCTCAGATTTTACGAAGAAAATGTCGTCAAAAGCTGCAAACTAGGTAGGAAAAACCAAAATGTCTTTAAATTTTCCAAAAGTTCATAAGAATGAATGTCGTTCTGGTTACATGGCGTTAGATATGAATCATCCCCAAGATAGACCAATCTATCATAAGAAACATTCAGAAAATATCTTGTATCAGATTCTGAGGACAAGATAAAATGAATTAAGTGTTTTTCCAGAGATTTAATGAAACGCCTTTAATAAATTCCACACCAATTAGCTTCTACTTGATTAGCTTACCCACTCAGCTATTTTTCCTCTGAGAAATAGTTTCAATTTTGGTGAAATTCCGAGATCGTCTCTTCATTAGGAGAATATTATATCTTCTTCAACTAAGCTAGAAAGTGTTTTTATCATAGTTTTCATTTGTCGTTAGAATTTTAAATTGTAAGATGTATGCAGCTGCATTATAAGAAGTTCTTCAGAAAACTGTAGCTTATTTAGTTCTAAATGTACTTTAGTTAGTTGACAATTACAGCAGCTACATCAGAGGAAATATTATCTTGTTTAATCTTACCTCACTTAAGAAGACACATGATTTCTTCTGCTAATTTGATTATTAAATTCTTTCTCATGCATTAATATGATTTTCAAGGAGTTTCAAATGAAGTCATGCTATTTGAAGCACCATTAAGAGGTCCTCAATGAAATTCCATATCTTTATACAAAGCAGTAGCAAATTAGTTCTGATTTAGTTCATTTCTAAGCAATTACCACTGCTAGAAACTTGGTTGTAAATTAACGTCATACAAAATCATATACTTACCAGACTTGCATGGATTTTGTAAGAAGTCAGTTACGAAATACTTGGTGACCTAAGTAAAAATATAAGTCGAATTAAAAAGTTTTAATACATTTTTTTTAAATATGGAAATAACTGAGTGTTTGAAAATAACTGAGTGAAGCCAGAGCAGTTAATTTACACTTCCAGTTTATTCTAAATCTCTGAGAAGAGGAAACATATGACCAGAAATAATGTATCAGAGAGACTCACATCTAACTGAAAATGAATGCACAAAAGTTTGAAAAGAGGATGTGCACTTAAGGGAGCATAAAACTGAAAAAGTTTTGTAGATGCTTTAAGCAGAAATTTCAGAGAAGCAGAGACTAACGTAAGGGCAGTAAATGATATGTGTGTGTGTGTACAGATACATAGACACAAATACTACACGGTGTGTGCGTGTATCCATACAAACATACATACATACCTCAGAGAAGCTCTGGATAGAAAGCACTCAGCATACAAAAAAAAAAAGACTATGCCTGGAAGGTTGAAAAAGGCAGTAGAATTGACACGAAGCGCAGCCTCTCTTGGACACTTTGAAAGCTATGGGTTTGCAATCCAAGAACAGGAGATTGCCACAAAATACCTGGTGAACAAGAGAGACAGTGACGCTCTTGAAATCTGAAGGTGCAACTGCATGTGTAAGCTAGAAGATGTCACGCATGTGATTAGTAGCTGTTCTAAAATGTCGTCACGGTACTACCTTCCCATGCAGCATGATGTTGTCGCTAAAACAATTTACAATGCCATCCGCAAGAAAGACTGTCCTGAAATAAACTTAGAAAATCCCTGTGTTATGGAATACATTCATAAACACCAACTCAAGGAATACTGGTGGAATATTCCCATCAAAACTTCTGTTAAATGTAAACATAACAGGCCGCATATTGTCGTTTGGGATAGAGGGAAAAATAAAAGATATCTAAGGACAACTGCTTCGAAACAGCCAGTTTTTATATCCAGACTATGAATTCGTATTCATACCAATAATAATTATTATTGGAGCACTGGGTTTTGTTAGTAAATGCTCAAAAGAGAATCTGGATAAACGGATTTTCAGAAAGAGAAATCGACCCGCTAATTCGTGCATTACAAGTGCAATTTGTGAGTGGAACAGTAAAAATATGCAAGACTTTTCTCAAATTCCAAATATGAATTTGTCTGTTAACTACATTCCAAAGATGGAGCCTTGTATCTTTGTTGGAAACCGACTCTCTCCTCAGTGGAAGATTTATAATAATTAAAAAGCAGAACGCACGCACACACACACACACACACACACACACACACACACACACACACACACACACACACACACACACACACACACACACACATACATATACAAGTACAGGTGTTGCGCAATATGGGAAGACGTTTGTAGCGCATTGAAAGAATGAAGGCCACATAATCATAGGAATGTTTTCTTTCGTTTGGGTACTGGTTATTATCAAGCTGCAGTATTTTAGATATTTTTCTGGGCATGACTTTAAACTGCACTTTGAGGAGTGTGGAACAATCTCTTTGCCACAATTGTTCCTAGTGTGTTCTGACCCAGAGTAGTAGCTCCTGTGAGGGTCCTTGCTACGGGTTGATTAGCATGTTATAGAAGAAATTCCAGGCACAAATCCTCACTGCCTTGTGAGTGCCTTGGGAGAGAAAAAGGTTTGAGGAGTCAATCTCGACAGCAAATGAACGAGTCGCCCAGGCGGTCTGCTGCCCTCTTTGACAACTTGCCAGAAACTCCAAGGTAGATAGAGCTCTCCAGCTCTGTAGTTGTAATTCATCTAAAGGAGGGTTACTCCAACATAAAGCCTACAGCTCGCTGGTCACCGCAACCGTCTTATCCCGTTGAACAACTTTTGTCAAGTCTAAAGAGTGGGATCGGATTGCGTGTATTGATTCTCATAGTAAAACTACTAAGCACAGGCATAAAAAATAACCCTGCAGCATGAAGCATCGGTTTTCATACTCGATTGGGGGCTTGCCACTCTTTCCCATGAGAATATGGGTGTGTAGTCTTCGCGTAAAGTAAGAAGATTAGTACTCTTCTGAGATAAGTAATTCACATTGATGAAAATGAGATTAGAATTATAATCGATATTGAAATAAACGCCAAATGTTTCGCATGTAATTATGTTTTCGGTTCGAACATTTTTAGAATGATTCAGAATGTAAATTTATAAGCGTCAAGTGTATAATTATATAAAATAATTGTGTAGGTGTAATTAAATCTACATTGACGTTATTTCTATCAATTATTGCAGGAGGTTTTAGAGAAATTAAACATTTCTAGCTCTCAAAGACTAGAAAGAGCCACCATTTAATAAGATACGTAAGTAGCATTCTGTTGAAGAAAGTATATTGAGAAAAAATTAGAATAAAAATGTCTCACGTGCATTGAAAAAAAAAACAAAAACAACCAAACAAAAACAAGCTTTAACTAAATTATATCAAAAGACAATGAGACATTTTAAAACTTGGTTTAAAGAAAGTAAACGAAGTCTTTGTGAGCTAGAAATTTTTAATAGCTCTAAAACTGTTCTATATTTAAGAGATGAGGAATTATATACATTATTTACATTATTTACATTCGACGGATAGTTGTCCTCATCTTGTTTGTTGTTAACACAACGTTTCGGCTGATATACCCTCCAACCTTCTTAAGGTGTCTTGGGGAAATTTCGAACCTGGGTTCTCATTCCTAAGGTATTTTTCGATGTTGTTATTATTATTATTATTATTATTATTATTATTATTATTATTATTATTATTATTATTATTCAGTAGTTTTATTTTTATAACGTGCT
>NC_068990.1:58613249-58616890 GCF_001194135.2 Octopus bimaculoides | reverse complement strand
AGAGAGAGAGAGAGAAACACATCCAACAGATCTACGGGCATATGGCATAGTGGTTAAGAGCGCGGGCTACTAACCCCAAGATTCCGAGTTTGATTCCAAGCAGTGACCTGAATAATAATAATAATAATAATAATAATAATAATAATAATAATAATAATAATAATAATAACAACAACAACAACAACATCGAAAAATACCTTAGGAATGAGAACCCAAGTTGGAAATTTCCCCAAGACACCTGAAGAAGGCTGGAGGATATATCATCCGAAACGTTGTGTTAACAACAAGCAAGACGAGGACAAATATCCGCTGAATAATGTAAATAATGTAAATAAAGCTCTAAAACTTCCTGCAATAATTCATATAAATAACGTTAATGTTGATTTAATTATACCTATGCAATTATATAATTATACAGTGACTCATATGAATTTACATTCTGGATCATTCTAAAAATTTTCAAATTCAAACCATGATTACATGCGAAACATTTGTCATTTATTTCAATATCGGTTGTAACTTTAATCTCATTTTCATCAACGTGAATTACTTATCCCGGATGAGTACCAATCATATTATTTATCAGATACTTTACGCGAGGACTACAAATCGTACTCTCTTACTGCCAATGTACTTTTATTTTATAACTGGGACTTAAATGGCAGTGATGTACTAATTGATGTAAAATTTAAATTGTCACCAATACCATTTACTTCTTTTCGGGATTCCAGAGTACTTCTAATTACTGCCATATTTCAACAAATCACAAATACGAGAAGGTACTGGAAAGTTCCTGGCTTTAAGGGTATGGCGAAAGGTCTAGTTGGAGGCCCAACTTTCCGAGCTCTTTTACAAGCCTTAGAAAACCTGAAGGAGCGCAGCAATAAGTGTGTGAATTTGAGAGGGGAATATGCTGAATAAAATCATAATTAACTGATTCTCCTGTAATTAACTGATCCTCTCTGAAGAGAAGAACTTTTCAGCACCCACCGTACGTACGTACACATACATACACACACACACACACACACATACATACATACATACATACATACATACATACATACATACATACATACAACACATCCATACATCACAGTACCATCAATATCAGACTAAATCTACCTCGGTGCTACGAGAAAACCCGTGATGATCGTTCTATCAGATATATGAAACAGTTAAGATATACTAGGACGGCGCTCACCCCAACTTAAATATCTTTATGGCGAAACAGCTTCGGCAACAAGAATCTTTCTTTGACAAAAAACAACAAAAGACAAAACAAAGAAAAAAGCAACAACAACAACAACATAGTGACTGATGAGCATGTAGTTGGAAAGAAGCGTGAGTGGGGAATGGGTGCCGACCAACTTTTGGTAAACAAAGCTGTACTGTCTAAAATAAAACACCTTGCGACAGTATGACCTGATCGCAGGAAAGCGTTTGACTTTATTCCCCACTAATGACTGCTGAAGTGTCTATATTTGACAAAGGTATGTGCTACTTTAGTTGCTGTCATTGAGAAGCTCACAAAGACCTTGCCAACACTTCTCACACTTACAACTGGGAGCTGAAAAATCGTTTCCAACGTTATAAATATTTCAATAGGAATATTCAAAGGAGATAGACTTCCTGTAATTCTGTTCACTTTAGCATTAAATCCGTTATTATTCCTGCTTCAAAAATCAAGGGTCTGCAACTGCTAGAGACATTAATGTAACCCATAGTTTCTTTGTGGATGATCTCATGATTATGCTAAAAATGTTAATAATGCCCCCCACCAAAAAAAAAATAAAATAAACACAGCTGAAGATTTTCAGTTGATGTAGAAATGGAATTTATCCCCCCCCACACCACAAATGTTGATAATTAATTGTTGGACGCGGAAAATCAATCCCCACCCACGCAAAATCTGTGCATCAATGGTCACCCTATCTCTCCTATTCCACATAAAGAACCTTACAATTACTTAGGCATTAGTGAAAATATACGAAGATAGAGTGACCCGAAAATATTATGCCAAAATTAGAAAAGTATGGCATGCGAACTCTCTTGTTATAACAAAACAAAATCCCACAATGGAGTTGTAGCACCAGTGCTGATTCCGTGCCTTGGGATACTTGACTGATCTATAAAGGAAATCCACTCTACAGACATTAAACCTGCGGGGTTCTGACATGAAATAGAAACTTCCACTGAAACTGTGATGTCGACAGGAGCTACGTAAGAAGGATCGAAAGCAGCAGAGGCATGAGATCAGTGTAGACAGCTATCGAATGTCGGATAGTCACTCTTAAAGAACACCTGCTAAACAACCGCAGCAAAATAAATATATAAACTTAAAGCAGGAAAGATAAGAGAAACAACATCCGACGAGTCGGCAGTGAGTCACACAAGAAGTACTCTCTTCTTGATTATCTTACATGCAACCTCTAAAACAGCCGAAATAACGTACCTCAAAGAAGACGTGTATGTGAAATGTTCAGCATACAATTTTTTTTTAAAGGCCTATGCATGGATATATTTCCCGAAGACTTGAAGTCAATAATATCGATATGAAGTGCAACCTCACTTGGACTCGTGATTGCTACATCATATCACAATTCAAGAACAGGGGGTTGCCACGAAATACCTAATAAGCTAAAGATTCAGTGAAGGGCGTGGAACGCCGAGATGCAACCGAAAATACAGATTATATTCATATTTCTGCGGAAGCCATCACACATGATTAGCAGCTGCCCCAAAATGTCATCAAGGTATTACCTTCCTATGCGACGACTCGACGTTTTCGCAAAAACAATACATAATGCCATCCGGAAAGAAGAGCGTTCTGGAATAAATATAGAGAAACCCCTTGCTATTGAATATGTACACAAACAATAACACATAGAATATTAGTAGAACATTCCTATCAAAACATCTGTCAAGTGTAAGCATATTAATAGGCTGGATAATATTTGGGACTGACAAGAAAAAGTAGAGGTCAGCTGCCTTACTAATGCGAACGTCTCTTCGAAAATCAAAGAGAAAGCGGATAACCAAAGACATCTGTTTCGAAAGAACCAGTTCCTATTTCCAGATTATAAATTGACATTTACACTAATAAAAATTGGTGCAATAGGTTTTCTGAGTAAATGCCTAAGTGACAATCTGGATAAGCTAAGATTTCCAGAAGACAATAACCAGCTAATTCGCACATTGCATATAAAATCTGTAAGTGGAAAAGTAAAAATATGAAAGACTTTTAAGTGTAAAATGTGAATTTGTTTTTTTGTTATTTACATTACAGCGACGGAGCTTTGTAGCTTTGTTAGAAACTAACTCATTCCTCAGAGGAAGATATGAAATAATTAAAAACAGAAGGGGATATGTGCGTGTGTGAGTGCGTGTGTGCGTGCGTGTGTGAGTATGTGTGTATGCAAGTATATATAGATAGATAGATACAGACACATATAGTAATAATAATAATGATGATGATGATGATGATGATGATGATGATGATGATGATGATGAAGATGATGATGATGATGATGATGAAGATGATAATAATAATATTAATAATAATAATAATAATAATAATAATAATAATAATAATAAGAAGAAGAAGAAGAAGAAGAACATGGATGTGCTACACCGGGCTC
>NC_068990.1:58607821-58608876 GCF_001194135.2 Octopus bimaculoides | reverse complement strand
ATTCACTTGAACAAAACTGTACAAATCCAAATATATGGTACCCTAGGCATAACACCTACATGAACTTCTAACTTGTTGTCTCTTGAGGTCTCTGGGTGAGACTTGGATCCAACTTGTACAAATGCAAAACAAAAGTCAAACATAAAATAATAATAATAATAATAATAATAATAATAATAATAATAATAATAATAATAATAATAATAATAATAATAATAATAATAAGAAGAAGAAGAAGAAGAAGAAGAAGAAGAAGAAGTCCAGGTTCTCGCTACCAAGTCGGAAGTATAACATCTATAAAACTTCTGACACCCAGAAATGCAGGCTCTGTGGAAAGAGTATGGAAAATGTGATCCACTTGATAAGTGGATGTGAGAGCTTTGCACAAAAAGAATACAAGCGCCGCCACGATAAAGTGTGTGTGCATTTTCATTGGCACTTATGCTGTAAATACCAATATGAAGTAAGAGAGAACTGGTATGAGCATGTACCAAGTAAAGTTATGCAGGAGAATAGAAATGTAACGATACTCTAGGACTATGATTTTCAGACGGATCGTGTAATCGAACTCCGTCGGCCGGATATTGTCATATTGAATAAGAGAGACAAATACTGTCAGATCATTGATGTAGCCATACTAAATGACATGAATGTTGTGAGTAAAGAGGCTGAACAAATCACCAAGTACTCTGAATTGGAAGTGGAAATGACAAGACTGTATGGAACGCGAGAGGGTAATGTATAAGTGATACCAGTAGTGATCGGAGTGTTGGGCTCAATCCCATTGAAACTCCAAGTCTTCTTAAGGCAATGGAAATCCCATGCAAGATTGATGTCTTGCAAAAAACAGCCTTATTGGGCACAGCGCACATCTTAAGGAAAGTATAATATCTGAGGTCCTTGTGACTTGACAGATGACTAGACTCCGGTGCGTTCTTACCTACACTGTGTGACGAAGGACTACTACTACTACTACTACTATTACTACTACTACCACTACTACTACTACTACTACTACTACTACTACTACTACTACTACTACTACTACTACTACT
>NC_068990.1:58607468-58607811 GCF_001194135.2 Octopus bimaculoides | reverse complement strand
TACTACTACTACTACTACTACTACTACTACTACCACTACTACTACTACTACTACTACTACTACTACTACTACTACTACTACTACTACTAATAATAATAATAATAATATAGTAAGAATATAGCAATGTAAACTGCTAGTGCAACCCCACAAAAACTGCTATTACCATTTGGTATCATTAGGCTGTAGCCGGCTTAATAAAATAGAAGCTTTTATATGCATATTCAAAGACGTTTACTGTAAACGAACTTAATGATCTATATATATATGTATGTGTGTGTGTATACAGAGAGAGAGAGAGAGAGAGAGAGAGAGAGAGAGAGAGAGAGAGAGAGAGAGAGAGAGA
>NC_068990.1:58605509-58607428 GCF_001194135.2 Octopus bimaculoides | reverse complement strand
CAACTATATATATATATATATATATATATATGTAGTTGGATGTGTTTCTCCATGCTAATTTTTATTCAATCGGATGGAATAGATTTTTCTTACCTAGCATTCACCTGCCATATTCTATTTAGAAAATGAAGATTTATGAATATTTTAGCATTCAATCAACCTCAAGGAAGACCAATTCTTTCTAACAGCAATGAATCTTATGGCTAATGTCTTCTTAATGTCGAAGGAAATTGCAATACTCATCAGGATAATTTAATCAAAGTTCAACACAGAATTAATGGATTAATCCTTCTTTACTTAGAAATTATAAGCAACTCTTAGATTTAGATTTACTTATTTACTTTATCATTTTGTTTGGAAGAGGCGTTTTCAAATATTGCAACTTAATTAGTGACAGGAAATGATGTTTCCTATTTAGTAACAGAATCTACTCTTGTTTCCCTTCAGTTATAAAGCGGATGTCAATCTATTGGTTCAGCACTGCATTTATGTCTTCCAGAGAAATGTTTCATGCTGCCAACTTTTAATTGTTATATGAATATTGGAGTTTAATTCGCAAACATGGATAACTAGATAAAATATTCAAGGAACGTAAATATATTGATAGGTTAACATTTTATGAACATCATTATTTTCATTGAGGAAAGAGTATCCGTTATATATTTGGTAAATAATTTCGAGTGTGCATACTTTTAATCACTTTTCATGTTTAATAAATATTTATGAAAGTTAAAGAAACCAACTACACAAGAGCTTAGAATGTGATTAAAGTTTATTATAAAGTGTATTATTTTAAATAAAAAAATTAAAAAACAAGATTCAAACAGTTAGTATGTTCTGTGGCAATATGGTGAATTCGGTCAACTTTCTTTATTTCACTCCGATGATGTAGACTTGGCAATTAATGACGAGTAGGCGAGCTGGCACAACCGTTAGCACGTCGGACAAAATGCTTAACGGCATTTCGTCCGTCTTTATGTTCTAAGTTCATATTCCACCAAGGTCGATTTTTTCTTTTCATCCTCTCGGGATCGATAAAATAAGTACCAATTGAGCACTGGGGTCGATGTAAGTGACTTACCCACTTCCCCGATGTTGCTGGTCATGTCCCAAAATTTGAAACCAAATAATGACAAGCAGAGGCTTGTGTATTCGCATCGAATTCCTGATACTTTATGTCCCCGAGAAAGTCACTAGATTCTTCCATTCGCTATGTGGGTGCTATCAAAGGAAATTAGACATATCAAACATTCCCTAAAAGTTTCGAAATATTTTTTGTTTGTTTCTGTTCTTTTTTTCTCTCCTGGTGGTCTAATTGTTTAGGTCATCTTGTTTGGCTCACACCAGACAAATCGTAGAACTAAACCAGCCAATTGATTATATGTTGGTGAGACACAACTAAACATGCACTAAACATGACTAGGATGCTGAAAATTAAAAGCTTGACTAATATATCAATTTAGAACGTCGATGAAGAAAAATAAACTATTACTATGATGAAATACAGTAAACATCCTGACCGATGAAGTTTCAGGTCTAATATTGTATATTCGATTAAGAGAAAACATGAGCCATTCTGTCACTTTAGAACATTTCGATATAAATGCATATTTTATGTACGTAACACTAAAATATAAAATAAATTTAATAAAAATTTGAACATTCTGCTTAAATGATGAACAGATATTAAAGAGTATGGATAGATTTAACTTAAAAGTTTCAGTATTCTGAAAGTTATGAATTTTAGTAAGGTTATTCTGATAAGATTATCATAATATATTTCATGTTTGTGAACAAACGATTTGTTTCTCTTTATGGTAGAAAACGACATCAAAAACATATTTGGGATATAATTGACGAAGATATTTTTATGGAGAAATCTTTAAATCGAAAAGTTTAAATAATGTCAGAGCTCTGAC
>NC_068990.1:58602311-58605499 GCF_001194135.2 Octopus bimaculoides | reverse complement strand
ACACACACACACACACACACACACACACACACACACACACACACACACACACACACACACACAACTTTGATGCTAATTCCAACAGAGTTTTCTCTTCACATCCAACGTTTCTACTTTCGTTTGCCATGTAAAGCCGATAAAATCCTGCATGCCATTAGTTTTATTTTTCCCTATTTTTATTTTGCAATCGATCATCTCTTAACGAGAATATCAATCCTTATGAGCAGTGGTTTGTTGGTTCTGTTTTGTGAAGCGGCTACCGGGTTTTATTTACTAAACATCGAATAACAAATGAGGAAATATGTAACATTCATGCTCTCAGCACACGCTGGAATATACTTTCCTGATACAGTTTGCCTTTGATCGTAGGATCTTTATTGATAATCAATCATAACTGCGTGTCAGGTCATTTGTTTCTGACGCGGGTTCTAGTTTGAAACTTCATGAGGCTTTTATGAATGCCATCATCACAACTTAATGGTAGTTGGATAGATAGCTCAGTATTAGCCGTTTACAAGCAGCTCAATCTTTCAATCTTACGGTGTTCTGATCAACTCATTCCAACTACTCGCTTGTTTTAAACTGTTTATGAATGTCACCTTTTGAATAGATATAAAATTCTTCATTATATCTGTGATGGTTATGCTTCAGCAAGTATCATCTAGGCTGAAATATTTAGCATTCAACCGTGCTATTAGTAAGATAAATATGTCAAAATCAACGAATTGTATCACATTAAAAAAATTCTTAGTAATTGTCAATTTGTTATAGTATTTTGTTTGCAATGTTGCCTCCCTTTGGGTATTATTCATGCTTCTTTAAATACTGCTGAGAAACATTGGTTTCATTTCATTATATAGAGAATAATTATCTTTCTAAATTTAGCTCACTGCCAGCAACTTTGAGGGGAAGGGCAAATGATCAACTGGTACACATTTCATCGATCTCCGAAAGGATGAAAGGCAAGGTCGACCTCGGTGGCATTTGAACTCAGAACGTAAAGACAGAAGAAATGCTTCTAAACATTTTACCCGGCGTTCTAGCGATTGGAAAAATGTTCATGTGTTTGTCTGTCTGTCTGTCCATGCGTGCGTGCCTGCTTGCGTGCGCGCACGTGCGTGTGTTTGCGTGCCTGTAGTTTACTGTTCCTTAAGGTAAGATCAACAAAATATGTAGCACATCCAGTCAGAAATAAAAATCATCTAATGTTCACTGTATCAAAAAATGAGCTGCTGATAGTTTCTTGCCATTAAGACACAAGGCATGTTATACAATTCTGCCAAGGAGATACTGAGATTAGGCAGATTTGTATAACGTGCTTTTTCTCTTAATGGCAGGAAACTATAAGCAGCTCAGTTTTTAATACAGTGTGCATTAAATGATTTTTATTTCTCACTGGATGGGCTACATAGTTTGTTGGTCATACCTTAAGAAACAGTAAACTACACACACACACACACACACACACACACACACACACACACACACACACACACACACACACACACACACACACACACACACACACACACACACACACACACACATACACACACACAGATAGATAGATATAGATATATAAACACACAAATACCTACACATATAACAAACAAGTGTGACGATCTAAGTGACGCTATCATGCTTGTTCGAACTACTAGAAATAGTAGCTAAGTCTCACCCAAATCACACTGGAATATCCTCAAAAAAAAAAAACCCAGAAATAAAATATGTCTAGCCATAAATCTTATAAGTGCGTGAATTGAATTACATGGTGTTTGCTAGATCACATTAAACCAGGGCTAATTTATTATTAAATAATCCTTTCTACTAGAGGCACAAGGCCTAAAATCTTTACCACTGGGGTCGATTACATTCACTCCAGTGCTAGATTGGTACTTATTTCGTCAGCCCCGAAAGGCACAGTCGACCTCGGTTGCATCTGAACTCAGAACGTAAAGACGGGCGAAATATCGCTAAGCATTTTGTCCGGCGTGGTAACGATTCTGCTAGCTCACCGCCTTGATTTATGACTAACTAACCCTTTCTACTAGTGGCACAAGGCCTGAAACTTTGGGAGAGGGGCAAATCTATTACATCGTCCTCAGTGCGTAACTGGTACTTATTTCCATCGACTCCGAAGGGATAAAAAGTTAAAGCCAACCTCAGAGGAATTTGAACACAGAACGTCGAAATACCGCTAAGTATTTTGCCTGGCGTGCTAACGATTCTGCTAGCTCACCGCCTTAATTTATAAGTAAATAACCCTTTCTACTATAGGAACAAAGCCTGAAACTTTGCTGAAGGGGCTAGTCGATTACATCAACCTCAGTTCGTAACTGGTACTTATTTTCATCGACTCCGAAAGACTGAAAGGTTAAGTCGACCTTCGCGGAATTTGAACTCAGAACGTAAGGACAAGCGAAATACCGCTAAGCATTTTGCCCAGCGTATTGTGGATTCTACCTCAACATAAATTTCACTGAAACCAGATGTAAATATTTCAATTTTGTTGATAACTTTCTATAAACGGTCAATTATTGTCTAATTTAGAAGTCATTTCTGCGTACATTCTGTGCTTCTGTGGTTATTTATTATTATAGAAGAACGGTGGGTTGGCAGAATCGTTAGGCCATGAGATAAACTTGCAGCATTTGCTTTGTCTTCTTACGTTGTAAATTCAAGTCCCGATGAGGCCAAATTTTGTTCTTTATACAGGGAATAATATATATGTTGTACAGCATATAGATGTTGGTTCGCCGCCGTCCGTGCAACATCTATATTCCTCTCTGTGCCTGGGAAATCTTGTATCCCTGCCGAAAGCCTTTATTTTCACACACTCCAGTTTAATCTAATTCGTCCTTAGTCGAAAGACACCTGTTGTTATGTCCTTTTACTTGTATTTGTGTAACATTCTCCGTTTTTTCCCGTCCTTGTTTTCGTATACATTCGCTTCTTCCTTCGAAGGAATCTAATGCTCTTAGCTTAGTTTTTCCTTGGGGCTGGCCAGATTGGAGCAATCTTGAGTATAACCAGCCAAAATTGCAAAGCTAATCTGGAACTCGACTGAGGAAAGAAAACTCCGAATGAGCCGTCCTTGTTTCCTTTGTATTGTCTATCTGGATGTTTTGTTGTCCACTTTTTGTATCACCTAATCACCTAACTGTCTGGATGTTTTGCGCTCTTGACCC
>NC_068990.1:58599226-58601823 GCF_001194135.2 Octopus bimaculoides | reverse complement strand
TATATATATATATATATATATATATATATATATATATATATATATATATATATATATATATGTGTGTGTGTATTTGCACATATATATATATATGTATATATATGCATATATATATATGTATATATATATGTGTGTATCTACATATATGTATAAATATATATGTATATACATATATGTATACAGATATATATATATATATATATATACATATGTATGTATATTTGCATGTATATATATATCTACATATATATATATATGCTTATATATATCTACACACACACACACACACACACACACACACACACACGCACACACACACATATATATATACGCGAATCTGTGTATGTATATGTATATGCTTCTTTGTTATTTGCGTGTTTGTGCTGATATGCGTGCGCATAACATCATCGAATGCAAGAATAATCTGTGTTTTATGTTTTTGCTAACATTTCCACCAACCACAGCAGTCCAAATGTTATCACAGCTATTAAACAATGTTTCCATATTGATTTCCTCGAGTCGCTTTACAAAGTACATCGTTGTTATTACACAAAGGACCACGAAATAACGTTTTATATAATTATTGGTTCATCCTACCAACCTCATACACGAAAAGCCTCAAGCTTCTCTGTATCTAAATTTGTTATTTGTTCTTTGCAAACTCTAGTTAATATCTGGACTGTTTGGGGTCTCCAGAGACGATCGAAATATTCCACGTAGATCTGCGATTGCTGAGATTCTGTAAAACTGGAGGAGAATATATGAGTGGTAGATTCTGTTTATGTAGCAGTACAGGACTATATATTACGGATTGAATACACGAATTCTTCCTCTCGACTAAAACTTATTTTTAGAATTGCCTAAACATTCTTTGGTTATTTGTTTGAAGTGACATATAGTTTTGCTGAATATATAGTCTTGAAAGTATTTGTCGTATTTTTAAAAAAAGCTCTGGGAACAATAATGAAAATTCTCAACGAAGCAGTATTTCTTGAGAACAAACAAGGTGACTTTGAAGCAATTTTGCAAAGTTATTTCAGCAGTTTAAATAGCAGATACACAATGTACATATCTTCGATGATATTTAAAATGGCCCTATGACATTTAAAATGAACACCTACTAATTTAATAACTGGCCTGTTGATTCGTTAAGCAGGTGTATTGTTTAATAGGTTTTCTTTTAAAGAACAATTGAGGTGAATTTATTATCAACACATAGGCGCTGGCGTGGCTGTGTGGTAAGAAGTTTACTTCCCAGCCACATGGTCCCGGGTTGAGTCCCACTGCGTGGCACCTTGGGCAATTGTCTTCTGCTATAGCGTCGGGTCAATCAAAACCTTGTGAGTGGATTTGGTAGACGGAAACTGAAAAAAGCCCCTCGTATATATATGTTTGTATGTCTGTGTTTGTCCCCCACGATCGCTTGACAACCGATGTCGGTGTGTTTACGTAACCGTGGTTCGGCAAAAGAGGCCGATAGAATAAGTACTAGGCTTGCAAAGAATAAGTCCTGGGATCGATTTCTTCGACTAAATGTGGTGCTCCAGCATGACTGCAATCAAATGACTGAAACAACCAAAAGAATAAGAGAATATATACGTATGCATGTGACTTTGTGTGTGTGTGTGTGTGTGTGTTTGTCCCTCACCACATGCTTGCATCTGTTGCAACGAGCGTCTGATCAATATGCAATCGGACTGGTGCTATAAAGTCAAAACTACAACACGTACCAGTTTGGCATTTAATCTCCTTCAAAGTAGTCCCCCTCAGAAGCCACACCCTTGATCCATTGCTGTTTCCATTGATGGAAGCATTCCTGGAATTCATTTTCTGGGAAACTCAGCAGCTACTTGATCGCATTCGCTTTGATTTCTTTGACGTCCTGAAATCTTCCTTTCAAGCGGGATTTGGTTTTGGAAAGAGGAAAAAATCGCAAGGGATGAGATCTGGGGAATACGGTGGCTGTCGGACCTGGAGAATGTCGTGCCTAACCAAAAACCTCTGTACAAGCTGTACTGAATGGGCAGATGCGTTGTCAGTTGAAAGTAGTTTGGGCACAAACTTAGCAGGCACGCGTATCATACTCAAATCTTCGTTGATAACGGACTGAACTGAACCGTATCTAATCTGCACATCTTCTGATAGCTCCCGGATGGTGATTCGTTCGACGATTTCCCCTCACAGCTGCACGCACATGTACGATGTTTTTCTCAGTTCTGCTGGATGCAATTCTTCTAGAACGTTCGTCACTGCCGACATTTTCTCGGCTCGCATACACCTCTCCTTACATTTTCTGCAACTTTTCACAGGCCTCTGAACAGGTAATGCCAAGCTTTTGGTAAAATTTGATGCAGATTCTCTGCACAACTTTCTCTGTCATGGTCAGTGTGAAGATCACACGCTACACATGTTCCGCCCAAGCACTGCTGTAAACAACGGAAGTGAGCTAGAACGTTAAAACTTAATGTGCATGCACAGCAAAGTTTAAGGTCAATTTGTGCCAAACAGCTTCACTCTGCGTGCTTTAGCTTCGTTACTATGGCAACAGTTCTGATACTTATTGATCAGACCACTTATATATATATATATATATATAT
>NC_068990.1:58595926-58599044 GCF_001194135.2 Octopus bimaculoides | reverse complement strand
ATATATACATTCTTTACATTGGAACAAGGTTTCAGACCTTCAGAAAAAGTGTGAACGAAACTGAATTGACGCTGGTGTATAACTAGTAGTTTTTAATCTAATCCGGTGAATTTGACCGAAGAACATGGGAGAAAGGACTAAATAATTCTTTCTACTATAAGCAGAAGGCCTGGCATTCTGAGTGAGGGGTATTAATCGATGACAGTCATCCCAATACTCAACTGGTGCTTAACTTTTCGATCCTGCAGTGATGAAGGGCAAAGTCGACCGTGGTGGGATTTGAACAAGGAACGTAAAGACAAACGAAAGGAATAAAAAATGATAGTCATTTTGTCATGAACTTTTAAAGTTTTCTTCAATCTGCAGTCGAGTGATGACGTTATAATGTTATACATTTAAATGAGAAAGAGAGAGAAATAGAGAAAAAAGGAAGGAAGAAAGAAAGAAAAGATCTTTGAAAGGTTACTTATGAATTATAAGTCACTTCCCAATAAAAGAATCAAGTTGGGGCTAGATTTGTCTATAAAATTATGTATTACATTCCATAAAAACAATTCGCAACAAATTGGTAAATACTTCGCTTTAGCTATCCGTAAATGCCTTTTATATAACGTATAAGTATATGTGTGTGTATGCGTGCACACGTGCGTGTGCACGTGTGTGCTTGTAGGGGTGTGTGTGTGTGTGTGTATACACATATATATATATAGAAATAATACATTTCTAAATCTCTCAGAGAGATTTATGCAGTAGTGATGCGATAAAGTAGTTTTATGCTGTCAACTTAATGTGACAGTCCCATGAAGGGAATAAAAACTACTGCTATATAGCCCTAGGAAGTAGCACCGCTTCCTGTCGGCCTTGACACATTTCCTGTGTCCTTATGTTTACAAGGGGGAGACAAGCACCTCCACTTAGCTAAGCCTGCATCCAGAGACATGTTTCTGAGTCTCTGCTCATCATCAGTCTGGAGTAGCAATGGCCTGCTAGCTGAAGATGCCTGTCAAGCTCTCGTAAACATATAATAATTCTAGTGAAACACATTCACTGATTTCCGAAATAGAAATAATACATTTACTCCAGATTGATGACGAGCAAAGACTCAGAAACATGTCTCTGGATGCAGGCTTAGCTAAGTGGAGGTGCTTGTCTCCCCCTTGTAAACATAAGGACACAGGAAATGTGTCAAGGCCGACAGGAAGCGGTGCTATTTCCTAGGGCTAAAAGCAGTAGTATTATTCCCTTCATGGGACTGTCACATTAAGTTGACAGCATACAACTACTATATATATATATATATATATATATATATATATATATATATATATATATATATATATATATATATGCATATATAGAATCATGGTGCTATACAAGTGCTTATTTATAAAAATCATATGCATATACACCTACAAATGGCGCAATCCATGATGATGTACACACACTAAAAGCATTTCCGTTAGTCCTTGTGATTAAGTAAGTATTTCTTCAGATGCTACCAAAGATTTCGGGAATATCCTGCTAAAGACCATATAAACTGCAGGAAGGAAATAAGGTAAAACTGAAATCCCTTTACGGCTAAGTTGCTTCGAATACAAGGCATTTTTCTTTATCCAAAAATAGTTATCCAACTTGACTATAATTTCAAGTTGCGTAGTACCTAACAATTCGATGTTACAAGGAATGGACAAAACCAGAAAAGGAAGGGATACAATTGATAGCAAACGGCTGACACATCCAGCCTCATCACTACCATCACCAGAACCCTCATCACCACAATCAGCATAACAATCACTAATACCATTATAACTGCCACCACCACCAGCACCATGACAACGACCACGACCGCCATCACCACCACCACATTATCACCAAACTATAGTAATGACAGAAGAAGCATAGGAACATAGCTAAATGATAGGAGCGAAGAAATAGCGATTGGAGGAATGTATTTCCTTTAAGTGAATGGTGGGGTTTTGTTAGGAATATTTGTCCGAGGAGTAGAAAAATCCTTTGTAGTAACAATAGAATAGACACATTTAGTTAAATGAAGTGTGTTTAGCATTCAAGTGACTGGCAGGTTTTGTTCTGAGCATATTTGAACTTTGTTAAATGTTATGCTTTTATATCACGGTGACACTCAGGGATAATGCTTAACCCGGGCTTCTCTGACATGAAGTGAAAGAGCTACAAATCCACTCCTCTTTATGGCGCAAATTCTATCATTGAAATTACAATAGTTGCGTGCAATATTTTATTACGTCTATAAAATATGAAATGGTGTCATAATTTCTAAGGTAAATTTGATTGATTTATTCCTGAAAATTCTTTTAGGTTTGTTCTATCGTTGGGAAATGAATCATCAATTTAAGCAGAAATGATACATTTACATATTTATAAAAGAGGTGTTTCTATTGGCTGAGTGTGTTTTTGAAAGATACACAATATGAAACTCAACAGGTGAAGGCATATTGCATTTTATGGGTATCTTACATCGTCAAATACATTAGAAATAGATCTCGCGATATACCATCGATAGTGACTTTGTGAGCCGCATCTACAGAAATCAAAATCCTGGTACCAGATTATCAGACATACAGTCAGCATCGCTAGATCTATCTATCTATCTATCTATCTATCTATCTATCTATCTATCTATCTATCTATCTATCTATCTGCGTATATATATATATATATATATATATATATATATGTATGTTTGTATATGGTGGGGGATGTTTATTTAGTAATGTGTATGTATTCTCAAAGAACTAGAAGGGAAATCGTGAGGAGGACTAGTTTTACAGTCCGCATATTTTGGGGTTGGAATCTACAACTGTGTATATAAAAGAGTACTTATTGAACACA
Source organism: Octopus bimaculoides (assembly GCF_001194135.2). NCBI lineage: Eukaryota > Metazoa > Mollusca > Cephalopoda > Octopoda > Octopodidae > Octopus > Octopus bimaculoides. The sequence continues at coordinate 58,596,176 of NC_068990.1, read as the reverse complement.
AAATCAAAGAAAGTATTTATAAAACATTTTGTTACATCATCTTAGGGTATATTTTATTAACAAAGTCTGGCTATTAGTTATCTAGTGTCAAATATGATCAAATTCCAGTTTAATTATGTAATTTAAATTATATAACTACTGATCGTTCTTTGATAATAAAAACGTGCATAAGATGGCATAGCTAAATATGCTTCAAGTAATCTGACATCTTTCATTATATATACATATGTTTATTTATACATGTACATAT
>NC_068990.1:58593671-58595594 GCF_001194135.2 Octopus bimaculoides | reverse complement strand
CACACACACACACACACACACACACACACACAAATATATATACATATATAACCCCGCCCAAAACATTAAATTTCTACCGATATGCATCACGATAGAAATGGTATTTTGGGTCAAAAAGTCTGTCTAGGTTTGCCCCAAACTGTGGTTCTCTTGTGACCAAAAAGTTCAATTTTGGTATCATCGGATCCCAGAACCTTCGACCACAACTGAGCAGGTTTGTTTAACATGCTTTTTACATAGCTTAGCCGAGCCTTAACGTGGCGGGGCCTGAGCAAGGTCTTTTTCTCCCCCGGCACCCGCGGAACCCTAATGCCCACAATGTCCTCTTTGCGGTTGATGATGAAACATTTACACTCAACTACCCAATCTGTGCGCAGCTCCCTTTTGCAGCTGTCTTCGGTTTACAATCTATTCGTCTCACCAGCCTTTGTATGAATTCGTCAGACAACTTTCGTGTTCTTCCGCTTCTTTCTCTAGATTCCACACAACTTTAAGTTCGATTATTTATGGTCGGGTTTCAACCCGGGCCATTTTTTGACCTTTCAACAGCTTAAAACTGACAAGGATCGCATACTCCTTCTGTAGATTGTATTTCCTCATAAGTAGAAACAGGATCTTCTTTGGTGAGGCAGAGATTGCATGGATCCAATGAATCAGTTTGTTGAAGCTTGCATCCACCGCACACCGACCTCCAAAATACAAGGCTGGGAATTTTTTATTGAGGCTTACTCCTCTAGGTATGTGTGCTCCAGGACTGTTTATTTTTGTATTCACAGCTAACCTTCACATCTGGAGACCCGGTGAACGGAAATTTTCTCTTCACACCAGGGGCTGCCAAAAGATAGTTTAACTGCCTTAAAAGCCCTCCCTCCAGATTTTCTGTAAGGGTTTACTCCCATAGCTGTTCACACTGCCGTGTGTTATAACTTAACAAAAAAGGAAAAAAAAAAAATACAAGAGAATATAAAAATATTTTTTTAATATAGGCGTAGGAGTGGCTGTGTGGTAAGTAGCTTGTTCACCAACCACAAGGTTCCGGGTTCAATCCCACTGCGTGGCATCTTGGGTAAGTATCTTCTACTATAGCCTCGGGCCGACCAAAGCCTTGTGAGTGGATTTGGTAGACGGAAACTGACAGAAGCCCGTCGTATATATGTATATATATATATATATATATATATATATATATGTATGTGTGTGTATGTTTGTGTGTCTGTGTTTGTCCCCCCAACATCACTTGACAACCGATGCTGGTTTGTTTAGGTCCCCGTAACCTAGCGGTTCGGCAAAAGAGACCGATAGAATAAGTACTAGGCTTACAAAGAATAAGTCCTGGGGTCGATTTGCTCGACTAAAGGCGGTGCTTCAGCATGGCCACAGTCAAATGACTGAAACAAGTAAAAGATTAAAGAGTAATATATTCTTTTATATTCTTCCTTTTGTTTTTTCGATATTTCCTAATAATTGATTGAATAGTCAGCAGCTTGACATAAAATGGTTAAAATATCCTCCTCTATCCGCCACCAGATATGTGAGTATCCACAATATTTTTCTTAGGTCTTTTTGCTTCTGCATTTTTCCCATAACAATTGAAATGGTGAGGAAAAAATGTCGGTAATATCGACACATGAACAAATCTTGTGTACACTAACAATTATTAATAGTAACATACATATTTCTTTAGTAGTTTACTTATCGTTTTGAATTAATTTTTAAACCAAAAAGTTATTAAACAAAATATGAATAATTTTGCACAAGCTTCGTCCTATAATTTTTTGAATTTTGGTAATTTTGATTGTTAACCTTTGTAAAAATAAATTAATGAGTAAATAAAATTGTTTATATTAATAAAGTACAAAAGATATTACAAGCCTATTAGTGATAAGAAGAATATTTTAAAAATTAATTTTATTCTGACTTTAT
>NC_068990.1:58589536-58590742 GCF_001194135.2 Octopus bimaculoides | reverse complement strand
ATATATATATATATATATATATATATATATATATATTCACATGCATATGTATATACGTATATGTATATATCTATACATACACATACATACGCTCACATACACACATTTATATATTCAAATAAAGTTCACTTTTTTGGCACATCTCGTAAATTATATAAAATAATTAAACAAGTTTAGTGTGCGTGTGGGCATGTAAATCACTCTACAGATGAGTATGTATGTATGTATGTACGTATATAGGTATGTATGTGTTTATGCATGTATGTGTGTGATCTGTCTATCTATCTCTCCCTTTTTGACTCTCCCCGCTCTCTCTCTATTTCTCTTAGTGTCTATTTATTTCTGTGTATCACTTTCGTACAGCATGAATAACAACGTCAGTGAAGAAGGCGTTTGTAATCTTTAGTTTTGGGTAATTTTGAAAAGTTCTACAACATTACTCTCTCTTTCCTCCTCTCAACACAACGATACCATTTAGCAATTCCGTTACAAACCTGACTACAAATAACACAATCCAAATTACACGAACTCATACATGCTGCAAAACACACAAAAGTATACACACACACGCACACACATACACACACTTGCTTCCCATTCTCTCCTCCCTCCCTGTTGTTTATTTCTCGCGTTGCTTCATTCCCTCGTTACCGTTCTAAGCAAAAACTTGATTCTCCACTGCAGTACTTGGTGCCGCCAAGCTCACCTTCTGAACAGCAATATGACTGTAAATCTTAAAAACGAAATCAACCGACTGACTGTCCAAGTATTCAGAATTTGGCAAGCAGTGATAGTTCAACTAATCTTACTTCCCTTTTCTACACCGCAACCATTCCATCCCATCGCCGCTTCCTTCCAGCTTTTTCTTTTTTTTTTCCCCCTTTTCTTTCTTTATTCCCATTTGCTCCATCAACACCACCACCACTCCCACCACCACCACCACCACCAACAACAACAACAACAATAAGAGCACCACTACCACACTAATACCATCTACTCAAGTCTGTTGTTGCGTTTCTGATTTCGAGTTCTTTTTCTTCTTCCTCTACATTTTCTTCCCATTTCAACCCCCCCCTTTTTCTTTTGTTTTCTTTCCCTTTTTTTTTCACTGCATTTTTCTCTTCAGATTTAAGTATCTTAAGAGAATTATGTACACCACCCAATATTTAGCTAAATGGACCGTGTACATGACTTTGATGGCCGAGG
>NC_068990.1:58587459-58588738 GCF_001194135.2 Octopus bimaculoides | reverse complement strand
TATATATATATATATATATATATATATATGCACACATATAGACATACACAAACGTACACTTACACGCACACACACACACAAATACACGCGCACACGCATACACACATAATATGTGCATACATATTTACACATGCTACACATATACAGGCGCATGCACATATATTTATGTGTATTTGTGTGTGCTTGTGTTTGTGTGCATGTGTATGTATGTATGTATGTATGTATGTATGTATGCATAGGCAACGAGAAAAGTGTGTGAGACGAGGGACAAAAACAACAAACACTGACGTTAAATATAGGCATTAATGTGATATATGTATGTATTTATGATCGCTTGCACGTGGATGAAAACATACATTTAGACACACGCACGCATCCGCGCGCACACACAAAACACTTAGGAATTGGCACACATCGACATGAACTTATTATACAGAGATATATAAGAACACGAATTTAGAAGAAAACACGTGAGAACTGTTTTGGCAACCAAAATGTTATATCGATCCATAGCTTAAGCCTACGAACATATATATATATATATATATATGTGTATATATATATTATATGTTATATATATGTGCGTGTGTGTGTGCACGCGCGTGTGTGCACGTGTTTATATGTATGTCTATATATGTATTACATTTACATATTTTTTTCTTCTGCTTCTCGGGCAAGCCCATGGGATCGCTAAATGCAGTGCAATTCTACTAAAATGGGTGATAGCTCCATCTGGTGAGTACAGTTCGTGTTGGTCAGCGAAATTATAAATCACACAGAAATACATCAATGGCAGTATGACAAATGAGCAAAGATGGATGAAGTGATTAGTAAAAATATCATTGACTGTGGAATTATATACATCCATATACATATAGATACATGTATAAATTTATATATGTATCTGTTCGTGTGTGTACATATACATGCATATACACATACGTACATACATACATACATACAACATATATATATATATACATATTTATATCAGACGAGAGCTGTTCATCTTACTGTAAAACACTGATGCTGTTTTTCACTCATTTTTGCCTTGTAATTGTTTCATGTCTTAACTTGACTCACTGTTCGCTAGGTTCTATATTCCCCACAGTGAATGTAAAACTTTCTTCTCTTCTCACAAGACGCTCTCTCTTCTCTCCTCTCTCTCTTCTCTCCTCTCTCTCTTCTCTCCTCTCTCTCTTCTCTCCTCTCTCTCTTCTCTCCTCTCTCTCTTCTCTCCTCTCTCTCTTCTCTCCTCTCTCTCTCTCTCTCTCTCTCT
>NC_068990.1:58580707-58586456 GCF_001194135.2 Octopus bimaculoides | reverse complement strand
GTTAACACAACCACAACCATCATCAGTGCTCGCACCATCGCCAACACCAGCACCAGCTCCGTCACCAGCAACCGTAACACCACCGACAGTGCCCCTGCCACCACCGCCACCCGCCTTACTGCCTCCATCATCGTTATCGTTACCATCACCGTCACTTTTACCGCCGTCGCTGCCACCACCAAAACCACCACCACCAACAACAACAACAACAACAACGACGACGACGACGACGACATTCTACATCGCCAAGATAAACCTCTTCGCAACCACCATTGTCACATCTCTCACTACCGCAATCGTTTACCCCCTCTCCATCTCAAAACCAACCACTACCACTAACACCACTGCCGCCGCTACCATCATAGACACCAGTGATACCATCACCACCGCCACCATCACCGCCGCCACCATCACCGCCAACTATCACCACTACCCCAACCATTAACCCACACCCCTTCCCTCTGCAGGAAGGGAGTGCAACCAAGGTGCGGCTGTCTTGAAGAACCGTGATCTATAGCTAAGAAATACCTATATTTTCTCTGACCGACCTTAATCACGGTCGTTAGTACGACTTGCTGGTAGACTCAAGTCTTGTTTGTCACTGCTGACCGCTCTGATATTTAACAGGAGAGAGAGAAGGTGGGGTGGGGGACAGAGAAGGAGAGAAAGGAGATGAAGATAGAAAGTGATGAGGGGAAGAACGCAAGGAAGAGTTGTAAAAAAAAAAAGAGAGAGAGAGAGAAAAGCAACATAAAAAAAAGTCAAACAAAATTACTCTAAAAACACGAAAACAAACGAGAGAAAGGATTCGAAAGGCAGAGAGAAAGATATCGAGGAGCGAGGAAGAGAGAGAAGTGTTTGGATTCCATGATTGAAAAATTGTTGTGGCACAGACGTAAGTTTGGAAAATGAAAGAAGAAAGTTAGAGATCATGGCAAAAAGATCTATTAGGCAGCAGCAGCGTAACAAAGAATAAAGTGAGATAGTAGTTTGGTATTTGCTGTTCGGTGTCCGGTGTTCAACATCAATTAAGGTGCGCCAGGCTATGGGCTTGGCAGACAATAAAATATATTAAGAGTGATTTTACTCTACTTCCTGGATAAAAGGTAATAAAAAAAGAGAAAGGCGAAGAATGATTTATTGGCAAATTCTACGACTTTAGGCCATCACAATTAATATCATCACCGTTGCCACTAATGTCTTTGGTTTTCCTTTCTTGAGTCTACAAAGTAGTCTTTTACTGTTTCAGTCATTGTACTGCGGCCATGCTGGGGCACCGCCTTGGAGAATTTTAATCGAACAAATCGACCCCAGACCTTTTTTTTTTTTTAATTTTAAGAGAATTTACGAGAACGTAAATGCACCGGTTGTCAAGCAGTGGTGGGGCGGACAAGCACAAGCCCAAGGCCACACACACACATCACGGGCTTCTTTCAGTTTCCCTCTACAAAATTTACTCTCAAATCTTTGGGCGGCCCGAAGCTGAAGAAGACGACACTTACCCAAGATGCCATACTGTGAGACTGAACCCGTTGAAAGGCAATGTGATTTCGTTCACTTATACGCCATGGGAAACCAGGTAACCGGCCTTATAGGGCCAAGGACTCAATACATCACTTACTTTGCTTTTCAACCTTTTGGGGTCGACAAAATAAGTAGCAGTTAAGCACTGGAGTTGTTGTAATCAACTCTCTCTGAAACTGCTGGCCTTGCCGAAGCCGACTTTACCTTTCATCCTTTCAGAAGTCTATAAAATAAGTACCAGCTGAGCATTGGGGTCAATGTAATCGACTTACCTACTACCAAAATTTCTGGCCTTGTGCCAAAATTTGAAACCATTATTATTATCATTACAATGGCGAGCTGACAGAATCGTTAGCACGTCCGACAAAATACTTAGCAGCATTTCGTGTGAATTCAGGTTCCGAGATCACGTTCCGCCTCGGTCGACTTTGCCTTTTCTCTTTTCGGGATCGATAAAATATGTACCAGTAGAGTACTGGGGTCGATGTAATCGACTTAGACCCCTCTCCGAAATTGCTGGCTTTGTGCCAAAATTTGAAATCAATATTAAAGCAGCGAGGTGGCAGAATCGTTAGCACACTAGGTCAGTACTAGGGTCGACATGATCGACTTTCCCCTTACCGTAAAATTTCAGGCCTTGTGCCTTTAGCAGAAAGGATTACTTTTTTCAGTATGGCGGCGAGTTGGCAGAGTTGTTAGCACGTCCGACAAAATGCTTAGCGGCGTTTCGTCTGTCTTTACGTTCTGAGCTCAAATTCCGCTAAGGTCGACTTCATTTTTTACCTTTCCGGGATCGAAAAATAAATATCAGTTGAACTCTTGTGTGGATGTAATTGCCTTTCCCCCTCCCACCAAATTTTCAGGCTGTGTGCCTATAGTAGAAAGGAATATGCTTTGGTTGATGAACTTCTAAAATAGAAGGTACATTCCATGTCATGGTTGTAAGATCGAACCCGAAACTTTCGTAAACTTAGTAACAGAACTAAAAGGTGTGCAATTACACTAATATCCTTTGTCTTTTACTGGTCTCAATCATTGAATTGCGACCCTACTAGGGCATTGCTTTGAATAGTTTAGTCGGACAAATCGACCCCAGAGTTTATTTTGTAAGGCCTGGTACTTATTCGTCTCAGTTCTCTTTTGCTGAACTGCTAAGTTACGGGGACGTAAAGGAACCAACACCAGTTGTCAAGTGGTTGCGGGAGACACAGAAAAACGAACATATACAGGCACACGCGCAAAACACACACACATACACACACACAAACACACACACACACACACACACACACACACACACACACACACACTATAGTAGAAGATACCCAAGGTGCTACGGAGTGGGACTGAACCCGGAACCATATGGTTGGGAAGCTTCTTATCACATAACCACGCCTGTTAAAATATTTTGTGTATTGTAGAAGTATAACCGATTTATTGCACAATTTTTAACAACTAAATCTTACCTGGACCCTCAAGGGTCATGTAGATCCTGGTTGACAACCACTAATTTAGACCTAGTATACAATCAGCACGGAATTGCGCTCTCTGATTTTAGTGAATGCTCGTTGTAAGGAAGCAGCAACGGAAACTACTACATGTTCTGCTAGGCAACAACGGTACTATACGTCATGCTTTCGAACTATCAACTTTCATTGACGTCAAAGTAATCAATCAAAATATGTTACAATAGGAAATGTAAGCGGTAGATATCTCTGTATAACGACAACAACGACTGTTGGCAGCACCAGCACAACTCTCAATAACAATAAGTAACCAGTGGAGTGGATAACAAAGTCAGAGTCCCTTGGTGATGTAAATAAAAATGTTCTGTAAGATTAAGGCAGTTAACTGGTAGAGTCATTGGCATCCCAATACGCTTAGCGGCATTTTGTTCGTCTTTATGTTCTGACTTTAAATTCTGTCGAGGTCGACTTTACCATTCATCCCTTTTAGGGAGGATAAAAGAAGTACTAGCTGAGCTCCGGGGCGAGTGTAATCGACTTACTTACTCTTGCTGGTCTTGTACCAAATTTTGAAAATAAAATTACAGTATCATTAACTATCACAAAATTATCATCAACCATCATGAATGCCGAAGACTGTTTTCATTGATATTCATGTTATCTTTTTATCTTCTCTCTTCTACTTCTTTCAGTGTTTGGACTGCGGCTATGCTGGGGCACCCCCTTGAAGAGTATAGTCGAACAAATCGGCTCCAGAAGTCTGGATGTTTATTTATTGATCTCTTTAGCTGAACTACTATGTTATGAGGATGTAAGCAAACTGACAAACACATACTCGAAAACACAGACACACACACACACACACACACACACACCGTCTACCAAATCCACTCACAAGGTTTTGGTCGGCCCGAGGCTATAACAGGAAAAAATTTGCTCAAGGTGTTATGCACTGGGACTGAACCTAAAGCCATGTTTGGGAAGTAAAATTCTTACCACTGTCATACTTGTGCCTCTGTAACGTCCATTCTCTCTTTCTTTCTTTCTCTCTCTCTCTCTCTCTCTCTCTCTCTCTCTCACACACACACACACACACACACACACACACACACACACACACACACACACACACACACACACACACATACACGCACACATGTATAGCTGCCACCTATAATGAAGTGTTTTCTGAAATTCCTTATTTTTCTTTTCCACAATAGTGACGAAATCTCTCGTAAATACTATGACAGACGTCTCACTTTAATGGGTACTGCTAGTAACACACTGGACAATGTAGTCATATATAGGGTGCGGTGAATAAATTGCTGTCTAAATTATGCATATCCAATAAAGTCGCTCTTGGCTTCAACCATGGCCTCTAGACGACTTCGGAATCTCCTGCAACTCATCTGGACGTCTCCTTGTTTAAGTTGGTGAATGTTGCCATAATCCTTGCCTTCAGTTCATCTTTGGTGTTGCAAGGAGTTTTGTTGGTCTCTTACTCAAGTATGCCCCACACAATACTCAAGCGAGGTTGCAGTCTAGGGAGTTAAGTAGCCAGATGTTTGGGGCGATGTGGTTGCAGAAATTGTCTGTCAGCCATAACAGGGTTCTCCTACCTGTGCGGCACGGTGCAGAGTCCTGTTGTCAGATATAGGGTGTTCCAGTAGCCACCCTCTTAACCCAGGGTACCACTACCTCCTCCAGGCACTTGATGTAGGCCTCCGTGTTGAGTCTGAGGCCATGTGGGAAGATGAATGGAGGCATAACGTCGCCACCACTAGTGATCACTCTAAACAACATGATATTGACTGGATGTTTGATTTTTATTACTCTCGGTACATGTTTTGGGGACATGGCAAACCAACGGTTGTTCTGTGTGTTCGCCATCTGATCTTGGCAGAAATTTTTCTCGTCTGAGAAAAACCAAAGTGCGTTCGGTTAGAAGGCATGCTTGAGTTTATTCAAAAGCTTCGTAGCGTGGTCTTTCCTCTTGTTCTTGATGGCTTGGGATAAAAAATGGCCCTTTCTCATCTTGTATGTGGAATACCGAATGTCTTCATGCACTGCTTGCCTCATAAGCAATTCAGACACTCCCAAGTCTCTGATGATGGACCTGATTGACCTGGAGGGATCGTTGTCAACCATGACCTGGATCTCATCATTGAATTCGGGAGTTCTTTTCTTATTAGAACTTTCAGAGTCAGTTTTCCGAGCTGCCGTACATTCGTAATCACCATTAGACTCACCCAACTCTTTTCGAATCCTCTGCACTGTCCTCAGATTGACACCCAAACATTCTTAAATGTTCGTATTGGAGATTCCGGCGCGAATGCCAAGCAGTAAAGCATTTTCCCACAAATTTCTGGCAGAGTGAATTGCTCCATGGTGCTGTTTTCTCACAGCTGGTGGTCAACTGATCCTATTATACTGAGTTGTCGACAAAATCAAAAACAAAGTGCACGCGCGAAATAAAAAATACAAAATAGTGACAGTTAACCCAACGCAACCTATATATATATATAATATATTCTTTTATTCTTTTACTTGTTTCAGTCATTTGACTGTGGCCATGCTGAAGCACCACCTTTAGTCGAGCAAATCAGGGCTTATTCTTTGTAAGTCTAGTACTTATTCTATCGGTCGCTTTTGCCGAATCGCTAAGTTACGGGGACGTAAATATACCAGCATCGGTTGCCAAGTGATGTTGGGGGAACACAGACACACAACACACTCAGATATATATATATATATATATA
>NC_068990.1:58575112-58580644 GCF_001194135.2 Octopus bimaculoides | reverse complement strand
ATATATACGATGAGCTTCTTTCAGTTTCCCTCTAACAAATCCACTCACAAGGCTTTGATCGGCCCGTGGCTATAGTAGAAGACACTTGCCCAAGGTGCCACGCAGTGGGACTGAACCCGGAACCATGTGGTTGGTAAGTAAGCTACTTACCACGCAGCCACTTTTAACTAGAAAAGTAACTGGCACCCCATCGGTCATGACGACAAGTATTCTAGTTGATCAGATTAACAGAGACTGCTCGTGAAATTAAGGTTCAAATGGCTAAGCACTCCCGAGGCATGCGTACCCTTGATGTTGGTCTCAAGTATATTTGGTGTAACACCGAATGTGACCAGACTGGCGCTTTGAATTACAGGTACAATTCATTTTTTCCAAAATAAAGTGTGTTGCTCGAGGACACAACGAGCCGCTGGGAATCGAACTCACAATCTTACGACCTTGAGCTGAAAACCTTAACCACAAAGCTACACGCTTTCACAATCTAGAAAGAAAAGACAGAATGATCAAAGGCCTGAAAACCTTTGATCATAAGTCTTCTCAGTAATCTTTGACTTGTAAACAACAATAATACCAGTTGGTATTAAAATATTCTCAAAGACGATATGGTGAAATTTGAAGTAGATTTCGCTAATGTGTTAGGTTTAGTAGTCTAGTCGGAGCTTCTTCGTTGGTTTTAGTTCATATGTGTCCACCTTGCCAACCTCCGCTGTGGACACCGCCGGGATCTAAAGGTGTAAGGGAATATAATGGAGGGAGAGAGAGAGGGAGAGAGAAAGAGAGAGGGGGAGAGAGTGTATGTTTGTGCGTGTGTCTATACATGTTCAGAATGCAAAACTTCACTCCATACTATTTAACATGTAGCCAAAACTTGTCGGAGCTACGTTGAGGAACAGAGCATATGTGGAATAATAGATCTGTGGATGTATCTTGTCCGGCTGTTACCTGCATTCTATAAGTATTTCAGAGCTGACATGAGGAAGATAGCTACGAAATAGGTAGTGGTGGCTGCGACGAAGGCGAGGACTACTACAAGTTTTATATACAGTTGTCTTTTAATCTACTTTTAGGTCTCCAATAAATTTGTGTATCGCATGATGATTTCTTCTGTAAGCAATAAGTAACTTTATAGAGTCGATGTTTTACACAGTGCACGGGATTTGTGACAGGATATGAACCCGTGTTAACCTAAAACGTATGATACGTTATCTAAGCGGCCATTTTGATATGTCGCATAATCTAAAATGATAAAGTGTTGTAAATCTGTACGTTTATCTCTTCATTGTATTCTTATTGCCCAGATAGATATATAAAAATATCAACTCGTAAATCACAACAACTAATCGAAGAATAAAATTGATGTTAGAAAGCAATTTATATTTAGGGGTAGATAGGTTTTTGAATTAAAACTGAAACCGTAACTTAAAGAGAAAAATATTATGATTGACAACAAGCGGTCGTAATTTAGATTTTTATTGCGACCATCATGAGATTCAATTTAACTTCTGTTACAGGTTCCCTCATCGAGTTGCTGTTGCCGTTACTGTTGTTGTTGTTGTTGTTGTTACTATTGTTGAACCCGTGTTGTCTCGTTCATTTGTTGTTTAACTGCAGTTTATCTCTGATCAAGTAGATGCATGATCAAAAACATTCACGTTATAATCTTTCTGTCATGTTTCACACGGAAATTTTGTACCCAAGACGACAATAACTAATATACATTCCCTCTTTCACGATGATAGGTTTAAATTTCATGGAGATTTGACTGCTATTTCTGTCGGTAGAATGGCCATGTAGAAGCACACTTTCGTTGGCTCTTACTCTTGTTTGATTTTTAAACATTTCTGATGAATTTTAACTTAATTATAATATCTTGTTGGTTTCCTCTTTACCTAAAATCAAAGAGTTTGAAATTTTAATTCTTGCTTAACTCTATTAATTTCCATGACTTCGAATCAGTAAAACTGGAATTAGGCTTATAAATGTCGCCGTACCAGTTACAAACGATCAAATTTCTCTCAAATTAATGCAAATATTTTTGTGAAGGCACGTGGCCAAGTGGTTAGGGCGATGCACACACGATCACCAAATCGTGGGTTCGATTCGTGGACTGGGTGGCGTGTTGTGTTCTTGAGCAAAACACTTCATTTCAAAGAACTGACCCAACGTTTCCTCTACATGTCATAAAAGGTGACAGAAAGAGGTTGAGGCAGGATGTACACTTCGAATACGTAAAACCCTCCACCATCATAGACTATCCAAACAGACCCATGAGCTGGAAGATTCTCGCCTGAGTGGTACAGGAGTGTCATCCACCAAGAATAACAACTCATCAACAAATGGTAGATGCAGGAAATTGCTGTTATGGCGCATGCTCCCATATTACTACTACTACAAATTCCTAACTTGTTAAAATTATAACTCCATTTATTTGAATATCATTAGAGGTTTTCTTGACTTTTCCACCTAAGGTGGAGACAGGATAGTCAATTATAGGCGCGGGCGTGTCTGTGTGGTAAAAAGCTTGCTTCTCAACCACATGGTTCCAGGTTCAGTGCCACCGCGTGGAACCTTGGGCAAATGTCTTCTGTAGCCTCGAGCCCACCAAAAGCTTTGTGAGTGGATTTGGTTGATGGAAACTGAAAGAATCCCGTCGTATATGTGTGTGCGTGCGCGTGCGTGTGCGTATGTGTGTGCGTGCATCTATGTGTGTGTGTGTTTACGTCCCCATAAACTAGCGGTTCGGCAAAACGAACCGATAGAATAAGTATTAGGCTTAAGATATAAGTCCTAGGGTCAATTTGTTCGACTTAAAGCCCTTCAATGCGGTGCTCCAGCATGGCCGCAGTCAAATGACTGAAACAAGTAAAAGAATAAAAGAATTAAGGTATTTGGCATATGTCATTTGGTATATCCTCCGCTTAATTTCCATCTTTAAATTCATAGTTGAATCTCTTGAGTTACTTCCCTTAGCTTATTTTTTCTAATGGTTATTAGTATAACTTCTGCTGAATGTTAATATGTTTGTGTGTGTATGTATTGTGTGAGTTTCGTTTTGTATGTATGTATGTATATACGTACGTATGTATATATATATATATATATGTGTGTGTGTGTGTGTGTGTGTGTGTGTGTGTGTGATTGCATTATGCTAATCAATCTTTTTCAACGATTAAAAAATCGGAGAGAAAAAACGAAAACTGGTGTTGTAACACTTATCGAAAATATAGTGAATCACTGATTGATCTATTGGAAGCCGGTAATCAACGAGGCTGTTGCTAACCATTTGAGATATAGAATAATAAATTGACAGGAACGCCTGACAGCTCTTCGTTTCTATCCTCTTCAACGCCTGAATATAAATATGAAAATTCATATACATATGGAAAATTCTGTAGCAGCATTAGAGAAATCTTTAATTCACGAACTAGCAGATACTGTCAGATTCCAAATATGCCACACACTATTGTACCAGTCTGATAATTAGACGTCCTCAACTATTCAACTGCTTGAAATCAGAACTAGAAAAGGAACTACAACTGAACAAAAAAAAAAAAAAAAAAAAAAAAAAAAAAAAAATGAAATTGAATAAACTCTTAACGATGATACCAGACCAGCCAACCATTCAGGGATACATTCAGAGAAGATCAACTGCTACAAATTCAAGTGTAGACCAACTTCCTGCGATAAAGCAACAACAAGACCGATAGAAAAGAAGTTGAGGTGGTGCTCCAGCATAGCCGCAGGTCTGTGATTGAAGCCATTAAAAGAAAAAAGATAAATAAAATAACTCATCGATTTGATCCAAAATAGTGACATACCAGCCGGTAGCTTGTTCAAAACTTGAACCAACTATCAAAGTATTAACCTCTCTTTACCAATGCATACATTGGAAAGGAAATCATCTCTAAAAATATAACTTGTATTGAGTGCAAACATAACGTAGCAAGCGGAAACTCTAAGTTTGGTTCCTTAAAGGTTATCAACTAGTTTCTTTCCTTGTAAGGCATTAGAAAACAAATTCGAACGAACGGCAGGCAGGAAACAACCGAAAGATATAATAGCCAATCTTTATGATACTAATCGTTAATGATATTTTTTACTCAAGTATCAGAAAGAAATAGATACCATTGGTTTATAATTGACTGAACATTAAATTTATGATATATAAAATGTCTATGAGCCTTGGTAATTGATGAAAACCTAGTAAATCATGTTATGTTGTCTTTGTAATCTTATAATTAACCACTTAAATCGGTCAATATCTCATTATTCAAAGTAACGATATTAGAAATAAAGAGACGCGTTGCTATATGTCTTCAGTCGAATAAAGACATTTTCCTAATTCCAAGATTAAATAGGCTTTGATACGTTACCTTATGATGTAAAAAACTCAATTTACAACTGATATATAATCGTATAATACGACGTTAGTGTAATCATTATGTGTTGGGAATTAAATAGAAAAGAAGTTAGTCTATAAAAACTATCAAATTTGTTGCCAGATCATTCGACTGGAATTATTGATACATTGTATCCTTAAGGTTTCAGGAGAATCGAGTAATCAAAAAAAATGTTTAATGTAATTATTTCAATTCGAAGACGATTTATTGCTAAAATATCGCACTTAATAGATTTATATCAAACTCAATTTGTCTTTTAATGTAAAATCTAGAGCAGAAATTTCATTTTGACTTCAATTCCGACTACTAATTTTTCACAAACATGTTACACTTGGAAAGGAAGCTTTTATATAGGCAAACTGTACGAATATTAGATACTGTATATTTATGTTCCCTATGTGGGAAGAAAATATTCGGCTGATATTTAATTGGGAAAATGTTGATATAGCAGTTAACCTTTGAAATGTTCAGTAGCAACCGCAGTACTGAAATATAAAGAATCTTATTTCGATTATCTTTTGTTTCAGTCTCTGGACTGCGGCCATGCAGGGGCACCGCTTTGAAAAACTTTTAGTCGAATGAATCGACCCCAGTTTTTTTGTTTTTTTTTTGAAACCTTGTACTTATTCTATACGTAAACAAATCAAAACCTGTTATCAAGCGGTAGTGGGGAACAAACACAGACGCGCGCGCGCACACACACACACACATATATATACGAAGGGCTTCTTTCAGTTTCCGTTTACCAAATCTACTCATAAGGCTTTGGTCGACCCAAACCTCTAGTAGAAGACACTTCGGATCTTTTTTAAAACGGGGGCCACATTTTTCATTAATGTTTTACGTAGTGTTTTTGGTACCGAAAGACTTTCAAACTTCGTATACTTATCTATTTTGTGTTATAGAACAGAAAAATATTTTTGTATTCGAATTTATTTCATGTAAAAAATTGTCTTATTTCGATAATTTCAACCAATCACTGACGTCCATTCAGCCGATATACATTAAGTGCCGACTACATAAACAAACGATTCTTCGTTTTATTTGCTTTTTTCATTTTAAATTTGCTTTAACCCTAACCCTAACCCTAACTCTAACCCTAACCCTACGGTTAGGGTTAGGGTTAGGGTTA
>NC_068990.1:58572379-58574278 GCF_001194135.2 Octopus bimaculoides | reverse complement strand
TAGCGGTATTTCGTCTGCCACTGCGTTCTGAGTTCAAATTCCGCCGAGATCGATTTTGCCTTTCATCCTTTCGGGGTCGATAAATTAAGTACCAGTTACACACTGGGGTCGATGTAATCGACTTAGTCCCTTTGTCTGTCCTTATTTGTCCCCTCTATGTTTAGCCCCTTGTGGGCAATAAAGAAATAAGAAACGTTAGCACGCCGAGCGAAATCGGGGTCGATAAAATACGTACTAGTTGCGCACTGGGGTCGACTGGCTCCTCCCACAAAAAAAAAAAAAAAAATTCGGGCCTTGTGTCAAGAGTAGAAAAGAATTTTACGAGCAGGCTGTTCCGTTGATCGGATCAGCTGAAACTCTCGCCGTCGTAGCAGATGGAGTGACAAACTTTTAGCTCACGCTCTTCATCAAAGTGCACAATGTGCCACGTATCAAATGTTGAAGTGACCACAGAACAACGTGAGATGAAATGTTTTGCTGAAGAAAACAACGCACCGGCCGGTCCTGCATTGAACTCCTAACCATTTGGCCACGCTCCCTTTAGACTAAAATATAGCAGCATTTAGTGTCATCCGTTACATTTTGTGTTCTAATCGTAGAGACGTCATTTTTGCATTTCCACTAATTGGTTTATGTGTTAAGTATTTGGTTTTGATGTTATTGTTCTTATGACTGTTGTCATTAGCACCTAATCAACTTCTAAAGGGTAGACCCACAACGAAGCACTTTCCAGCGTGATTGTCTTTTTCATATTATGGTCTCTAGGACTACATTACCATTCTACTTTTCAAGAAGGCTGGTTATGACTTGAGTGAGATTTTTGTTTGCTGTTTTTAGCAGGCAGAGTGACTGAGTAATAATCGTTGGTTATATCGAAGTACAAGAAAATAAAATGGAATGAGAGAGCGACAGGATAAATGCCTTACGATATAGAATTTATTACAATGAAATTCAAAATGTTTGTGATTTCTTTATCAGAGGGTATAATAGGTGGGCGTAAAGCTAAATCGAAACGGTAAAAAGTAGAAATATTTAGTTGAAGGCAAAAGTATTAGGAGGGATGGATGTGAAAGAATACAAACGACAAAATGATTATATCGATTCCAGTATTTCACTTTTTCGAACTCAAAATGGTAAAAGACAAGCCATCCCCTGTAAGATTTGAACCCAGACGAAACTAAAAGACACGTCATGTTTACTCTATGACGCCCTCTGCCATATACTTCTCAATAATCCATTAAGAATTATTATATTGATAAAGCGAAAGGAATTATTAAAGGAAGACGGGAAAAAGTCCCTGTGGTATATAAATATTCTGTGAACGTAGTTTTTGAAAGCATTAATATGGGAATATAATTGTCGATCGTCACTCATGTCAATATCAAATAAATAGTGACATTTATGACTTATCGACTTTACTGATCGGCCTGTATTAACCTTTTTGGCTGTATTTCAGAGAAACCTTGGTCAGAGGATTGCGATATTGATTTTTTCAAATGAAAGAACATATTGGCACATCTTAAGAATCTCGGAGCAAATCCGTTCTTGTGTAGTATTTTTATAATAAACCATTTTGAATGAAGCTACAAAAGGATTCCTAAATTTTATCACTGAATCGAAGCTTCGTTACACACACACACACACACACACACACACATATAAGTCCATGTACAAAGTCTGAAGCTACACATATGCACACGCACATGTGTGTGTGCGTGTCCATACATACATGCACTCATGCGGATGTGTATGCATATATGTAACTATGTGTTTGTATATATACATTTGCACATACACACATATGTGTAGTTTCGTTATTTTTCTATTTCAATCATGTTCTATTATAATCTATCTATCTTCCGATTTTTGCACACATGTATATATGTACATTAATATATA
>NC_068990.1:58571499-58572279 GCF_001194135.2 Octopus bimaculoides | reverse complement strand
AAACAAATGGAAAACAAGACAAGCAACACAAGGAACGACCCTTCATCAGTAGTCGGCTGCATATGTATATACGTCTACATGTAAGTATGTACGTATACGTATCCATACATACATACATACGACAGGCTTGTTTCAGTTTCCGTCTACCAAATCCACTCACAAGGCTTTGATTGACCCGAGGCTATAGTAGAAATCACTTGACCGATGTGACGCGTTGTGGGATTGAACCCGGAACCACATAGTTGAGAAGCAAACTCCTTACCATGTTTACATATATATATTTTTTACTGTTTAAGCGGTGCTCCAGTTTGACCCTTATTGTGACAGTTAATGCAAAGTCAAGAACATACATATACAAGTACCTGTATATCTGTGTGATGCATGTATATGTGTATGTATGTGTGCATATATGCCTTGTTTGTCTTCTTGATTGCTGCTTTAGAATTCATTTTGACTGCCCACCTGCTCGGTATGATGATTGTAAAGAAAGCTATTCAGAAAATATATAAATAGATAATAAAAAAAAGGATGTTATTCTTTTCGCGTGTGCTTGTGTATGGCCGTATATTTTCTCTTCTTGACTGGTGCTTTAGTGTCCATTCTGACCAGCCACCTGCTCTCTGGAAAGATTGCACGGAAAAGCAATTAGGAAAATATATGTGTGTTTGTGTGTGTGTGTGTATATATATATATACACATGTACACACGCACACACACACGTGTACATATACATAGACGTGCATGTACATATATATATATATATATATATATATATATATA
>NC_068990.1:58570001-58571120 GCF_001194135.2 Octopus bimaculoides | reverse complement strand
TATATATATATATGCGTACAAATACATATCTATATATGTATATGTGTGTGTATGTGTGTGTGTATACACACACATACACTAATACATATAGAAGTAAAGAATCATATTCTTTGCTTTTCTTTGTGTGACCATTCACCTTTTAAATATTAAGAAGGCCTTGCAGATATTTTTGCACACACACATCGCCGAAATATACTTGCGTAGGCAGTAGACATTGATAAATTATTGCTATGCATTTTGACATAAAAAAATATTTACTTACTAATATGTACGTACATATGTGACGCCGGATTTTCTGAAACAACGAATTGTTATGAATATAAAAAGAGTATATTCGAACTATTGTCCCCATCTACATTGTTGTCACCATGGCATTTCTGCCTTTGTACCCTCCGGCCTCCGTCCAATGACTCAGCAACGTTGTCAGAATTTCGAAAAGAAAGCACTATTTTAGCCAGAAGTCGAATGTTCGAATTCTGTGTATCTAGCAAGGATTTTTTTCTTTAAGTTTTTCTCCTTCATGATAAGTCACTTGACCATTGTAGTTGATCAGGAGAATTAGGGGGTAGGAAATTAGGGCCTTTTAACCTAACATTTTAAAAATTTGATTAAGGAAGTGGTTTCAATCAAAACCTCTAATGTGGAGCTCAGCTCTACATTGACACTACTATAGAGATTGTATCAACATAGTTTCATCACTGTAAGACTGTGTGCAAACCTATTTCGTTGTAAAAAATATTTACTTGCAGGAGTGGCTGTGCGGTAAGAAGCTTGCTTCCCTCACTACAGTGAAGAGGTAATTTTACTGGCTCTCGGTAAGCGTTTTGTTGTGTTGCTATTGCTGTTATTGATTTTTTTTTGCTGTTGAACGAAGAAATTATCGTAGAAAAAAAAACTGTTGAACTGTTTTATTTGAGGGTTCTACCGGGGAATAATTACAGGAATTATTGTAGTTGCTGGCCATTGCGGCATTTTGTTAAAACATTTTTATTTTGTGAACTCTGAATAGTCTTTCTAGACTATTTTTGTGCCCCTCCCGCTAACGGGGGTGACATTTAAACATTTTTGTACTGTTTAAGTGGAAAACTTTTTTATAGGTTTCTCAGTTTGTGTGGGAAA
>NC_068990.1:58567951-58568766 GCF_001194135.2 Octopus bimaculoides | reverse complement strand
AAAAAAAAAAAAGATCACCATGAAAGATGTGCATGGATCAGAAAAAAGACGTTTAAAGAACTGGAGGCTAGGGAACCGAATAACATAAAAACAATAGAAGTGCTACCAAAATACTTAGAGGAGGAGGAAAGTATAGCGAGATCGGCCCCAACCTCTCCAGCAAAACGTAAGTAGAACTTTTTCTTCTTTCAAATGGCCTCTCTGAACATTTGATGTTTAAATGTGCGTGGTCTGAGTTCGAAGCGGAAGCAGGCATGTTTCCTCGACGACCTCAGATCGCACGATATACATGTGATGGTTGCTACAGAGACCTAGCTGGACAGTCTACGAACCTTCTCGCCTCTCCTGAATGGCTATGAGAAAATCATGGCTCCTGGCCAGACCGGGGGGCGAGGGAGTGTAGTGGTACTGATTCGCAATGGCTTGGCTCTGCAGACAAGTACAGTCTATGTGGACCCTGAAGGTGAGCTTGTCGTCCTTGATATGACATACAGCAGTAAGGACTCTACGCACCATGCGCTAGAGGTTTCCAAACTGACTTTTATCGGCGCCTAGAGGGCTTTCTCGTGACGTCGAAGACATTAGTAGTGTTAGGGGACTTCAACGCTATTGTTGACGCTCGCATCGATAGCGTCGGCTCGATTGATAGAAAAGTGAACTCACGCCTCGTCGATCTGCTTAAGCGATTTCAGCTGGCAGACCGTTACAGGCTTGAACATCCGAACGTGCCAGAGAGGACCTGGATGAGTGGCGACGGAAGGTTCAAGTCTTATCTAGATAGGATAGTAATAAGAATTATAGATAAGCCTAGTTTT
>NC_068990.1:58565325-58565931 GCF_001194135.2 Octopus bimaculoides | reverse complement strand
TGGGCTGTTCGGAGTTGTCGGGACTGATAGCCTTTGCAGAACAACTGTTGTCAGTGATAGGAAGAGTACAGCTATCAGCTGAGTCTCTCATCGAGACTGTACCACCTCCTTTCCTTAACAGGGAAAGGAAGGCCTGTTTTTTCTGCGTAGTAGCCATACTGAAAGAAACAGTATGGAAGACGCGTGTGAAAGGTTTAGTGACAGGTACCTTTGTCTCCGGCCAGGGGTTGGTTAACTTATTTAGTTACCACCTCAGTAGTAAGATCAGGCTGGAGAGAAAGTGCCTGTCACGGGATATGTTTACGAAAAGATGGAAGTCTGTGGAGCGCAAGCTGAGTGAATTTGGCACCAAATAAGTGAGGTCAATTTGGGAAGCAAAGGTTCTACCAGGATGGTCGGTTGCCTTCCTTCTAGCTACCTCATTGCGAAGCGCAATGATTTCTTGTGTAATATTTTAAAATTAATTTTAAAATTAATTTCAATCATATTTTAATCTATTTGTAACTTGTAAATTTTTTAAAAAACGTTTAAGCTTCTTCCCCCTTATGTTTGTCTGTCCTTGTTTGTCCCCTCTCTGTAACGCCTCCAATGGCGAATTTTAATGAA
>NC_068990.1:58560860-58564915 GCF_001194135.2 Octopus bimaculoides | reverse complement strand
TTTGTGTGTCTGTGTTTTCGTCTCCGTAACTTAGCTGTTCGGCAAAGCGATCGATAGAATAAGTACTAGGCTTACAAAGAATAAGTCCGGGTGTCATTTTTTCAACTAAAGGCGGTGCTCCAGCATGACCGCTGCCAAATGACTTAAACAAGTAGAAGAGGCTCTAGACTTTGTCATTCGCAAAATGAGCTCCTGTTAATTTTACTCAGATTGCTTTCAATTTTGGTGTATCGATGCAACTCTGAATTTTGATTACGATCATCCAATTACTTTATCTCGTAAATTAAAGAATCTGATGTTATTTGGAATTAAATTTGGGAAATTTGGGTAATTTTAGCCAATCAACATACAGCCTGGCATTAGCAGCTTGTTACCATGACAACTGTACGCTGTATTGTAGTTCACTGTTGTCTATGCCGCTGTTGTCTGTGTCGATTTTTCACACTTGATTCTTCACACGATGAGGTTCTTTTCACCCGCGTGTTTTGCTTTAATTTTTCTGTGTTAGTATATAACATATTTTTCTGTGCTTCTTTATGTTAGTATTTTTCTGTGTGTTAATATTTTTATATATTTTTCGTTTGATATATTTTTGGGACTCAGATAGCTGGATTTACGATTTCACTAAAAATGTTAATTAGGAGTATTTCTTAAACTGTTAGCTTCACATTTCAACAGCTTAACTGAAATGTAGCCCACGTAACAGGAACTGAGAAGGATATCGTGGAACTGAGAAACTATGGGTGATAGAGATAATTTGACATTATTTTTGAATTCTGCATGCAAAAACATATAAGAAACAGCTATTCTTTTCCTTTTGACAAATTCTTTGTTGACCAATGTTATTTTTATCGTAGTTTACAAATCCAAGCATGAAAACGTTACTCAACTTTTCACACACATACACAGATACACCCTTATATATTATTGATGTACACCAACACATGACAGGTGTGCATAATGCTGAAATACGCATAATGTAAACACATGCAGACAAATATATTAATATAATTGTTAGGAAAAAAAAATGAAAATAAATTAATATTTATTTCTTCATTGCCCACAGGGGGCTAAACATAGAGGGGACAAACAGGGACAGACAAAGGGATTAAGTCGATTACATCGACCCCAGTTCATAACTGGTACTTATTTAATCAATCCCGAAAGGATGAAAGGCAAAGTCAACCTCGGCGGAAGAAAATAAATTAATATTAAATAATGTTAGTTGTTAGGTATTTATTACATAAATCATCTGCATTTAACAATCAATACCTATGTGGAATACGTTTATTCATTCAGTGAATGAACTTCTTCACTTTCGCTTCTGTCTTTATTTGTTGAACTCAAGGGGGCTGCCATAGCATTCCTCAAGCTATCACGAAACTCCACTATTTCCTGGTGCTGTAGTCTCTTTATGATCATATCATTTCGATGTGACATTGCTTGCAAAACATAGTTGTCACTAAAGCAAGGACTTCTCTCTAGAAATTTTATCGCTATCCCCATAGACTTTTCTGCATTATCCCATGATATTTCCTCATTAGAATGTTCTTGGCCATTTACTTGACTCACTCGAATAAGCTGTCGCCGTCGCTAATTTCATGACCATCATTTTCTTCAGGACATTGTTCAGTGGTTTCTTCATCTTGTCGCACCCACATTTCAAATTCATTTGAATGAAGCAATTGAAGAACAGTGTGTTTGGTTGGAAATCGTGTAGTTTCAAGACTATTTTGTACTCCAGATTCATTCTTTGTTTCTTTCACTTCAGGAGCACTAGAAACTGGGTATAATTTTCTCCACACTTTTGTTAATGTGCCTGCTCGAACCTGATTCCATGCACTTGGGAGAGAAAAATGGCACCTTTGATGGTAAAATTGCGCTGGAAATCGCCTATATTAATATTGCTATTTATCATATTCATC
This sequence comes from Octopus bimaculoides, assembly GCF_001194135.2. NCBI lineage: Eukaryota > Metazoa > Mollusca > Cephalopoda > Octopoda > Octopodidae > Octopus > Octopus bimaculoides. The sequence continues at coordinate 58,562,990 of NC_068990.1, read as the reverse complement.
ATGAAATCATTTCCGTTGAAACATTTTAATTTCCAAATTATCCCTTAGTCCGTAGGTTGTATGAAAGATGTTACATTCAGTGGTAAGTAGCACACAAAAACATTCTCGCACGATGACACTAATTTTGTCTCGTGATGATGTGCTCTATAATTCTTTAATAGCCGCAGACACTTTGAATCGGCTTTACCTAATTCGTGAGAGCGCTTTTGTACAGCTGGCACAAATTGTTGCATGAACCATTCTGTGAACAAGTGTTGATTTATCCATTCATTTTTTGAAGAATAATATGATACAGGTAAAGGTGAAACTCCTTTCAATGCTCGGGGACACTTAGATTTATCAATGACAAAAAGCTTAAGTTTGTGAGTTCCAGAAGCACTAACAGATACCATCACTGTAAGTCTCTCTTTATTTAATTTGAATCCTTTTATTTCCTGCTCCTCTGATTCAGCTAATTGTGGGTGAGCACTTCCAATTTATACAATTCCCATCATCATAGTGAAATTTTATCTGGTGTTAAAGCATCGTCTAATTATTTAAAAAAAACTTTTTCACAATAAGTTGACGCTAAGAGCGTGTCAGCTGAACGTTGTTCACCTGAAATTGCCATGTCTACTCTTAAAACTCCTAAACCAGCCTTGGCTGAATTTCATATCCTTTGTGATATTCAACTCTTTCTTAAGAGACTTTGCTTTTGCAATTAGCATTGGTCCCGATAGTGCTATACCTTCATTTCGCTTCGATAAAAACCATTCATGGTATCAACTGCAAAGCCAGAAATGTGGTCTCCAAAATAAGCTGTATGGATGGTGATTGTAAAAACAGAAACACGACATACATAGGTGAAACGGCGAGAAGTTTGGCTGAGCGTGTAAATGAACATTGGAGGGACTATATGAATAACAAACAAACCTCGGTGCTATACCAGCATGCCAAAGAAAAACATGGTGGTGTACTGGACCGAATTAACATAGAAATCCTGTCTAGACACGCATCGTTACGGCAAATACAAGAGTCAGTCCTCATAACTGAAACACGACCAATTTTGAACAGAAAAATACACGTAGATAAAAGCCTTACAATTACCCATGGTTGCAGACGTTGTTCACACATAAAATACAGAACGTGAACGTAAATAAAAAAGATGCATTTACGAAAAAAACAAAAAATAACAGAAAGGAAACCAAAACCAAGTCCAAAGTCTCTATCTTATCTGATATAAACGAAATTGTTACAACGCACATACTTACATATAAGCACGAACACATAAGTGCGTGCACACATATGAGCGTGCACACATACGAACTTGCACACTCTCACATGCTCATACCGAACAGTTTCAAAACAACGCCAAATCATACATTCAAAATAAATGGAAGTAGAGAGACAAGTTACTGAAGAGATTGCAAAAGTGCAATGAAATGATTTAACAAAAAAAAAAAAAAAAACTATATACTGTTTATAAATTAATAAAGGACTGAACCAGTGCGTGTGTTTATTACCGGCATAATGCCTCTTCCAAGATTTAATTGTATTTCTTTCAACACACGTATCCACATCAAGAATCTTGCACACAAAATACACATACGAAACATTCATGTAATATTTTATCGAATTCAAATTCCTTTGGTTCATAAATGGTCCTTCTTTTGATTTGTCTTCTTTTATTCTCAGACAGAGGAGCAGCATTCAATATTTCCACCCTGTTCTTTTTGCTGTAGAACAGTGTGCGCCTTCCAATCTTAAAATCTTTCAATATATCATTATTTGCAATTCCTGTATCTAATTTTTCTAGAATTTGCCGTTTTTCGAGTAATGTTTTCTTTTAGAATTATATGCCATTATGATGGGGATTGCTTTACACTATTTTCAATACAATTAGGTAGTCTGAAAAGAAATAGAATACGCAGTCAGTGGGAATTAGCATTAGTTAATCTACATCAATTACACAATACCCAGATTAGTATTTCAATACAATACCTGACTAAGATTATTTAAACTGCAACTCTGCATCGAATATACAAATAAAATTTAAGTTATGACAAAATCTAAGTTTAGAGGAAGTCCAAATTAGAGGAGTTCTACTGTGTGTGTATATATATATATATATATATATATATATATATATAT